>NW_016107413.1:2932869-3000307 GCF_001604975.1 Cebus imitator
AAAAAAAAAAAAAAAAAAAAAAAAAAAAAAAAAAGATTGAAAAGGGACTAACAAAGCCTCCAAGAAATATAGACTATGTGAAAAGACCAAACGTACATTTGATTGGTGTACCTGACAGTGACGGGGAGAATGGAACCAAGTTGGAAGACATTCTTCATGATATTATCCAGGAGAACTTCTCCAACCTGGCAAGACAGGCCAACATTCAAATTAGGAAATACAGAGAGCATCACAAAGATATTCCTTGAGAAGAGCAACCGCAAGACACATAATTGTCATATTCACCAGGGTTGAAATGAAGGAAACAATGTTAAGGGCAGCAAGAGAAAAAGGTCAGGTTACCCACAAAGGGAAGCCCATCAGACTAACAGTGGATCTCTCTTTAGAAACCCTACAAGCCAGAAGAGAGTGGGGGCCAATATTGAACATTCTTAAAGAAAAGGAGTTTCAACCGAGAATTTCACATCTAGCCAAACTAAGCTTCATAAGCGAAGGAGAAATAAAATCCTTTACAGACAAGCAAATGCTGGGAGATTTTTGTCACCACCAAGCCTGCCTTACAAGAGCTCCTGAAGGAACCATTAAATATGGAAAGGAAAAATCAGTATTAACCACTGCAAAAACGTACCAAATTGTAAAAACCGTTGTCACTATGAAGAAACTGCATCAACTAATGGGCAAAATAACCAGTTAGCATCATAATGGCAGGATCAAATTCACACATAACAATATTAACCTAAAATGTAAATGGGCAATTAAAAGATACAGACTGGCAAATTGGATAAAGAGTCAAGACCAATCAGGTGCTGTATTCAGAAGACCCATCTCACATACAAAGACACATAGGCTCAAAATAAAGGGATGGAGGAATATTTACCAAGCAAGTGGAAAGCAAAAACAAAAACCAAACAAAACAAAAAAAGCAGGGCCTGCAATCCTAGTCTCTGATAAAACAGACCCTAAACCAACAAAGATCAAAAAAGACAAAACAACAACAACAACAACAACAACAAAAAACATTACATAATGGTAAAGGGATCAATATATGCACCTAATACAGGAGCACCCAGATTCATAAAGCAAGTTCTTAGAGACCTGAATCCCATGCAATAATAGTGGGAGACTTTAACACCCCACTGTCAATATTAGACAGATCAATGAAACAGAAAATTAACAAGGATATTTGAGACTTCAAGACTTGAACTCAGCTCTGGACCAAGCAGACCTAATAGACATCTATAGAACTCTCCACCCCAAATCAACAGAATATACATTCTTCTCAGCACCATATGGCACTTATTCTAAAATTGACCACATAATTGGAAGTAAAACACTTCTCAGCAAATGCAAAAGAACAGAAATCATAACAATCTCTCAGACCACAGTACAATCAAATTAGTACTCAGTATTAAGACGCTCACTCCAAACCGCACAACTACATGAAAACTGAACAACCTGCTCCTGAATGACTACTGAGTAAATAACAAAATTAAGGCAGAAATAAATAATTTCTTTGAAACAAATGAGAAAAAAGATACAATGTACCACAATCTCTGGGACACATTTAAAGCAGTGTTTAGAGGGAAATTTATAGCCTAAAGGCCCACAGGAGAAAGCAGGAAAGATCTAAAATTGACACCCCAACATCACAAGTAAAAGAACTAGAGAAGCAAGAGCAAAGACATTCAAAAGCTAGAAGAAGAGAAGAAATAACTAAGATCAGAGCAGAATTTAAGGAGATAGAGATACAAAAAAAAAAAAAAACCCTTCAAAAAAAAAAAAATCAGTGAATCCAGGAGCTGGTGTTTTGAAAATATTAACAAAATAGATTGACCGCTAGCCAGACTAATAGAGAAGAAAAGAGAGAAGAATCAAATAGACACAGCAAAAATTGATAAAGGGGATATCACCACTGACCTTTCAGAAATACAAACTACCATCAGAGAATTCTATAAACACCTCTACACAAATAAACTAGAAGAAATTGATAAATTCCTGGACACGTACACCCTCCCAAGACTAAACAAGGAAGAAGTCAAATCCCTGAAGAGTCCAATAACAAGTTCTAAAACTGAGGCAGTAATTAATAGCCTACCAACCAAAAAAAAAAACAAACAAAAAACAAACAAACAAAAAAACAGCCCAGGACCAGACGGATTCACAGCCAAATTCTACCAGACATGCAAAGAGGAGCTGGTAGCATTCCTGCTGAAACTATTCCAAAAAATAGAAAAAGATTGACTCCTCCATAACCCATTTTATAAGGCCAGCATCGTTCTGATACCAAAACCTGGCAAACGCATAACAAAAAGAGAAAATTTCAGGCCAATATCCCTGATGAACATAGATGTGAACATCCTCAACAAAATACTGGCAAACCAAATCCAGCAGCATATCAAAAAGCTTATCCACCACGATCAAGTCAGCTTCATCTCTGGGATGCAAGCCTGGCTCAACATACACAAATTAATAAATGTAATCCATCACATAAACAGAACTAATGACAAAACCACATGATTATCTCAACAGATGCAGAAAAGGCCTTTGATAAAATTCAACACCCCTTCATGCTAAAAATTCTCAATAAACTAGGTATTAATGGAACATATCTCAAAATAATAAGAATTATATATGACAGACCCACAGCTAATATCATACTGAATGGGCAAAGCTGGAAGCATTCCCTTTGAAAACCAGCACAAGACAAGGATGTTCTCTCTCACCACTCCTATTCGACATAGTACTGAAAGCTCTGGCCAGGGCAATCAGGCAAGAGAAAGAAATAAAAGTATTCAAATTAAGAAGAAAGGAAGTCAAATTGTCTCTGTTTGCAGATGACATGATTGTATATTTAGAAAACCCCATCGTCTCAGCACCAAATCTCCTTAAGCTAATAAGCAACTTCAGCAAAATCTCAGGATACGAAATCAATATGCAAAAATCACAAGCATTCCTACACGCCAATAACAGACAAGCAGAGAGCCAAATCATGAGTAAACTCCCATTCACAATTGCTACTAAGAGAATAAAATACCTAGGAATACAACTTACAAGGGATGTGAAGGACCTCTTCAAGGAGAACTACAAACCACTGCTCAAGGAAATAAGAGAGGACACAAACAAATGGAAAAACATTCCATGCTCATGGATAGGAAAAATCAATATTGTGAAAATGGCCATACTGCCCAAAGTAATTTATAGAGTCAGTGCTAACCCCATCAATCTACCACTGACTTTCTTCACAGAATTAGGAAAAACTACCTTAAATTTCATATGGAACCAAAAAAGAGGTCGTATAGCCAAGACAATCCTAAGCAAAACAAAAACAAAAACAAAAACAAAATCAAAACAAAGCTGGAGGCATCATGTTACCCGACTTCAAACTATACTACAAGGCTACAGTAACCAAAACAGAATGGTACTGGTACCAAAACAGATATATAGACTAATGGAAGAGAGCAGAGGGCTCAGAAATAATGCCACACATCCATAACCATCTTATCTTTGACAAACCTGACAAAAACAAGCAACAGGGAAAGGATTCCTTATTTAATAAATGGTATTGGGGAAATTAGCTTGCAATATGCAAAAAACCTGAAACTGGACCCCTTCCTTATAACTTATACAAAAGTTAACTAATGATGGATTAAAGACCTAAATGTAAGACTTAAAACCATAAAAACCCTAGAAGAAAACCTAAGCAATATCATTCAGGACAGAGGCATGGGCAAAAACTTCATGACTAAAATGCCAAAAGCAATGTCAACAAGTCAAAACTGACAAATGGGATCTAATTAAACTAAAGAGCTCTGCAGAGCAAAAGAAACTATCATCAGAAAGAACAAACAACCTACAGAATGAGAGAAAATTTTTGCAATCTATCCATCTGACAAGGGGCTAATATCCAGAATCTACACAGAACTTAAACAAATTTACAAGAGAAAAACAAACAATCCCATCAAAAAGTAGGGGAAGTATATGAACAGACACTTCTCAAAAAAAGACATTTATGTAGCCAACAAACATGAAAAAAAGCTCATCATCACTGGTCATTAGAAAAATGCAAATCAAAACCACACTGAGATACCATCTTACGTCAGTTAGAGTGGCGATCATTAAAAACTCAGGAAACAGCAGATGGTGGAGAGGATGTGGAGAAATAGGAATGCTTTTACACTGTTGGTGGGAGTGTAAATTAGTTCAACTGTTGTGGAAGACAGTATGGCAATTCCTCAAGGATCTAGAACCAGAAATATCATTTGACCCAGCAATCCTATTACTGGGTACCTACTCAAAGGATTATAAATCATTCTATTATAAAGACACATGCACACATATGTTTATTGCAGCACTGTTCACAATAGCAAAGTCTTGGAACCAACCCAAATGCCCATTAATGATAGACTGGATAAAGAAAATGTGGCACATATACACCATGGAATACTATGCAGCCATAAAATAGGATGAGTTCATGTCTTTTGCAGGGACATAGATGAAGCTGGAAACCATCATTCTCAACAAACTAACACAGGAACAGAAAACCAAATACTGCATGTTCTCACTCATAAGTCGGAGTTGAACAATGAGAACACATGAACACAAAAAGGGGAACATCATACACCAGGGCCCATTATGGGGTGGAGGGCTAGGGGAGGGATAGCATTAGGACAAATACCTAATGTAGATGACGGGTTCATGGATACAGCAAACCTCCATGGCACGTTTATTCTTATGTAACAAACCTGCACGGTCTGCATGGGTATTTCAGAACTTAAAGTATAAAACAAAATAACATCTTTGTAATTATGAGTAAAAACAAATGAGCTCGGTGCTATTAGTCATGCCTGATTCCCAGCACTTTGGGAGGCCAAGGTGGGAGGTTCACTTGAAGCCAGGAGTTCAAGACTAGCCTGGGCAATATAGAGAGACCCTGCCTCTACAAAAAAAAAAAAAAAAAAATTAAAAATTAGCTGGACATGGTGGCGCATGTCTGTAGTTCCTGCTATTTTGGAGGGTGAGGCGGGAGCATCGCTTGAACTCAGAAGTTTGAGGCTATAGTGAGTTGTGATCACACCACTGCACTCCAGCCTGGATGACAAAGCAAGATCCTGCCTTAAAAAAAGAACAAAATTGGGCATGTACCCAGCTATTTTTGCTTCAGATATGACAATAATTTTTTGGTCAGGGTAAAGGAAAGCACTCAACTATTTGTACTGTATTAGAAATCAAGCTGAAAAGATCCTAATATCTTTTTAAAAGGAGAAAAATATTTTTAAAAAAGCATTTTCCCATGTGGAATTTGCCATCATGTCATAGTACCTGATTGAATCTTCACAACAACTCTGGTGCAGGTTGCAGGATAATCACCCTCATTCAAGATACAGAAATGGAGCCTTAGGAAGGTGGTTTGCTCCCACAGCCTGTCAATGGAAGAAAGAGGAACCACATGTGGTTACCACATGCATTACCACAGCTGCATGCCAAGGGAAACAAGATCCATTCCATAGCTTTTGTAATATAATTAGATCAAGGTCATTAGGAAATACAAAATTCTTCTAAGAACCTAGCTCTAAGACAGCCATTTGGATCTTTTAGTGTGAAGTATAGTAAACCCCATACAGGCAGTGTCAGAAGGCCATTTCTTTCACCTAATCATGATAAAAACTGAACTGCAATGGTGAATCCATCTTAGATCAGGGAAGGTGTTTCTGTAGGGAAGTAAAACAATAAATTCAATATGTAGCTTTCCTGTGATTTGAGTTGAACCAGTAGGTAGACCTTTAGGGGAGGTACTCAGCATTTTCACATTTATTTCTGTATCCAAAGAAAGGCCTGGATATTGTCATATTCTTTGGTACTGGGTAAAAGACATTGTTATGTCTTTTATCATGGCAAGTTTTTCTTGCTTTACTGAACCTCAGTTTCCTCATTTATAAAATGGAACTGATAACCTAATGGGCACTGTTTATCTTGCTGTCTTTAATATACTTTAATTCTGATCACAACAAAGAGGTGTGTGTGTTTGTATTTAAAAGTCAGAACATTAATGAACAGGCAAGTGTATTTGTTAAAACTGCCTCAGCACATTGATTTTCGGAATCTCTGCATTATTGATCTGATAGGATGGAATGCAATCTGGGTCCGTTTAAACCAAAGGCTTTTATTTTTAGCTTCCATTCCTCCTCAGTTCTCTCAAGAATAGAAGCAAGGGGAATCTCTATCCACATGGGCTAGTGTGCTTCCCCTTGGGCCCTTTCAGACTGTGGAGTTCGTATGGCATTCTGTTTGCTGCAGGTCCTGCAGATTAACACAGAACTTTTAGCTTTGAAAGAGAACTTTGCAGTCATTAGATACTACATATGTGTTTGAAAAATGTACACATAGATGAAGATGCGATCTGATGATTTTGATATGGTTAAATTTCGCTTTTATCCCATTCTTACTGCTGCTATATCCATTATTTCTTAAATGTTCCATATTTCTATTGTTGTGTAACAAAGCACCCCAACTTTAGTAGCATAAAATTATAACCATTCCATTATGCTTATGATTCAGGGGGTTAGGTTTGTGTATGGGGTCAGTGGGAATGACTTGTCTGTACTCCGCAGTCTGAGAACTCAGCTGGGAGGACTCCGACAGCTGTTGGGGAGTGGGGGTAGCTAGAGCAGTTGAGGGATGCAACAGCTGAGGCTGAAAGATCCACTTCTGGATGGCGGGACTCTGATGTGACTGTTAGAGTGCTTACTAGTGGCCTCTCCAGCATGGAATCCTTAGGGCAGTCAAGGGCTCCTTATCTGGTGGCTCAGTGTTTCAGCAAACAAGGCACAAGCTGCATGTTCCTTTATGACAGAGACTCGGACATTACGTAGTGCCACTTCCGACAGACAGATTCTAATGATCAAAGCAGTCACAAGCCTGACCAGATGTGAGTGGAGGGCACAGACACTGCCTCAAGGGGAGCAGTGTCAGAGAATTTGTAGCAGTTTTTATAAACTGCCACATGAAGAAATATGAATTTATACAATAATTTTCTATTACATTACGGGATTAAAGATAGCTGGAGTAATAATATTTATTAAGCACCTACTATGTGCCAGTTAATTAATTTTATGAGGGATGTCCTATTATTATCTCCAGCTTACTGAAGAGGAGAATTAGGTGTAGAGAGGTTAAGGAACTGGTCACATCCTAATGAACATGAGAATGGACATTTGAACCAAGGCTGTCTGACAACAGCATGTAGGAGCGTAGCCACTAGGCTATAGAAATCCCCCTCAGCTAACTAGCGGAAGGCCTTTTAAGAACTGTTAAACAAGGCCAGGCACAGTGGCTCATGCCTGTAGTCCCAGCACTTTGGGAGACTGAGGTGGGCTGAGGTCAGGAGTTCGAGACCAGCTTAACCAACATGGAGAAACCCCATCTCTACAAAAAATACAAAATTAGCCTGGCATTGTGGCACATGTCTGTAATCCTAGTTACTCGGGAGGCTGAGGCAGGAGAATCACTTGAACTCGGGAGGTGGAGGTTGCAGTGAGCCATTACCCTCCAGCTTCACACAAGAGTGAAACTCCATCAAAAAAAAGAACTGTTGAACAAACATTTTAAAGCCATGGGCCATCACCAAATAGTAAGACATGTTTTGAATAAAATTGTTACTAAAATGTATTTGGTGGTCTTGAACCCATGGCAATTGAAAAAAATGTCTTACCTCTACATAGACACATGTACATTGGCAGAGTATTTTCTTGACAGGATTGGGCAAGCTTGAACTGACAGAACTGGAACCCTCCCCATGAAAAATGAAGTGAGTCACTAGGCCTGAGGGTTGCTAAATTGTTGGTAAATCAGATATTCATCCTTGGCTCTCTCTCTCTTTCTTTTTTTTTTTTTTTTCTCTAAGAGAGACAGGGTCTCACAGTCTCTCTCTGTCACCCAGGTTGGAGTGCAGTGGTGTGATCATAGCTCACTGCAACCTCCAACTGCTGGGCTCAAGCAATGCTCTGGCTTTGGCGAGAAAGGAGCTAGGACTACAAGCACACACCACCACATCTGCTTATTTTTATAAAATTTTGTAGAGATAGGATCTTGCTATGTTGCCCAGGCTGGTCTTGAACTCCTGGCCTCAAGAGATCATCCCATCTAGACCTCCCAAAGTTCTGGGATTACAGGTGTGAGCCACTGTGCCTGCCCCAGCCTGTCCTTGACTCTTAGTTGGATATCATTCCATAGTTTAGAAATGGTTTTTCATCCACAATTTGGGTGTTATAAAGACATATTCTAATGTAAATTTGCTTCATCTTTCAGGGCAATTAGAAAGTAGATAGCTAAAACATAAAAATGTAAAGTTCCCATTTCCCGAAGTCAATTTTCATACATCAGACCAAGTTATCTGGTGGGCTCATGTGCTACAAAAAATATAAAATTACAAAGAGACACACTTCTGTGGTGAATTAAAAACCTGTGTCCTGCAGGAGCCCTGCTTTTTACTAAAATACCTCAGCATGCAGCTGAGAATGTAACCCTTGGAATGCCAGCCATGAAGTGCTAATGGCTTGGAGAGCAGGGGGCAACCCCAGAGCTCTGTGGCTCGAGAATCAATTTGGATACTGAACTGTTATCTCTGCCAGCTCTGTTTCCAGTTTGCCTCAAACGTGGTGATTGGTGAAGACAGGAAATGGGGTTTCCCCCATCCGCTCACTCCCATCCACCCACCAACAGCTCTCCCAGCTAAAAATGACTGTGATGCTGCTCTGTCCTTACACAGCAATCACGAGAGGCTACATCAGGGTTTTTCGTGCTGCACAGCTGCCCTCTCAGGAATCGGTCTATGATGTGACACACAGTCCTGCAGTGTCCTCTGCTTCCCAGAGCATCTTCCCCTCCTGCACTGCCCCCATTTTGAGAGATTTTCCTGTCCAAAGTGAGAAAGCTCCTTCAGCCAATCTTGGCATTCAAATGTAGTCAAGTCTTTGTACCTTGCTTCTCCTCCTACAAAATAATATAGGATATTTTCCAAATGTTGAGCTAAGAGACTACCCTAGCAACTCAATCAAAGGTTTAAATTCAAAGTATTTTTTAAAAACATGGAATCCAAATCCACAGAGGCACCATAAACCTCCCATCCAGCCAAGCAAAGTCATTCTTTCCCAGGCACTTCCCAAAGAGGTGCATCAGTCTTTTGTTTCCATTGATTCGTTCATTGAACAAATATTTGTTAAGTGCTGACTGTGTGCCAGGCACTCTGCTAGGTGCTCAAGATGCAACACCAAACGAGGCAGACACCTTCCCTGTCCTCACAGAACTTTTATTCTAGCTCCAAGAAAGGACACAGAGCAAATACTTAAACCATTCAATCATGCATGCATGTATGAGTTCATGCCAGTTGGTATAAATTGTGTTAAAACTTTTGGCCGGGGGTTACAGACAACTCTGGATAACTTCATGAAAGAAATGAATGCATAGGAAAGACATGGAGAAGTATAACAGAATCCAAGGAACAGATCAACAAGTGCAGGAACCAAATTAGTGCTACCACTTTGACAACATTTATGAATCTTCTATTATGTTTCATTAGTGTGACTTAGTTATCAACAACTGTAATTATTTCAGTTAAAAAGGGAATGTCATTGGTCCACCCTGCATTTAGTGTCTGCCTTTGTGCTAGCTGGACTGAGCTAGGGATGTTCGTGTTAGAGGACAGACATAGCTGTTGAGGGCCACCTCTGAGCAGCAGGTGAACGCCCCAGAAAAGAGGTCAGGCAGTTTCTGCAAAATTATCTATAAAACAGAAGTGGGAATTGTCCCAAGAGCATCTGAATTAATTTTGGGATGGGGATGGGATCAAAGAAAGCTTCACTGTGGATGAAAAATATAATCCCGTCACCTGAAGAATGAAGGAGTTAGGTAAGTCAAAATGAAAAACAAAAACATGGGGAGGAGAGAGAATGGGACATCATGCTACACAGAAAATGTAACTGCAAAAACTCAGAGGCAAGAAGAAATAAGACATATCTGAGGACTGCTGAGAAGGCTGAATTACAGCCCACAGGGCACTTTAACACTGGTGGATCTCAAGCCCTACATCCTTTTCATCAGCTTTTCTTGTAAAGTCAGTGGGACTCCTGGTGGCCAGCAAGGAGTTTCTGGGTGGGACTTTCAGAGCAGGCTCTTCACTAGTGTTAGTAATAACACTAGTTGACACCTCTGATTTATGGTTGTTTTTGCCTTCCAGAAATACAAATCTTTTTTGCAGAAACATATTAGCTTTTTTTTTTCTAGAAAAAAACCCCAGTTGATTAAAATTCACTTCACCCAATTTCTCTAGATTTCATAGATATGTCACCTGATCTTTGTATCTATAAAAGAGACCTATATAAATTCTAACTGAATTTTAAATGGTTTTTAAAGCAGGTCTTGAATTTTAAGAGACTATAAATTATTTTTCTATTAATCTAAGGCCAGAAATTGAGCTGTTTTGTTCTTTTGGAGAACAGTAGCTATTACAAGCTGCATAAGATGAGATTCTGACACAGATTTATTAACACTTTATGAAATAATTCCAAATAATATTGTGATAACTGTAGTGATTTGAGCTGAACAAATATGGAGATCTGTGGTGCATTAAAGATGGGTACAAATTCCTTGGCATTCCTCTCAACAAAAGATGGGGTTTATTTCCCCATCCCTTGCATCTGGATTGGCCTTTGAGTAGTAGAAGAATGAGGAGAGAGTGACAGCGTGCTGGCTCCAGGCCTAAGACTTCAAAAGGCAGGCAGCTACCATGTTTGTGCTCTTGGAAGCTATGCCATGCTCTTGAGCAGCTCCAGTAGACCACTGAACAGTGAGAAGGCATGGAAAGATTCTGGAGGTTGAGGCACCATCTTGTGAGTACCAGCGCAAGCCAATCTCCCCACTGAGTGCAGTTCCTGAATGATCTCAGCTATGCCCTGTGGAGCAGAACTGTCCAGCTGAGCCAAGTCAACTCGCAGAATTTTAAGACATAGTACATGTTTGTTATTTTCAGCTATTCAGTTTTGGGGTGGTTTATTATACAGCAATAGATATTGAAGCAGGTTCCATGTGGATATCTTCTCCATTTCTTTAGGAGAAAGTGGATTTCTTGGTCTTTTGCTTATTTATCTTGGTTCTTAGTATTTTTTGTTTTACTAATACTTTAAAAACTGTTTTACTAATAATTTATACCAAAAACAATAGCAAAATAATAAATCTTTCTCACTCTTTTAGTCACCCAGTTTCACTCCCAGAGGAAACCACTTTTGGTAGTTTCTTAGGTATTTACATATCAGCACAAACATATGTATTGTCTTTTTAAATTTCTTTCTTTTTACATACAGATGGAAAGTTACTTTACATGTGGTTTTAGACCTTCCTCTCATCACTTATCAATGCATTATGGAAATAGTTAAAACCAATACTAAACACCCCAAAAGCTGCCTTTTTAAAAATGACTGCATAATATTCTATGACATGATATAGTATAATTTGTCTAACCAGTCTCCTATTCGTTGGCATTTGCTTCTAATCATTTATTTAAAATAAAGTTGCAACAAATATCATTATAACTATATCATTTTGTACATGTGTGTGCGCATGCATATATTCCTAGAAATGAAATTGTTAAGCCAAAAGTTCTGTACATTTTACATTTGATAGGTGATATGAAATTATCCTCCATACAAGTGGTATCAAATTATACTTTTACCAGCAAAAGATGAGAATGTCTGTATCTCTACACACTGAATAACACATCTAGACCAAATTCTTATATTGTTATCATTTTACAATTGATTCTCTAAAATTTTCTGATAATTATAATTTTGCCTCTTTTCCTTTGCTGTTTTGTATTTTATTTCTTTCTCTTGTCAAATTATAGCGGCTTGTACTTTCAGAATAATATTAAATAATACTGGAGCTGTCTTATTCTTTTTTGTTGTTGTTGCTGCTGTTTTGAGATAGGGTCTTGCACTTTCACCCAGGCTGAAACGCAGTGTAACTATCTCGGCTCACTGCAGCCTGACCTCTGAGGTTCAAGCAATTCTCCCACCTTAGCCTCTTAAGTAGCTAGGACTACAGGCCTGTACTACCATTTCTGGCTAATTTTTTGCATGTTTTTTGGGTATATGTGGGGGTCTCACTATGTTGCCCAGGCTAGCCTCACACTCCTGGGCTCTGCCACCCTCCTGCCTTGGTCTCCCAGAGTGTTGGGATTAGATTACAGGCATGAGCTACTGCACATAGCCAACTGTCCTATTCTTGCTCGAATGAGAACACTTCTACTGTTTTCCCATTAAGAATAAACCTGAGAAAAAGAATAAAGCTGACATTTAAGACGAGACATTTACTTTATCATTTTAAAGAAAGAGTGTCCATCTATTCCCATCTTTGAGAGCTCTTATCAAAAAGGATGTTACATTTTATCAAATTTCAACATCTATGAGTTTTGTCTCCTTCAATTCATAAATATGGTGAATTACATTAATAGGTTTTCTGATGCTGGGGTATGCTTACATTCTTAGAGTCATCATATACTTGGTCGTGGTATATTAATCTTGATATTTTTTCTGGTTCCTTGTTGTTCAAATTTTTATTTAGGACATATCTATCTACCTATATCTATCAATCTAGACAGAGTCTCAGTCTGTCACCTAGGCTGGAGTGCAGTGGTGTGATCTCGGCTCAGTACAACCCTGCTTCCTTGGTTCAAGTGATTCTCGTGTCTCAGCCTCCCAAATATCTGGGACTACAGGCATGTGCCACTATGTCTGGCTAATTTTTGTATTTTTTGTAGAGATGGAAGTTTACCATGTTGGCCAGGCTGATCTCGAACTCCGGACCTTAAGTAATCTGCCCACCTTGGCCTCCCAAAGTTCTGGGACTGTAGGCATGAACCACCACACCTGGGCTGCATTTTAATTTATAAATGAAATTGGTTAGTTCTTTTAAAGGATACTTGATAGGGAAAATTCTATCAGACACAAAAATTATAATAGTGTGAATGGGTAAATCACCAAATGAGAAATTCTAGACAACGGAGAGGACACTGAGGAGAAGAGAGGGGGGCCACCTCTCCTGTGAAAGAGGGTCTGGGGGAGACAGTTCAGGAGATCCTCAGGCAGCAGGGAGGAAAAACCAAAGAGACTCATCAGACAATTGGATCCCAGTCAACTGGAGGTAAAGATCTTATGCCGAGGAAGGGTAAAGTCAGTGCTTGGAATACTGACCCATTATCCATTAGAAAACATTGAATCACATGTGTAAAAAATAGGCAGACTAAGTATCAAAATACCTTAAATCACAAATGATAATTCACTGCAATTGTTCCAGTGACTGGAAGAGAAAAACAATGAATTTTCTATGGAAAACATGTAATAGGAAAAGTAAAAGCAGATTTGACCTCCTGGGTTCAACTCCTAGCCCGTACATTACTCATCCCAGTGAATTGCCTTTTCATTCCTTCTTTAGTGGAATGAATTCTTCAGCACAGTGTCTGCAGTGGAGGAGGGACACATTTCTGGAACAAGGGAGATAGCTCTTCTCAGGACTAGGGCTACCCTTCATTCAGGCAGTGGGCAGTGTCTGGGCAAACAAGCAAGTACATGACCCAGGTTTGGTAGAAGTGGCCATCTGGAAGCCCTTCTCCTTTCCATGACCCTGAAAAGTCTGTTTTATATTCTCTCATCGAAGAAGGGAGCTGAAGCTGGAAACCATTAAATGTTCTCAAGTGTCCTGAATGTCTGCAACCCTGAAGATAAATCCCTCTGACTTATTTGTTTAAATGTCTGATTTTAGCAATGATATCACCAGAAGCTATTAAGCTTAATATAAGGTGAGATAATTTACAGAGCTCATTAACACATGTGACACTGGGTATACTCTGCTCCTGCAGCTCATTAGCTGTGACTTTGGACAAGTTTATTCAATGATGCAGAGCCTCAGTTTTCTCATCTGTCAAATGGCTATTATAAAAAATAGCTTCCCTGATTACCTCACTGGGGTGTTGTGTAAGGATCAAATGAGATAATAAATGTGTATAGCACTTTGAAAGCAAACCTAATGTATATTGCATAAATCACTTGTGAAAAATATCTTTGCTTACTCTAACAACGCACCCCAATTCTGGGACAAACTAGTGGGATAATTTTACTCTTTTTCTTTTACCAAAGAACAAATGAAGAAAGGATTTCCGTTCTTCTATACTTTTAAGAGGTGCCTTGTTGGATTCTGAATGAGATGGGCTGAGCGGCTGAGCTTCTGATATCCTTTTCTGACACCTTTTCCACTCACTCTGCCAGAATACCAGCTAGCCATCACCTAGATTACAAACACAATCAGAGGGGGCAGGGTCATTGGCCTTTATAGGAGGATTCTCTTGAAATACGGTTAAGTGGCTAACCACTGACATAGGGAAAAAACATTTGACTGGCATGAGAAAATGAGAAACGGAACGTTTTAAACAAATAACTATTGTAAGCCTAATAACTGCAGAATGCTCCATCAAAAGAATCAGACAGTGTGGATTCAAATCCCGGCTCTGCCGCTTACCAGCTGTGGGATTTTAGGCAAGTTACTAACTTCTCTGTGCTTAAGTTTTCTTACCTGTATTATGAGGAGTATAAATGGAGTCTCCTTCACAGAGTCATTATGAGGATTAAATATGTTAATATTTAGAGAGCACTTTGAACAGTGCCTGGTGCATGCAAGTGCTACATAAAGATTTATTATGTTATCTGGCAGTTGGCATTTAGTATGTTAGACTCTGTAATTAAACCTCAATGTTCGTTTGCTAATTAGAGAAGGTGCATGCCATTAACACCACATTGAATACAAGGTTTAAAGAGTCTATGAGTTTACAGACCTAAACGTAAATATTTTCAGAGACATTTTCAGCATTTAGCATTAACCCCCCACACAAACACATTACAAATACTTTCTTTAGACAACATCAAACCAGGTTTGATATCTCTGATTTCAGATCAGGCAATCCATTTAACCTCTTTACCCCCCAGCTGCTCTCTCTGTAGAATTGCAATTAAAAAAAAAAAAAAAGTTTGCTTCACAAGGGTGCCAGGAAGATGAAAATGAGATAACGTTTGTAAAACTCTCAGTGCTTGCCAGGAGGTGCCACCTAAATGCAGATTGCAATTATTAACATCATCTCATATCCGACTGGAGACCAGTTTGAATGCCATTATCTTATAAAATGACTAGAGTCAATCTTAGAAATTACAGTGTTGGGGGGCTTGGTTAGGAACATAGTGGCAGACAGCTTCCTGCATAAAAGCAGTTGAGAAGGTGCCACCAGACTCTGCTGGGTTAAAACTCACTTGTGATATTACCTAGAGTCCCCTAGGGAAAAGGCTGAGAGATCTTAGGCACTTTGCAAATATGGCTCTCTAAGGCTTACCCTCTGTGACTCACTAGCATTACCAAACCCACAGAAATCTGGAGCAGGAAGATTTGGAGCATTTCCTACTGAAGTTCATTAGCTGCATTAACTTTCAAAGCTCTTTAGAGGGGTTTAAAATGTTGGGGAACTTGATGACTTTAATTTTCTCCTGCCTTTTCTAGGTTTACATGGGATAGACAGTAGCTGACAAATGTTCAAAAAGTAAATTGATAAACTGAGGCAGAAAACTTTTTTTCTATGAAGTTTTACTCTTTCTAGTGAGGCAGAATATACAAAAGGGGACACATAAAATTGTTGATAAGCAAGGTGATTTTAGGTGGTACACAGATGCATATTCTATGCATACACAGACATACATATACACACATATGTATGCATTTACACACATATGCACATACATATATGTGTGTATATATGTCTGTGTGTCTGTAAGTGTGTAAAAGTTAAATATAGGGCATGAAACCTGTGGATTTACAAATATTATTGCTTAGGACAAAGATAAAATTGGTAATTGAAGGCCAGGTGCGGTGACTCACGCCTGTAATCGCAGCACTTTGGGAGACCGAGGTGGGCAGATCACCTGAGATCTAAAGTTCAAGACCAGCCTGGCCAACATGGTGAAAGCTCATCTCTACTAAAAATACAAAAAGCCGGGTGTGGTGGCACATGCTGTAATCCCAGCTACTCGGGAGGCTGAGGCAGGGCAATTGCTTGAACCCGGGAGGCGAAGGTTGCAGTGAGCTGAGATTGTGCCAATGTGGTCCAGCCTGGATGACAGAGCAAGACTGTCTCAACCAAAAACAAAACAAAAAAATTGGTAGTTGAGGCTGGGTGCAGTGGTTCACGCCTGTAATCCCAGCACTTTGGGAGGCAGATGAGGCCTCAAAAAAAATGTTGTTAGTATCACCTGAGGTCAGGAGTTCGAGACCAGCCTGGCCAACATGGTGAAACCTTGTCTCCACTAAAAATTACAAAATTAGCCAGACATGTGGTATGCATCTGTAATCTCAGCTACTTGGGTGGCTAAGGCAGGAGAATCACTTGAACCCAGGAAGCAGAGGTTGCAGTGAGCCAAGATTGTGCCACCGTACTCCAGCCTGGGCAAGTGAGATGCTGCCTCAAAGAAAAAAAACTGTAGTTGAAAGAAATGGCTGGTAGTGAGGAAAAGAACGTATTTGATTTAAAGAAAAAACTAATTAATAGTAAAAGAAAATAATGCCATTTTTAAAGCAAAAATCTCAACTAAAGTTAAAGAAACACTATGTTAGAAGAAGAAAGATGAAAACCTCCGTTCCTTGTTTTAAAATTTCTGAGTATGGGAATTAGATTCCATGGCAGAATTTAGAGAACAATGATTTCTTCCATCTGGATTGATCACCACTATTTGTAAAGAACTTTTACATGCTTTCACTTATTTTCAGGTCAGGCATAATTGTTTCCGTTTAATACATGAGTAAATAGACTCAGTGTCCTTGAAAAGTTGTGCAATAGCAAGCTGGCAACTGAATAAAAATCTGCTTATGTTGTAATACTGTTTAGGGAAAAGAATCATATGCCAGGTGATTTTTACAAAGTAGAGCGCTATTTACTGAAACCAGCAGTCATTTATTTAACTCCTTGGAAACACACATTTCTAATGATGGTCCTGTTTATCCAGAGCCTTTCATCTGCCTTATTCTGAGTGTTGTGCTGAATGTTGAGGCCTCAGTGGGGACCATCCGATCTGTTGTTTCAGAGGCCAAAATTTGGACAGACGTAACACACTGCTAGCTCAGTTAGGCCCCCAGTCATATGCTGCTTGAATAGTAGGGTGTTAAAATTGTTTAAAAATCTATTATTAGGAGCTAGGCACAGTGGCTCATGCCTGTGATCCCACTACTTCGGGAGGCCAGGCCAGGAGGATTCCGTGAGCCCAGGAGTTTAAGACAGTCTGGGCAACATAGCAAGACCCTGTTTCCACAAAAAAATAAAATAAATAAAAATGAGCTGGGTGTGGTTGCACACATCTATAGTTCTACCTACTCAGGATGCTGAGGTGGGCGGGTTGATTGAGCTCAGGAGTTTGAGGCTGTAATGAACTTCAGCCTGGTGGAGTTCTCAAAAAAAAACATTGTTAGTATTCAAGAATCTGGAGATTTCGTTTAAAAATCTGGTGCCTAGCTTCACTTAAAACCCTCTAAATATCAGGCAGGACCAGGTCTGGGTTCTTGCTTATTTAGCCTTTGGCTGGGGCTGTGTGCTCTCTAGCCTGACACGGCCTTTCACTGGACTCACGTCTCCTTCACTCATTTACCTTGCAGAGCCCAGGTGCAGAGAGCAAAGCAGACAGGGCAGCAACTCTTGCAAACCAGCTCTTCCTGGGGAATGATTAAATGAGCACAGTAGACATTAGCCTAAAGTATGAAAACCCAAGTTGGGGGAAGTCTGCTATATTTTCATCAAAGCTAAAGTTAAATATTCACATAAACAGTATTTACCATGTTGCCTATGAAATATTTTTACATCTTTGGTTGCTAACAAAATCGTTGCACATCATCTGACATTTGTACCAAAACTTTAAAAAATAGACTAAGCAAAAAGTATTATCCCATGTTTTACTGATTAGGATATTGGATATCCCAAACTGAAAGAAGTTGCTTAGAGCAGAGCCTGAGACAGGAATTGGGTGTGTGTGTGATTTGTTGAGAAAGTGCTCCACAGGAAAATCCCACTAAGGATAGAGTGAAGCCAGAGAGGGAAGGGGAAGGATGTGGTCTCCTCATAGAAATTCCAACGTTGGTCTGGTTCATGGTGGAGGGCTCTGAAATATGGACCACACCACAGAATTGCTTCCTCTCGAGGCCAAGGTGCTGGACTTCTGTGCCCTTATCCACCAGTCACTGGCTGTGGCCTTCTCTCACTAACTTCCTGGATGATGTGGCTCTCCTACTAGCCCAGGGCAATTTCCCCAGAAGTAAAGACATTAGTGGGTCTTCAGGAGCTAACACCCAAAGCAGCTGTGGTGGTGTCACTAGCTCAGAAAATGGGATCTGGGAGGGGCCACCACAGCAGCATCTTCCATTTTCCCAATACAAAGCACACAGTTACTCCCAGTGAGATCCAAATAACAGCACTCTCTATTGCAGTCTAGTGCACACACACACACATACACACACCATACACACTGTGTTTCAGGAGGTGGCAATGGCAGAAAATACACAAGCATTTCTTCCCACAATGGCAAGGTCTCAGGATACATTTTGAGAATTAGTGAGGAAATGGTCCTACCTTTATAAAACGGAATTTCACAGCTAATTCTGTGCAAACTATGAAAATAATTGAAAATTAAAGTTTAGGCTGGGCATGGTGGCTTATGCCTGTAATCCCAGCACTCTGGGAGGCTGAGGCCAGTGGATCACCTACGGTCAGGAGTTTGAGACCGGCCTGGCCAACATGGTGAAACTCTGTCTCTCTTAAAGATACAAAAGTTAGTTGAGCATGGTGGCGGGCACCTGCAGTCCCAGCTATAAAGGATTTTAGACTTTAATTATTATTATTATTTTTTTTTGAGATGAAGTCTCGCCCTGTCACCCAGGCTGGAGTGCAGTGGCATGATCTCTGCTCACTGCAACTTCTGCCTCCTGAATTCAAGCGATTCTTCTGCCTCAGCCTCCCAAGTAGCTGGGATTACAGGCATGCGCCACCATGCCTGGCTTGTATCTTTAGTAGAGACGGGGTTTCACCATGTTGGCCAGGTTGGTCTCAAACTCCTGACCTCATGATCCGCCCACCCCAACCTCCCAAACTGCTGGGATTACAGGCGTGAGCCACTGCACCGGCAAGTCTAAGATTTTATAGAGTAAGAGACAGATAAAAGTATACACACAGATACGCATGATATACATACACACATATATAGAATATATATGTATAGGTATAAATGTATGGATGTTAACATAGATGTCAGATGTGACTGTTAATGCTTGTCTGGGAAAAATAACCTGCCCCAGAAAATGGAAAAGCTTTGTGTTTAAAGAGTTAAGAAAATAAATTCTCCTTTCACAGAGCCTATCCCCATGGGCTTTGTCATAAGAAGAAAAAAATGATGTCCGAGAAATATTAGGCTGTCTGTCTGGCCTATTCCTACTTTGTTCTGAAACAATTTGAGCTCAAGCACATTTCCTCAGGTATAGAAGCATAGATTTTGCTAAGTGTGGACAGAGGGGAAAAAATGGGAAAGGAATCTAATGTTGTATGAAATAGAGTTAGATTTTTAAACCTTTAAAAATTTTTAGATACAGATTTTACAGAATTCTCCTCATTGTAGATACTAAGTATGTTTATATCCCTCATGATAGGAGACAATCAATATTAGCAACTGTGGCAAATTAGGGAGAAAATAAACAGGCAAAAGTCCAGGGTAAAATACAGTTTATTTTATTTTATTTTCCCTGATTTCTTTCCATAACACCTTCAAAATAGCATTCCAGACCTATTATCATAACTGAATATTTTACATAATGGAAAGCACAGGCACCTCAGATCTTCTCCTGCATAACAAATGTTTAATTAGAAAAATAATAAGATGGAAATGAAATTGGTATTTACTATGACTGGAACCGAGAATTGTCCTGGAGAAAAAAATTCAGTTTCAGTTCACCAAAGGCAAAAAAGAAAAGGAGGGAAAAGCAAACAAGAAAGAAAAGAATCATAAATGATTGCTGGAAACAAATCAGACACAAAAGTGTATGGCTTGAGCTATAATTTGGGTGAAATCTCTCTCTTTCTCTGTCTCTCTCTCTCTCACATCCCACCCCAATCCCAACACAATTAAAAAAAGAAAAATGTGATATGTGATATTAAAGTTCTTAAGTTGAAAAATACCTTTTTAATTGTTTCTGACAAAAAAGAAAAGCCAAGCCCTCTAAACGTTGCATTTCCATCAGATTAGAGAAAGTATATACCAAATTAGTATATGGCCCAATTCTGCACTGCATTAACAACCTAATTATAACTGTGAAATAATTCAGTGCGGATCCATATGCTAAAATATGGTAATTGCTATTGTATGCTTTATGAAGAACTAGTTGTGTTTTCCAGTGTTTTTCTGAGACCTCATGGTGATCTGTTGTTGCCTTTGGTCAGTGATTCAGAGGCCACAAGCCTCCTTCTCATCAGAGAATATGAAAGCTACAATCATTCCCTGCCTTTGCATTTATTTGCAGATTTTTGTTTCTTTAAAAGGAACATATCTTGTCATAGAAAAGGCAGAAAAGGTTCCACACAGGTTTAGTCCCTGAATTTTTTGCCCATCTCGGTCCTACTCTTCTTGATGCTGGGTACTGAGTTGGGCTTCTGGTTACCCAACATGCAGCAATGGCCAAGGAGCATTGGGTTAAAGGATGGTGTCCGGTTCTCACAAGCTGGAGTCCTTGGGAGGGCACAGCTGTCTTTAGATTTCAAACCTGGGGCTCTGTGGTAGATCTAGGTGCAGGAAAGGGAACCAATGGGAGAGGACTGGTTATAGCGAGGTCATCAGCCTGAATCCTCATCCCTCAGCAACTCCTTCCCCAACTCACTTGCAGTGCTGCCTTTGATGGTCAGGCAGCAAATCAAACAAATTTCAAATTTTGTGAAATTTGAAAATACAAAATTTGCTAAGAGCTCCTGCTCACTCCTGCTCTGGGGTCAGATTGCCTGAGTTTGAATGTGCCTCCACCACTTATTAACCATGGAACTTTCAGCAAGTTATTTAATCTCTCTGAATCCCAATTTCCTCACCTGTGAAATGTGGCTATTAATAGTATCACCTTTACAGTTTGTTGTGAAGATTCAATGAGAAGATGAGTGCAGGGGTTTGTACAGTCCCTGGCACTGGGGAGTGTTCAATTCATATTCATTTATTTACTTTCTTATCATTGTTATTATGAACCAGATTTCAAGTGACACAATCCTAAATCTTAAATAAAATTTTACATGATTTCTACCATATTTGAGGTATATTATTCAATAGGAGAAAGTCTATTTCATCAAATCACATCATTAGTTACTCCAGTTTCAATCTACCACATCATATTAGAAGTGTAATATTTTTCCACCTCCTATTGACAAAAATTAATCTCATTTAAATTTAGATGAAAAATTTTACATAACTTTAAAATGTGTAGGAGAAATGATCATAAGGGACCTTTTTAGGGTGATGGAAATGTTTTAAAACTGGATCCTGGTCATGGTGGCATAACCCTGTACATTTACCAAAAATCATTGAATTGGTCTGGGTGAGATGGTTCATGCCTGTGGCTCAGCACTTTGCAAGGCTGAGGTGGGCAGATCATTTGAGGTCAGAAGTTTGAGACCATCCTGGCCAACATGGTGAAACCCATCTCTACTAAAAGTACAAAAAATTAGCCAGGCATGGTGGTGCACACCTGTAGTTCCAGCTACCCAAGAAGCTGAGGCAGGAGAATTGCTTGAACCTGAGAGGCAGAGGTTGCAGTGAGCTGAGACTGTGCCACTGTACTCCAGCAGGGGCGAGAGAGAGAGACTCTGTCTCAAAAAAGAAAAGAAAAGAAAAAAAGAAATCACTGATCTGTACACTTAACACATATGAAGAGTAAAACTGTCTAAAAAGGTGGATGAGGCATGTACCTATTTTTTGTTAAAGGTACAACAATTAGGAGGGGTTGGGTTATTTGCTAATGTGCTGGGCCGCAGAATAGTATGTGTGTTTTATTCCATTGCAGCTGATGTCACTGAGTTTACCTCACAGTTGTTTGTTCTGGTTTTACATCTTGTTTTTAAAATGTTTACTTATTTTAGGACAAGGACAAACTAAGACCACCAGATGGGAGAAGCCATTAAAATGATTAGCTATGAACTGGCTTGCCCTCAAAACGCTACACAGCAGGTCCTCAACTGATTGGAACATCTCTGCTATCTCTTTGTGTGGGTCCAATTCAAACTCTTACCAACCCATTAAACTTTGGCCTTATTTTCCTTTGGTCAGGACATTGTGCAGAGAGGGTCCATCCTTGCCTTTTTATCTAAGAAATATGAAACTGCACAGATAAGGTTTTGAGTTCTGTTTTCTTTTTTAAAGTTTTATTTTTAGTTCTGAGGTACATGTGCAGGATGTGCAGGTTTGTTACATAGGTAAATGTGTGCCACGGTGTTTGTTGGAGTTCTGATTTTTCTAGCTACAGGGTTTAAATGTTGACATCTGTCACTTAGTGTCAAATCCAAGAGAGGAAATGATACAATATATCCATCAGTGAGTGCGTCCATTGTGACAATCAGGTGGCTCATATCTCATGCTTGATGGGAGCATCCATCCAGCTTCCTGGACCACCTATGAATGAGGGCAGCAATAGGACAGCCATGGTCAGGACCACAGGTTTTATTAACAGGAGGGAAATTGGAAGCTGTTCCAATTCATTCATCCTTTCATTCAACTTGCTTTTGCTGAGTGCCTCCTGCTGTACTAGACTCTAAGAGTTGAAAAGAAAATGAGATGCAGTGGAGGGTCTGGAAGGGTAGGCTAAATTCGGAAAGATTTGAAAATACAAAATCAAGAGTAGCCCTCGCTTGTGAGGATGTGAGTCTCAGAGAGAGCCCCATGACCCTGAAGCCTCAGCTGCAGGTACAATGATGGAGAAGGTGTCTGGCAGAAGGATCCATGTGTGGAAAGTTTTGGGAAGTCCCTTCCTTTCCATCCCTATTGCTCAGATTCAGGCCAACATTACTCTTTACCAGGCCTACTGACTGTAAGGGGCTAACAGATCTCCTTGTCCCCAGTTCTAGCCCCTCAAATCCATCCTCCCCAAAATTCCCAAGAACGATCTTCCCAAAATGCAAATCAAGTGATTTGCCAACATTGCTTAAAACCCTTCTATAGGTTCCCTTCATAGCCATGCTCATCAGCAAGGCTCCCCTGAGCTAGCCTGCCTGTTCTTTCCGCACTTCTCCCTATACCTCATGCCCTGGCAAAAGTGAACTGCCAATGTGCACATCACACCAGAGAATTTGGACAACCTACTTTCCCTCCTCCTGTGCTTAAGACCCTGGACTTTGCCTTCAGACAGCTCTGGGTCTGACTGCTGGATCTGCAGCTGCCTAGCATTTTCACTGTGTGGGAGTCATTTTGCCTTCTTAAGCTCAGTTTGTGAAGTGGGATGATATGCCTCACAGGACTGCTTGTAGCAATATCTCACAACAGATAGATGCTCAAAAAGCAAACCTGGAAAAACAGCAAAGCTTTCTCTACTAGATTAACATTTTCTTTTTAGCACTTAAAATATTGTGAATGGAATGTATTCTATTTTATAAAGTTCCACGCTGGTGACCTACAGACAAAGGGTCATCTCGTTTATGTGTCTTGCATTATGGTTTTGCGGTTCCATATTCTTATATGAAGAAAGACGGTGAGCTCTGACATGGCCCATAGCTCTTCGCTGGTGCCCTGGCTTAGCCCTGTCCACACAGAACAGGGCAACATGTGGAGAAAAGAAATAGGAAATCAGCAGAGACAAGTCTCCCTTCTGCTCATGGGTCACAACATTTATGTGCATCCTTTATAGGCAGGCTGGGTTTGGGTGTCTTTTCCACGTGACCAACAGAAAAAAACGTCGGACAGACAGAAGGCTGGAAGTTCTGTGAGCTGCCTCATGGTTATTGTTACTAAGGAAACCAATTCTTTAGTATTCATGTGTTCAGCAGACGGCCATGCTGAATCTCTGAGGCTGAGGCAGCATCACAGAATGGCATGAGGGAGAAGAAGGGATGAAAACAGCCAAACAAATAAATACAGAAGCTGTTTAAAAATACATCGGTAATTTAGCCATCAACCATGGTTTCTAGTGGCTTTAAAAATGAGATCAAAGCATCAAGTGATTTAAAGAGTGATCAGGAGCTTGTCTTCCTACTGCATTTATATAATCATATTCACATACTGTGCGCACACAGGGAGGAAAAGCCTCTCCGGAGGGGACAAAAATCCTTGAAACCTGGTTCCATTTTATGAAAATCATTATTGCATGAAAAGGGCCTCTGAAATTTATCTCTATCTGTTCTCTCTGTTCCAAAAAGCCTTTCCCTTACTGTCTAAAGATGGTGATGGCAAATGTATTGTTAATGACCTCAAAGGTGACATTTTCTCTAGCACAGAATGGGAGCATTTGGCATATTTGCTGAGCATCAATTCCAAGATTTAAAAGAAGTCAATCCCACAAAAGTCAGAATCCCACTAGGACACCCAAATTCACACTGGCCAGCCTGTGGGTGGTGATGAATTAACGGGTGTCGAAAGCCTTCAAAATATGAAAGAGCAAAGTCGGGGAATATGGAACCATGTGTCGCTGATCACAGACTCTCTGAGTGAAAGAGAAGAGCTGGAAGGACTAGGGAAAGAGAATCCACTTCCCACTCCACTCGCCCCGCTGTCATTAGAATGATGCACAATGAGTTTTGCAGTTGAGATTGCGGCCAAATAATGACCCTCCTAGTGAGCATCCAGACAGGGAATAACTCAGACATTTTTCTGCTCTAGAGAATTTATCTAAACTGAAATATTTCTTTCTTTCTTTCTTTTTTTTTTTTTTTTTTTTGAGATGGAGTTTCCCTCTTGTTGCCCAGGCTGGAGTGCAATGGCACGATCTCGGCTCACCACAACCTCTGCTTCCTGGGTTCAAGGAATTCTCCTGCCTCAGCCTCCTGAGTAGCTGGAATTACAGGTGCGCACCACCACACCCAGCTAGTTTTCGTATTTTTAGTAGAGACGGGGTTTCACCATGTTGACCAGGATGGTCTTGATCTCTTGACCTCGTGCTCTGCCTGCCTCGGCCTCCCAAAGTGCTGGGATTATAGGCGTGAGCGACCACGCCCCGCCCGAAATATTTCTTAAGTGAAAAATAGAGTGGGCTGACTGCAGTGGCTCATGCCTGTAATCCTAGCACTGGGATGCTGAGGCAGTTGGATTGCTTTGAGCTCAGGAGTTTGAGACCAGCCTGGGCAACATGGTGACACATCATCTCTACAAAAAGTGGAAAAACAAAAACAAAAAATTAGCCTGGTGTGGTGGCTCCCACCTGTGGTCCCAGCTACTCGGGGAGGTTGCTTTGAACTGAGATTGTGCCACTGCATGCTGCTTGGGTGAGAGCGAGACCCTATCTCGAAAAAAAAAAAAAAAAACAGAGAGAGAGAGTGTGTCCTGGCCCCTTCACTTCCGGTCTGCATGGGCAGGGGAAATGACTGTGGATTCCGGCAGCATCTCCTGGGCTGGAGGTACAAGTATCCACTGAAGTAGATAGGTCACTAGTAACATCCCAGTGCATGGTCACATCACTGACCTCCTTTCTACATGCTCAGTCAGTATCAATTTGGCACCAACTGCATTCAAAGCCCTCTGCTGGAGTTTGATGCAGCCTCAGGACATGAAGAACCTACAATCTAGTGGATGGTAAACTGAGAAATCTCAATCTGAGCAGATCACATCCTTTCTAAACATTCTTTAAAAGTCTTAATATGACCTGAATTTCCCTGGCCCCTGCCCAACTCTCCAGCTTCACCACTGCAGATCCCTAGCCCATTCCACTCCCAACACTGGTTTCTTCCAATTCGCCTGCTCCTTCTCTTCCTCCAACCCCAGATCTTGGTGAAAAAGTTACTTCTTGAAGGAAACATTTCCTGAGTTCCCCAGTCAGGGCCCCCTGCTGTATGTTTCATTGCACTCTTTTTTTTCCTTTTTTGCAGTAATTGTAGTTTGATTGTATGTTTAGGGACAGTTTGATACTGCCTGTCCTCCTCATTGGACTTCAAATTTTATGGAACAGAGGTTGAGACAACTTTTGTTTATCACTGAGTTTTCAATGCCCATCGTAGGTCCCGGTTCAGAGTCAGTTCTTGACAAATGTTTCTTAAGTAAATGAATAAACGTGCACAAGAACATAAGTTAGAAGGTAGGAGACACAAAATTCTGAAGCAGAGGGCCATGGAGCAGTGTGGCTGCAGGTGGTTGTTTCTCCCCCAGACATTCCTTGTGTACACAGTGCCTCGCACGTAGAAGGCCTGTGGAATGAACAAAGAAGGAATGAAGGGTTTACTGGAAAAAATCACCACTCATTATCTTTTTTATTTGTCGACATGATTATCCTTTATATAAACAGTAATGTTCGAAAACCCATTTCTGTATATGTGTCACAAATCTTGTGAAAAGATAGTTTACAAACAAGCAATAGCTAACAAAACAAAACAAACAAATCCCACAATTCAGGATGTGGCTGGGAGACACACCTTTGTCATTTCCAGACCCTATGTTGCTGCAGAGCAAGCAGAGCTTAGAATCATGCAGAGGGGACAGTTATAAGACTGAGTATCAATTGTGGTCGAATGAAGGGCTAAGGGTGCCCAACAAAAGCCCCTAGGTGAGAAAAAGAACAGGCCAGTGTTCGGGCTGGCAGGAGCACTGAATTCCAGGCTGGGGAGCAAGAGAGACGCAGTGCTTGCTGTCAGGAAGGGCCCTGGTACCTGGTATGGACTGATCCCCAACGCAGGAGAAACCAGTGGAGGGTGTGCAGCAGGTGAGGGTTTCTGAAGATTCCCTCAGCTTTGTCATGGAGCAAGATTAGGAGGAGGATGAGTGGGAAGCAGGAGGAAAAACTTGAAGCTGTTCAGGTGGAAATGTTGAGAGCCTGGGTCTCATCGAGGTGGTGGAAATACACTCATGTTCAATCAAGTTCAGAGCCGAGTAAACCCTGAGAATTACTGTTACAGTACTCGAGGTATTCTGTGAGACACAGGTGCTTTGTTTTAATTGGTTTAATCTCTAGAAAGCTTAAATTATCTTTCTAAACAAAGGATTCTGCATGCTAGGTACATCTTTGTGCTAGGGTCGTTCCTTAAACACATCCTTTTTTGGATGTGTTTAAATTCCATTGGAGTTCCTTGGCAGTGAGAAGTTGCTTGTTTTAACATTTATGTTCACGGAGGAAGATATTTTAACCAGACTATGGACTCCATCTCCTCTTTGTTTCTCAGTCCCATGTGTCTCATGAAATGTCAGGTCTCTATTCTGTCTCTTGGTGCTCTCAGTATGATTCTTAAACTGACTGTTTCACATTTCCTCTGTTCTCTCTCCTACCACTGACATGGGCTGATTTTGCTCTGCCCTGGCACCCAACGCAGATGTGAACATCCCAGGGACCAGAGATCCCCTTCAGAGTAATGACACACTCAGTGACCCCTCCTGTCCTGCAGATTGCCATGAAAGCCATAATTAATAACTGAAGATGTGTAGATTTGGATTTCTAAAATCAAACAAAGACGTATTTGTAGGTAGAAGGGACTAATATCTAGGTATATCTAAAAACATGTTAAGGCTACAACATGTATTTGGTGCAGATCAAGCAGCCCTGACTAAAGGTTGTCATATAACAGAAAAATGGCACTTTAAAATAAGGCAATTTGCAAAAGGCCATATTCTGGTTAAGTACATGATTGCAGATTCAAATATGTCTGAGATTTTCTGATCAAAACCAGGGCTTGGGTCAAGTGTGCTGGCTCACACCTCTAATCCTAGCCCTTTGGGAGGCCGGGCAGGTGGGTTGCTACAGCTCAGGAATTTGAGAGCAGCCTGGACAATATAGGAAGACCCCCATCTCTACAAAAATAAAAAAATAGCCAGATGTGGTGGCATGCACCTGTGGTCCCAGCTAGTTGGGAGGCTGATGTGGGAGTGTTTGTTGGATCCCAGAGTGTGAGGCTGCAATGAGCTGTGATTGTGCCCAGTGCACTCCAGCCTGCGTAACACAGAGAGACTCTGACTCAAACAAACAAACAAACAAACAAAAACAGAACAAAACATGGCTTGGCCATTCATCTTTCTCACACTATGATTAAGGCAACCTGTTAGCCTGACCCGTCTGTATAATCATGACAGACTTTCTGGGTAGAGGGTGGCCAGTGACTGTAACAACCTCATCTGTTATTCTGGGAGGCCAAACAGAGAGGAAGTTGTGGAGTTGCTAATTGATGACTTTCATTCAAGCATTAGCTTTCTCTTGCTGTTGTAATCCCTAGGATTTTAGCCAGCAAAATTCCCCCGAAACAATGAAGCATCTTTACTTGCTGAAGGTGAATCTAAAAACCGCTCTTGTGGGAAATAGCTACCTCTAATGTCCCATTCACCACACATGGCAATAGGCTGGGAATCCTCTAAGAAAGCAACAATGGAGATTTATGTTGCCATCTGTCTCTGGGAGATTTGAATGTTTATGTCATTCTTAGCTGTAGGGTTTTGGCAGCAATATTGTTGATACACAGGAAGGAAAGATGTGATTAAAACTAAGAGGCTAAAAGCTAGAAGTTGATCTGATTCCATGTGATATTTTGTCATCAGAGCCTACTGTCCTTCCAACCCCTGCCTCCTGCTGACTTTTCCCCAATCATCTTACTTTATACCAAACAAATGATCTCTGAGGCTTACCTTAGCTGAGTCTCTGTTAAAATCACATAGGCTCCAAACAACACTCCTTAACAATGGGAAAGAGAAAGCGAATAAGGTGGCGTTGCAGGAGTCCCCTGGAACAACAGATGCACTATCAGCATTCAAAAAGACAAGGACATTAGGCAAAAACTTTGAATGTAAATCTCTCCTCCCAGGTCCCTCCAAAGCTTTGTGTATTTCAATCATTTCCTTTCTGGTCCAAAATACCGTACTTTTGGATTACTCAAAGGTCTGTCACATTTTCTACACAATTTATTATAATATAAATTCACAGAATCAAAAACATATACAAAATCTCTACTTTTTTCCTCTGGAGTAACTCACTCTCCCTAAGGAAGTGAACAATGGGATTTGTGTTTGAGCATAAGTCTTAAGCTTTAGAAATGAATCACATGTGACTCAATTATTTTTAAAAATAAATAAATAAAGCCGGGGGAAAGGAAGGTCAGAGAGAGAAGGGTTTAAAGGGGAAAAGAACAAGACATGGATTTTCATGAACTGCAGAGATGTAGTCTAAATACAGAAAAGGGGACTCCCGTCATTTTCAAGGGTGGAATATCTCACTTTCCTGTGCCGGCTCCCACACCCACATACACATTTTCATTTGTTAGCCTGTAAATGAAAATCCCTGTCCCCCAAGCATTTCTTTACATTTAGAAAATTGACTGTATACTATCCCAGCTATGGCCAAAACTTACATTCTACACAATCAAAACCTTATAGACCAGGGAGTTCTTTTTGCCTTGGATGAGGTGGGGTGGAAAACTTGATTGCCTGTCCCAAAAGGTTTTATTTTAGTTTCTTGTGAAACATTTAAAGCTATATGACTGCTTATTTAATTCTTTGGCACAGCAGAGTTTTTAAAAATTAGCATTAAAATGCTACTTACCTAGGTTAAGTCAAATCCAAGCATTAGCAAGCCTTAGTGAGACTAGAGATGGAAAGGGTTCTTCTTAGCTACTTGATGCAGATTATTTTTCCTTTGGGACAGTGGCTGCCTGGCTTTGGGAAGCAGGAAGCTAATGAGAGGCATAGAGCGTCACTCCTCTATATAACACGTGGTTTCCTGTGAGGCAAATGGGACTCTGGGCAGTTATCACCTCAGGATTCAAAAGCAATAGGGTAGGCAAAGGTTTCCCAAGTGATTACAGGGGATAACATTCAGTTGCAGGTAATGTTAAAATCAGGAGACTTAACTCCCAGAATTCCAAGAGTATCTCAGTCTGGGATTTTCTACCAAACTCTTCCTGATTAGCAAGCACACACATATTAGGATGGGGCCTCTGTATCGTTCAATGCAGAGGTATGATGATTTTAGCACATGTCTGAAAATTCTTGGAAACACTTCCCATCAAGAGGTGGAGTCTAGTTGCCCTCCGTTTAAATATCGGGCTGGCCTTAGCAATTTGCTTCTCATTTTGCAAAGGTAGCAGAGTGATTCTGTGTGGTTTTCAAGGCTAGTTCACAAAAGATAAGATTCTGCCTGGTGCTCTCTCCCTGGAGGTATACTCCTTTGGCACAAGGAAACCATGTACTAGAGCCACTGGTGGGGTGGGAGGGAGAGAGAGAGAGAGAGATAAAGAGAGAGAGAGAGAGACTGGAAGGTTGGGTGTGGGGGGTGGAGAGAGAGAGAGAGAGAGAGAGAGAGACCATATAGACAAAGAGAAAGATGCTTAAATATCCAGTAGTTCCAGCCCCAGCTATTCAAGTCTTCCCAGTGTAGGTGCCAGATATGTGCATGAAGAAGCCTTTGAGTGGATTCCAATCCCAGAATCATCTGATTTCAAGAATTCTTATGCCAAAACCTCACAGACAAGCTGATCCAGAATACTGTATTTGCAGGAACCATGAAAGATTATTTTAAGTTGTTTATTTTTAGGTCAGTCACCAATTTTGAGGGGGTTTGTTTCACAATAGATGTGAGGTATTGCTGTAACAAAACTTAAAACATGTGACAGTGGTTCGGGGCCTGAGTGGAGAATGGAAATTGGAAGAATTGTCAGTAAAAGATTAAAGAAAAGTAAATAAAATGTATCAGAAGCTGGAGGAGAGGAAGCCCTGGTTATGAGGTGGTGGGATGCCTGGCAGTATCCCCTAGATACTGCAGCAGCTTAAAAACAGAAAATCTACCTAAGGAGCTCACAACCCAGTACGGACATATCTAGACAGGATGTTGAAGGTGCTGCCTGGTTCTTTTAGCTGCCCACAGTAAAATATGAGAGCAGAGAGATGAAGTAAGGAAAAATTGTTAAATACAAAAGAGCCAAGACTGTGGGTGTCCAAATAATACAACTATTTCTTAGTCTCATCCTCTCCATATGGCAAATGAGGCTAACATTATAATATGTAATTTTCATTTAAAGATGAAGACAACAGTGTAACTCTAGAATTCTTTGTTAAAACTCAGGCAGATTTAAGGAAGTACTTCGTAGGTTTTTTTTCAAACAGTCAAAGATCCTTTAAAGATCTTAAGGGCATCCTTTCAGCCATCTCCACTAAACAAAAATGCTTCCAAGAATCATCAGGGCAACGTTCCACAATAGCCTTAGAGGGGCATAAAGTAGAAAAAAGTTTGTCTCGTTGAGGTTACATGTGAATCTCAGTTAGATTTATAAGAAACACACAAAGTTTTAAAGAGATGTGTACTAATGAAAGTATTAGTTGATACTAAAAAAGAGATAGTAAAAAATGAAAAGAGGTTTTTTTTGGACCTCTGAAATTCTGTGAGAAAGAAGCAGACTGACCCCTCAGCCATAAAGATGGGGAACATTTAATAGGACAGGAATGATAAGTCAGAGGGAAAAACCAATAGCCCAGAGAATGGAGCCAAGAGCAAGGGATAATCATTCCTAGAGAGATCACTGAGTTCTAATCAAGGAACCGGCAAACTGTGCCTGGCTGGATTGCAGAGCTGCTGCGGACTACTGATTACCATCTAGGTTCTGTTTTTCAAATGTCTTTAGTGGCTGTCCTATGCCTAGCCCACCAAAATATGCTGGGTTTGTGGAAGGCAAACAACTTGTCACTTTAGGTCACAGATCTTGAGATCAGGAGCAGTCTTCAAGAGGCTGTAAATGAGGATCTGTAGCTGAGGAGTCTCAGCTGCAGCACCTGAGCCTGATTTAGGTGATGAGCTACTGGCCCTTGAGCCTAAGACTGGGGCTGTAACAGGTGAGATAGATGTGGGTCTTGGGGGGGGGGATGGTCAGCGAGTGTGTTTTGCATATGGGATCAACAGGGTAAAATTCAAACATTTTAGAGTCTAGATCCTAGGGTCTCCATGGCCTAGTTTTATTCCTCACTGGTCCTTCTCACGCACCTTAGGTACCAGCCTGTCATTGTTATGACTTCCAGAAATTGCTGCTTGCTCTCTGCCTTTTGTTGTTGTGAAATGTAGAGTCCTTGCTGAAAAAAATTACAGTTTTAATAAGATCTGGAGACTTCAAGTGATCCTATTAAGGACAGATAATTTCCTGAGTTAGAGCCACCAGCACAAGGGTGCCCATTCATAGTCTGTCACAGAGTTTAAATATCACCCTGAGGTCATCATAAACCGGGAAGACAGAAGACATTAGCTCAAGGATTTTCTTTGCAAATAGAGTCGCAGCATTTGCATTGCACTCCTGGGACTCAGCCTAACCCCAGAAATGATTGGGCCGAGGCCCCAACTTCATCACTTACAATATTTGTCACCTTGGAAATGTTGCTTCACCTTTCAGACCTAAGGATGGGCTTAGATTGTAAGGCAAGCTCCAGGCTTCCCAATGAACCCTCCCTCCCAACCAATTTGCTAATGACAGTCAGGACCTTAGACAGCAGCTGATGACCTCTGTGGAAAGGCAGTCATATTTTAGTCAGGACTTCCGTGTACTCTCAGGGTCTGTTAATTGGCTCACAGAATAAGACAACCAAAAATATGATTGTGATACTAAAGTTATTAATAAAACTTGAGCATTAAATGACATAGAATGAGCAGTATGAGGATCCTTAAATGACATTTGTAGAACACCATGTTGGGCTGTCAATTTTGAAAACAATTGAAAGCATGCAACCTCACCTAAAATTAATGACCAACATCAGGAAAAAAAATAAAGCTTTCTTCAACCTACTGTGAATTCTTTAGTACACGTAGCAGATAATTGACATAGAGCCTGAAGGGTAATTCAGTCTGCCTCTCCCAAGGTGTGACTTTCCTCTGGGGCCTTATTAAGACATATCACAACACATGTTGTCATTGTGGCATTCATATCAGAGGTGCATTTATTTAATACACCATGCACTACTTCACAGAAAATGGGAAACACTTGGGAATTTCATATTTTGTTTTGCTCTGTGAACACATGGAAAACTCACTTAATATAGGTTCCTCTTTATGTGCTTTCTATGTGCATAAAGTGGATATCTTTGTACCTCAAATATCTGGGGAGCCCTGAACCGTGCTGTGCAAGCTGCAGAAACGAGATGAACAAGACGAGGTGTCTTACTCCCTTAGGGAACTCCGGGTCCTGAAGGGAATCAGAAAAACCCTGCCCTGGGGAAATCAGGGGGAGGAGATCAAGCTCTGAAGAAGGAGTGTGCAGAATTCCCTTGAAGGTGTTTTTGTTATTTCAAAGCTGAGCGATAACTTGAATTATACTATTTATTAATAGCTTTGATAGAGAAAATTTGAAAACGCTGATGTTTTTAGTGTGCAATCTTAGAATCAGGGTCAAATTACATGATGGGCTTACATGGTGTTTCACCCCCCTGTGTGCTTGCATTTGCTCCTCTGTCTGTCTGGAAAGCCTGCCCATGTTCTCTGGAAAGCTCACATGTGTCCTTCTAAGATAATCCCCCCACTCCCACCTCTGCCCCAGAACCAAAGCAAAATATCATATGTTTTTCTGTACTACTTCTGTAAATTTTATTTACTTAATTATTGCATTGAAATAATAGTTCCATAGTTCAATAAAGTCTACATAGTTGTCTTTCCCAACTAGAGTGTGAGGGAAGGACAGTGTTTCACCAATTCATGACCTGCAGTGCCCAGCTCCATGTCTAACACATTGAAGGCACTTAACAGATGCTTGGTGAAATGAAAAATGGTAAGCAACCTAGGCCAAAAAGATTGGTCCCAAAGCAGAGGCTAGATCATGTTATTTCTTTGCTCGATGATCCAGAGTGAAATTCAAACATTTTAGAGCCTGCATCCTAGGGTCTCCATGGCCCAGTTTTATTCCTCATTACACACCGTATGCACCAGCCTAAGCAGAGTGCTTCAATGTCCCCAAATACCCTGTATTTCTCATATTTATGTCTTTTTATTGTTGTTGTTCCTTTATCCTAGTGTGATGCTCTTCCCTACTTCAGTAGGGTATGTGCTAAGATGGTAATCTGTTTCCAAAGCTCTGCTTAGAAGCCGTTTCCTCTGTTAAACCTTCCTAGTTACTTTCAGTACGAGGGGCATCCTCCTTTTTTTCTTCTCCCTTTGCACTATGTTTCACTGTCCCTGCCACATTACACCTTGTAACTTCATTCATTTAATCAACATTTATTGAATTATACATAGAAAGATGAAAATATCCACTACTTTCCCTCAAAATCTCAGATTCTAGTGTGCAGGCACATAAAAGGAAGCTATAATCAAATTTTAAAAGTGTTAGCCAGGCACAATGGCTCACCTCTGTAATCCCAGCATTTAGGAAGGCTGAGGTGGGTGGATTGCTTGAGCCCAGGAGTTTGAGACCAGCCTGGGCAATATGGCAAAACCCAGTCTCTACAAAAAGTACAAAAATTAGCTGGCTGTGGTGGCGTGTGCCTCTGGTTCCAACTACTTGGGAGGCTGAAGTGGGAGGATCACTTGAGCCTGGGAGGCAGAGGATGTGGTGAACCACAATCCTGCTACTGTACTCCAGCCTGGGTGAGAGTGAGAGCCTGTCTTTAAAAAAAAAGTGCAATAGTAGAAATACTCAGAATTTTTTCACAGCTCTTATGACTTGAAATTATGCATTGCATTTTTAATAAATTCTCATTTCCACTGTGAGTTGTTCATCATCATATCTCCAGCACTCAGAACACCTCAGACATGGGGTAGGCAGTCAATAATCATTTGTTGAATACATTAGTGTAGAATAATTTTTAAAGTTTTTCACAGTTAATCTACAATGGAAGTTTACATTTTGCTAATATAAGTTCTCTTCAAGATTGTAATGTGGCTCAATTCCAAGCAGTAATTCTTCCATACTGTGGCCCCATCTTCTTAAACATGTGATTTCCATGTTCACCTGGATGGAGTTGGTGTGAAAGGGAAAGAGTATGGGAATTATGTGATACTTGCTTCATAGGCCAGGCCTGGAAGTGCTGCACTCACTTCTGTTCATATTCCATGGGTCAGAACTCAGCCACCTGCCCACCTCCACCTACAAGGGGGCTGTGCAATGTGGTCTAGCTGGTCTTGTCCAGGAAAAAAAAAAAAAAACTTAGGTCTTTCAAATTCTATGAACGAGAGAGGGAAAAATGGAAAAAAGGGTCAGCTACCCAGGGGAAGGGGCCTTGTCAGCAAAAGCTTCATGGAGGAGGTGATACAGAAGATGAGTCTCAAAGTAGCATTGGGATGTGGCCACCTGAAGAGAGAGGAGAAGGAATTATTAAAAAGTAAGTATAAGCTAAGCAAAGGAGTGGAAACAACGCAGCATTCTCCGAGGCCAGAAGACAGAGAGACAAAGAGAGGGCATGAAAATGGAGAGGAATGAAGGGGAGATCTTGAGTGTGAGGTGGAGGGCTTAATGCCATTACAGAGCTTGGAACTCACTACAGGGGAGAGAAGGAACCACTGAAAGTTTGAAGCAAGAATACAGCACAAATGATTTGAATTTGAATAGAGTCTTCAGGTGGAGGGGACAGAGAGGGGATTTGAGATGGAGGCTAACAGACCACTTAGGAGGTTATATATTTAAACTTCCATGTGGGGTCTCAACAGAAGATCACTCGAGGACAATCTGAAGTGTATATACACATCTGGCTGCAGCCTCAGCCACTGCGATTCAGCAGGAATGTTTAGAAAGCTCCCCAGGCCATTCTGATAGTCAGCCCGGTGTAGGAATCACTGCCTCTGTGCATCATGAGCTCCTGAGAGGACAAGCAGACATCTTTCTTTCCTCTTTGATTTCTCCCACATAGAGCCAGGCCTTACCTTGCATATGATCCCGTAGCATTACATATGATATACATGTAGTATATTCACATTGTTTGAAGTCTTTCAACCACACCCTTTCTAAGAAAGGTTTCTTTCTTAGAAAGAAAGAAAATAGTCCCGTTTCACTCTTATTTAATCTGCATTATCTTTTAATAATTGATTAATTTGTTTTAAAATGGCTAAACATCTACTACACTTTGGGCACCATTTTCAGGCTTGAGGATACAGAGATTGAAAATTCAAAGTGACATGGGGACATAAAAGAGGGAGAAACTGATTCAGGGGAGTTCTGGAATGTTTTACAACAGAGATAATTTTTGAAAAAGATCTTAAGGAGATCAATAGGAATTTAATCAAAAAACAGGAAAGGGCATTCCAGAGAGAACAGTGTGTGCAAAAGAACAGCAGCATGAGAAGGTCTGGAACATCTAGGGATCTGTGGGAAGTTTAGCGTGGTGAGGGCAGAGGATGTGCACATGGAGGCACGGGAGATGAGGGGGAAAGAAAGGGGCTGAGAGGTAGTGGTGTTCTGGAAACTCCTCAAAAACAACAATAACAAAATCCAAACATGATTTGCAGAGTTTGCCGATTTCTGATTTCAAGCTGTCAATGATTTAGGACTGGCTTACAAAATTCCTAAACATTTTAGAACTGGTTTTTATGAACTGGTAGCAGCTGCTTCCAGTGCATGACTGATTGGAGGTCAGATCCTTTAATTTTAACAGAGATTCTGAAAAAATTTGTTTTCCCTTGCCTTGGCTGTGCCTCACATTAAGATGAGGCTTGTTTTAATGAGTTTGGAGTGGAATAAGCCAAAGAAACACACAAGGGACCTGAAGGCTCACTGAAGCTATTAATTAGGCTCCTACCACTCACCACTAGTGCACTTAGACCTAGGCAAAAGGGACCCCCATTTTGGTTTCTATGATCAAGTGGCCTAGCTCCAGTCTGCTACAGACATAGCCCTTCTCCACAGAATGAGGAATCCTTAGTGCTATGCCCAACAGGAACTTATCTCCTCCATTCCTCCATATACTCCAGATGCCTATGACCCATGACTCTGGCATACTCTCTGCAGATGGAGTCTTCCCTGAAACCACCCTCTTGAAGGCATGTACCTCATCCCGCTGGCCAAAGAGAAGCTGTTTGAGGAAGGTATGGAGATGTGGGGGCTGGGATGTCCACACACATGCATATGTGGCCCTTACATCATGGATGGAGCTGGGGATGCGAAGTGAAAAGAAGTGGGTCAGTCTCAAGCTGCACTGGCTCCCTCTGTACTGCCACATTTTGGTGAGGAACTTTGCATCTAACTGTGAATCTGGCCTTCAAGTTCATTATAAAGGCATATTTGTCAAAGTAAGAGAACAGAACAGATTTAGCACTTTGTTAGTTGGATATATATTTTAAAATATTTAAACATATGGTAAGTGGGCCTTCGTTTTTACTTTTACCCTGGGCCCTGCAAATGTTAGGGGTGGTTCTTGCCTACTTCATTAGTAGGGCTGTGTTGTAAACCAAGGTAAGCAAACTACAGCCTCCAGGTGAATTCCTGCCTACTGTAATTTTTAATAAGATATGTGAGCTTAAAATAGCTTTTACAATTTAAAATAGTTCTTAAAAATCAAAAGAAAAACAATATTTTGTGGCATGTAAAAATTACATGAAACCCACATTTCAGTGTCCACAAATTGCTATCTTGGAACACATCCCTGCTCATTCATCTATGTATTGTACATGGCTGTTTTCATACTACAGCAGCAAAGTGAGTAGCTGGGAAAGACTGTACGGCCGGGAAAGTCTAAGGTATTCACTGGCTAGCCCTTATAGAAACACTTCCTGACCCTCACCCTGGAGTAGCAGACAGGCAGGAGGAAAGGAAGAATCAGGCAGTTCTCACACTGGCTGCACAATAGAATCACCTGTTGATTTCTCCAAGCAGACCCCCCACCCACAATATTTCTTGAATGGTCTGGGGTGGGGTTGTTTTTTTAAACTTCCTGGTGATTCAAAGGAGAGTCAAGGCTGAGAAACAGGGGGCTAAGGGAATTAATACATGAAGGTCTGAATTTCCCAAATGTTAAGCAAGATGGTGCAGGACTGGCCTGCTTTTCCCAGGGATCTTAGTGGATTATAGCCTTTCTTGAGGAAGAAAGGTACCCAGTGATGAGATTTCGTTGAAGATGGAGAGGGGGCAAAAGAGTAATTGTTTTGCACTGTAGTATGATTTATAAGCTCAGTTCAAGGGTTTTAAACCTCTCTAAACCCTTGAACCATTGTTTCAAACATGTGTCCCTGGACTTCCCTAGCATTGTTTGCATCTCTCAGGCAGGCACACCTTAGGCTGTGTACCACATACCTTTGCAGGGACCCCTGCTGGGTCATTTCTCAGGATACACCCCAACAGGGAACCCTTACCCTATCTGTGCAGCATGCCCTCCATAATTATTGGTGGTCTCGCAGGGAAGGAGAAAAAAGACAGCTCTATCAGAATCCCATTCTCCACTAGCACAGTCAGCACCATCAGCAGAGGATGGCTCCAGGGCTGCAAGGCTGCTCTGAGCTATTATTGTGCCTGGCTCTCTCTCAGCATGACTCAATGCAGACAATATAGCACACGGAGAGCGTGGGGGATGAACAGTAAATACGAGGCCTTGGATTTTTTTTAATCTTGTCAGTTTTTCCCTGATTTGTGTCCTTTATCCTAGCCCCCTCTGCTATATAAGCTGCTCAAAGCTAATGCCCATAACGCCACCACCCACTGGTAGCAGCAGGCTGCTGGGCCACTCTAGGGTTCTCATTGCAGAGATTTACAATGCCCGCCATTATTCAGCAACTGTACATGTTAACCCAGTGGCACAAGGTTGCTCCAACACCTTCCCCTCTGGTTTCTCTTTACTCTGGAGGCCAACAGCGACTATAGGAGTGCCGCCCTCCTGACTCGAACTGCTTGCCTCAGTGAGCACACATCACATCCTTCGACCTGGCAGAGCTAGAATAGGCCCCACTGAATGACAGGAACATCGGGCAATTATGGAACTGAGACGATGCCTGACATTTCTACTGCCACATTAAAAAAGTTAAAAATATTTCTCAAAGGTGTTTCTTTGGCCTCTTGTAGATACCTACCCTCCATCCCCTTCTTTCTTCTATTAACAGCTGATGTGATTACATCTCTAAAATGTGAGCTTGCTGCAAGGCTGCTGGGAGTGACCTCAACAACGAGCCTACGAGCTACTGTAGCTGTTAGGAGGTGAAACAGTGCCATACATTTTGCTCCCTTCAAACAACTCCCTGGAACAAGTTACTATTTTCACACTTCCATTAATTATAATCAGTTTCAAGGGTAATTTATGGCTCCCATTTAACTAAGAAATGTGCCTATTATCTCTACCTCAGCTGCTGTGAAGTCTACCTCTGTGCAATCTCCTGTTCCAGCATCCAGTAGTAGCGGCAGCGACTGTCTGGAAATACACTTGCCTTGGCATAGACGATTTCCTGCTTCAGGGGAAACAGAAGAAGTACTTGGAGGATGAAGATGCGGTCGTTCTCATGAGCTTTTCTGGAGAGAAATATGCATCGGCTGAGTACACCTATGTTTGGCTTTGTGTGAAGGGTTTATAAACTGAAATCACAGAGATTTCAAGAGAAGAGCAAGGTAAGGAAAACATAAGGTAGCTGCTCCTGGTGGGTAATGGTCTGCCCAGAAGAAAGCCTGGAATCCTGGGTCCTCTTAACATGGAATGTGAACTTGTGAACACATTTTTTTTTTTCTTTGAGACAGAGTCTCTCTGTCACCCAGGCTGGAGTGCAGTGGTGAGATCTTGGCTCACTGCAACCTCCATCTCCAGGGGTCCAGTGGGTCTCCTGACTCTGCCTCCTGAGTAGCTGGAATTACAGGTGCCTGCCACCATGCCTAGCTAATTTTTGTTTTAGTAGAGACAGGGTTTTTGCCATGTTGGCCAGGCTGGTCTCATACTCCTGACCTTAGATGATCCACCTGTCTTGGCCTCCCAAAGTGCTGGGATTATAGGCATGAGCCACTGCGCTCAGCCTTTTAAATCATCAAATACCTAGCATGAACATTATTAGCTATTTATCAAATCATGGGGGCCTAAGATTATGGCATATCTGACAAGAAGGAGAAGATGATGATACAAAAGGAACTGGCCTTCCAGGTTGGCACTGTCAATCCAAACATGGGATCCCAAGAATGCCCTGCAGTTTCAGGAGGAGACGCCCCCTACGTGGTGGTCAGGGAAGTACACTCAGTTCAGAATGAACAGCCATGCTTCTGGCCCAATACCTGCACGCTGAAGCTCTGATTTGTACTCAGTGGAGGGTAACCTACTCACCTCATGTTAGAATATGTGCAAAAAATAGAGAAGGAGCCAATAAAAGGTAAATAGGCCTGTCGCTGAACAAAGCCAGAAAGGCTCCAGATGCATGAGAGATGGGCAGAACATGTGACGTGTGAACATCAGGAAGGGGCTGGGAGAACTGTGAAGACCCTGCAGGTGGCGGATTTGTTTCACATGGCCTCTACTCCCTTACATAAACTTGGCACAGCAAATCAAGGAAAGGGGAGGGTTTAACAGACTCCTGAACCATTCCAGCTAACTCAGTCCTTCCCACATATTGTGTATTTTTTCTCTAATTTCACTGTGTCCAAGAGGTTTTTATGACAATGTTTCTTTGATATGGTATATGGTTTTACAGGGCATCCACCAAGAAGATGTACCAAGAACAGGTATGGAGATTCTGCTATACTTTATTCCATATCATGTTACAAGAAAACAACAGTGACAGCTGACAAACCATTACATCTTTCATAATACAGACAAATTACAACTGGTAACAAATAGGCAACATGTATTATTCCATTCTCCTTACTATGTGTCATTTGAAAGTATAATAGTTTTCTGAATAATGCTAACATATTTCTTAGGTACCAATCCCCTGTTAGAAAGTACACATCTCAGCGCATCATACAAAAAAATAAATAAATAAAACATAAAGGGAAAACTTAAAAATCCACTCCCAACTGAGAATGTAGGTTTTGTATGTGCCTCTAAAATATGCTGCTGTGGGAAAAGGAATGAGAATAGAAGATTGCTTATTTTATTGATTTTTTTCTGTGTGTTTTTGGTGTATGAGAAAATTACAGGGCAATAACATATACATTTCTTCTGTCTACAGGCCAGTAAAGTAGATGGAACTTATGCACAGTTATGCATCATATTCCTATGTATAGGAGGCAGGCAACATCTACCCCAGTATAGACAGCTTAAATAGCCTCTTATATAACAAAGATTACAAAACCAATAATATTCACAGATGAGTATCATATAAATGCATAACCAAAGGTACTGATTATACTGGCTGTCATATACACACCGAGGAATGGATACCAAGAGGCCTCACTTTCTTTGTAAGTCAGAGGGCTCCTGGAAACTTTCTAATCACTCTTGGGAGGTAGAAATCGCTTCTCACCCCTGCATCAGTGGATGGACAGCCACCCTGTCTTATGTCCCCTATTTTTTGCTGAGCGCTGCAAACATTTTTTTCCACATCCTATGTATATTTTAAAATCAACCAAACTGTTCTTTTAAGAAAATGGAAATTAAGGGTCAAATCTCCTTTCAGAATACTGTGTGTGCAGCGATGTGCTAAGGTGTTTGTACTATTCTTACCATCTGTTTGAGTTCAAGATATTCCTTCTTATAAAAATAATCTTACAAAACATTCCAGCGCTTTCTTAATAGAATAATAAATCTGCTAATGAACACAGTCTGTATTGATTTTCATGACTGCCCACAAAGAGGGCAGAAGAGGAAAGAAACCAAGGGAGATCATGATTGCAAATAGGGGAAGGAGAGAGGGAGGGAGAAAGAGGGGCCAGGGGTAGGAGGGAGGGAGGGAGAGAGGGAGAGAGAGAGAGAGAGGAAGAGAGAGAAACCAAACTTTGGATTTCCTGTATGCATGGCAAGTATAGGGTACTCAAAACCTCCTGACCTTGTGAGAGGTATGTCTCTGTAACAAAACAGAATTTTCTCTCCACTGATCAGTATAATATTTAACTTCTCCACAGAAGCTGCCTATGACAGGGACATGCATCTCTAATAGTCCTAGTTGAAGTCTTTCAACATTAAATATTTTCAAATTTTCAAGTTCAAAACCTTATTAAAAAGCAACATTTAACTATCAGTTGCTCTTGCTTTAGACTTAGTGAAATACAAAAGTCATGCCTCTTCTCCAAATGAATGATTCAAAACAAGTCACAGGAAAGGCCATTTTTAATTGCATGTAAAGTTTTCTCCCTATATATATTTTTTAAGAAATCCTAATTTAAGTATACTTTAAATTAAAATACCTCTAAAGACTTCCAGTGGGTTGGAATGTATGAAGGAGGAATGGAAAAGATTTCTAGGTAGCAAACAGTAGACATTCTACACTTGGGTGTTTTCTGCTCTCTTTAAAACAAACAAGAAAAAAATCCGTTCCTAAAGCCTAAAAAGTTAAAAAGAAAGCCAAAACCGGGAAAGAAGAAACAAGAACCTGAAAAAAACAACCAAAACACCACCCCGAAAAAAGAACAATTTAAAACCTAAGAAGTCCGAAGTCAAGTTCCCTCCGGGAATGAACCTGAATAAAAAAAAACCTTAACCCCAACCAAACCCCAAAAAAAAGGCTAATCAAACCTGCCCCTAAATCCCAAGCCTCAACCCAAAAAAAGGAGAAAAAATTCAAACAACCAACCAATCCCCCCCTCCTTCCGAACAAAAAGAAAAAGGAAAAACAAGGAAAAAAAAGGAATTTTGGAAGAAATTGGGGGCAAAAGAACCAAGGTTCAACCCTTAAAAGAAAGCCCCCAAACGCCCCCTTGGCCGCAAGAACAATGGGCAATCCGCAAGGAAGCCCGCCCCAACGGGAACCGGCCCGCAGCAAGCAACCCCCCCCCCAAAATAAAACAAAAAAACCGCCCGGGCCCACTTTCCCCAAGGGCAAAAAACCACCCGCAACCCCCAAGAGCCCCCAAACCCCTGAAAAAAGGAAACCGCGCCAATCCCCTTTCCATCTTTAAAGCAAGATTCCTGCCTTGTTTCTCAAATCTACATTTGAACAGTTATTCCAGGAGATGTCTTAAAGTAAGGAACCCAATGATGTCTTCCAATGGCTTGGAATTTTTTTTAATGTAATTTTTTAAAAAGGTGCTTTGTTGTAACTGAGCAAACCGTGAACTGGATAACTACGTAATTTACTTTGCAAGCCTTAACCAGCCAAGATTGCTTTCAAGGCTCATCCAACAGATACAGTTCTTTTGCACCAGGTTTAAAACATTCTGTTCCTCACTCTTTCCTCCAGTTAGAAAATGCAAAGTGTAACAGAATGGATGGAAAAAAACACAGTTACCTCAATCTCCAGAAGCTGAAACATAAGCAATTTATCCCTGTCTTTGCTCTTAATGTTTGATAATTGTTTTTTTCTCTTTCAACCTATTCAAAAAACAGTCATGCTATGTGGCTTGAAAATGCTAAGCACAGTCCAATATCCTATATATAAATGTGCAGTTATTTCCAAGTAAAAAAAAAAAACCACATTTGCAAATGTTCTCAAAAGGTAAGCTACAGGTGGGGCCCCACAGTCAGGGGCCAAGTTGTCAAGTCAAAGAACAGAGGTTTGCTTTAGCAGAAAATTTCCTTCATAGTGATTGCAAAATGTGCACTGCTCTCAAAGAAAACACACATCGTTTTATGCCACTCTGTGGCTTTCAAGTACAGACATTACTGAAGAAGTGTGAACACCAAATGTGTTGTCTTAATGTATTTAACACATGGCTGGTGAAAACACAAAAACCTTTACAGAGACGCTGCGCTACAGAGGGAAATCAAACAAAATCAAACACAAAAGACTGAAAAGAACACATGCCATGTATCAGTAAGCAAAGCTTAATCTTCACATAGTTCTTGGAAATCACAAGGTATCCAAATGCATGCAAAGTTTTAAATAAATTGCAGAGAAAACAGGGTCTTGCCAGCTTCAACTTTCTTGTGAGTGAAATTCACCACAGGGAGCGAAAGAAAACTGATCCAAGATTCCCTTCATATTATTGGCCACTTCATTAATGTTTTTTTTTTTTTCTTCCCAGAATGATGACAACTTAATCCTGGAAGGAGGAAAAGAGAAAATTGTTATATAAAAAATCTACGTCATCAATTTTTCCTAAATTGCATGAGACATCAAAATTGGTCAGTCCAAAGTGAGCCCATTGATGTTCCCCACAGCTGCTCCAAACACATAAATATGAAGCAGAATAGTCTCCTTAAACAAAAAATTCTTCTAATACAATAAACAAATGTTCTGACTACACTTTCTCCTCTTAAAATCATTTAAATCAACCAATTCAATTGGTCTATCTTCCTCTTGGATTATTTAGAGAAGAAGAAATTCAGCAAATTTCCTTCCCTAAATCATTAGTAGTAATACTGATCTTAATTACGTGCCTGTAGCATCATACAGACCATTAAAAGGACATATCATCATGCTCATTTTTATGAACATGAAATAGAAAAATGGATCACATAAATGCTTTAAAAAAATTCAGCTGTATATAATTACTTCGTTGCCTATTACCATTATTTCAGTTTCAGCAGAATGAAAATTGGCCAGTGTGACCTGAATTGGCAGCCTCTTCCCAACATCCTGTATAGGACTTCGTGTTTCCAATAATGCTTCCTTAAAACAGTAACAACTTGTGGGCGAATGGTTCAAGCAAAAAGAGGGAAGCTTCACTCTGCCCCTTTCCATACATCTTTTTGGCCCTTAAGCATTTTCACTGGGTCTCTAGGATGGGAAAAGAATGCCCTGCCAGGATGGGTAGAAACACTCCCAGGTTCAAGGCATATAGCCAAGATCAGTTCATTAGCTGCACTGAGTTCCAGAACCAGTTCCTTAGCTATGTTTAGAAGCTGCTGGTCATTAAGGCCTGGTGAGGCCTTCGTGTCCCCATCTACAAGGCTGTAGAATCATCTTCCCAGATGCAGAGGGAACCCTGGATGGTGTCTGATCCCAAAGGTTTTGTCCTTGAGACTTCACAGTGCAGTTGTCCTGCTGCTGCCTACACAGGCTGTGGCATCAAGGACATCACCCCTGCATAGCAACAACCTAGCAATACCTTGACCAGAGAGCAGAAATTCCTCTCTTACACTCAGGAACCATTGAAATAGCATCCTCCCCACCCTTTACCATTTCCCCTACTTACTACGATGAGTTTCTGGCATGTTAAATTTCCATTCTTTCTTAAAATCAAAGCAAAATTTATAGAAAACAAAATGAACCATTTCAAAGAATACAACCTAGTGGCATTCAGTGCATTCACAATGTTGTTCAACTATCATCTCTATTTAGTTCCAGAGCATTTTCACCCCTAAAGGAGATCCTATATCCTGTAAGTAGTCACTCCCTATCTCTCCTTGTCCTAGCCCTGACAACTATTAATACTAACATTTCTGTCGCTATGGATTTACCTATTCTAGAAATTTCATACAAATGGAATCATACAATATGTGACTCATCGTGTCTAGTTTTTTTCACTTAGCACGATGTTTTTGAAGTTCACCCATGTTGTAGCATCATTATTTTTTAGGGTTGAATAATATTCTGTTGTAGGAATACACCACAGCTCATTTATCCATTCATTGGTTGATGTATATTTGGGTTGTTTCATCTTTTGGCTAACAGTGAATATTGCTGTTCTGAACATTCATGTACAATTATTTGTTTAAACACTGTTTTAAATTCTGTTGAGTATATATCTAGGAGTGAAATTGCTAGGTCACATGGAAATTTTATGTTTAACTTTCTGAGGAACTGCCAAACTGTTTTCCATCATGGCTGCACCATTTCACATTCCCACAAGGAATGTATAAGGGTTCCAATTGCCAAAACGTTTGTTTGTTAAAAAAAAAATTATAGCCATCCTAGTGGGTATGAACTGATTTGCACTTGCATTCCCCTAATGATTAGTGATGTTGGGCACCTTTTCTGTTTTTTTTTTTTTTTTTTTTTTTTTTTTTAAAGACACGGTCTTGCTTTGTCACCCAGGCTGGAGTGCAGTGATTCAGACCTAGCTGACTGCAGCCTCGACCTTCCTGGGCTCAGCGGATCCTCCCATCACAGCATCCCAAGGAGCTGGGACTACAGGCACACACCACCATGCCTGTTTAATTTTTTGTATTTGTAGAGACAGGGGTTCACCATGTTGTCCAGACTGGTCTTGAACTCCCGGACTCAAGCCATCTGCCTGCCTTGGCCTCCCAAGATGCTGGGATTACAGGCATGAGCCACCATGCCCAGGCTGTTGAGGACCTTTTCATGTGGTTGTTGGCCATAAGAATATCTTCTTTGGAGAAATATCTATAGATGTCCTTTGTTCATTTTTAAATTGGGTTGTCTTTTGGTTGTTGAGTTGTAGGAGTTCTTTATACATTCTGGATATTAATTCCTTATTAGATATTATAATTTTTCTCCTATTCCATAGGTTGCCTTTTTACTCTGTTGACTGTGTCTTTTGATGTACAAAAGTTTTAAATTTTGGCAAAGTTCAATTTATCTCTTTTTTCTTTTGTTGCTTATACTTTTAGTGTTACATGTAAAAACCCAGTGTGAAATCCAAGGTTACAAAGATTTACCCCTATATTTTCTTCTAAGAGTCTTATAGTTTTAGCCCTTGCATTTATATCTTTAGTCTATTTTGAGTGAAGTTTTGTATATGGTATGAGGTAGGGGTAACCTTTTATTCTTGAGAGTTCTCTGTCCTCAATTACTGAGCCAAAGGTAAACAAAAGCCCTTCCTTAAGTTTCTAGGAGAGGCCTGGGGGGTAGATGGATACCACACATAGGCCCTTTGATACCCCTGCACCCCACCTCCTCAGTTATTATCTCAAATCCTTGCTGCTTGTGGGGCAGTTGTCCATGAGGCTTATTTGACCACTCCTCAGCCTTGCTTGATTGTGCAACTACGACTTTATCAAACCTCTTCTTAAGTCACCACCCTAGCAAAAATAATTACGTGGGAACAACCTCCTTTGTCTCCAGCCTACCCTTGTTGTTTCAGGGAAATGAAGAAAGAATGTGCTGTACATGCTGCTCCATGTAACTATGCATTCTGATCTAGGCATTGGCATCTTTTTTGAGGTCCATGAAATCGAGAAGAGAGAGCACTCATCCTTACAGTACTTTAAGCACGCTTGTCCACAGGTATCCTCACCTGATCCTCAACCCCACTATCAGCGTTGACATTTTTATTAAGCAGATGATAAAAGCGTCTTTTTCCTTCCATTTACCTTAAACAGCAATTGAGATTCCAGCTCTTCCTGGAAGCCTGCCCACCCCAGCTAAATGGGAGCCATAGGTCTGTCCTGACATCTGCTTGCCCAGGCATGGAGTTCCTACAACTATACGCAAATGATGTAGTCCTTCCTGGCTCTCCCCTCTTTTACCACTCTAATCAACAGAATGGAGACTTGGTACCCACACTGACCTCCTGAACCAGAGACTTCATTTAGTCCCTCCTAAGGTGTGAAGACACTTCCTATGAAGGAGCAATCAGGGGACAGGTGGCATCAGTGTGTTCTTGATTAAGCTAGATTTTGTTGACTCTTGTGTCCCCAGAGCACAGACCACGCCTGGCTCAGGTGCTCAATATACAGTTATTGAATGAATAAAGGTGGAAAATGTAGAATCTGAAGATTTGAAGGTGGAACATGTTTTCAGATGTAGAGTTCCCTATGGCACATTCACTAAAGGCAAATGCGAGGCCTGTGAAATAGCACAGAGCTGCATGCAGAGCAGGTCATCCACAGATATACCACTAGCCTGAGGATGGTTGGTAGGATTAACACCTTCCTGTAGGCAAAACTTACTTTTTTTTTTTTTTTTAAACTCCATGACATTATATTTGAAAGGAATGATTTGATTTCCAGTACATCTGATTTCATGTAACATTAAACTATGTTGTCACCATAGTCAATGGCATATTTACTATCCTGTTGGGTTAAGATGTTTTTTAGACATCGATGGTGTTTGTTCTTGCCTTTGTCCTGATTCTTTGAGTGTAATCTCTAGGAGAATCACATGTGCCTAACCTAGGGCATAAACAGAATTGCATAATAAAGGATAATACATAATAATAGTAATTGGATAATAAATGGTGAACACAGTGATTACGATAAGTCCATTACTTAGATTTGGGCTCAAACATTTAATGGAAGGAGCCAATAATGAGAACAGAAGGGAGGTAGACACTTTCCCATCTCTGTGAGCTGACTCCAAATGCCCCAAATTATGCTGGTTACCCTGCCTGGTGCTGTTCGCCAGCAGCATGGGATGTCCCTTCTTCCTCCTTGAGTAGCATTAGCTTCAATTTTCAATGAGTACGTATCAGGTAGGTCAGTTTTTGCTGGAAAATTGTTAAGAAAATCTAAATGCAATCATACATTTGATGAATGGGGATTTAGGTAGAGGGATAGAGGGTATACTACAATCACAGGGAAGCAAAATATAATAGCAATAGCAATGTAAATCTTTCCTTACCTTTATTAAAATATGCAGCATGCACAATACAAATGAACAGTGAATATGAATTATAAGCTCAACTATGTGCATAGCCACTCATAGGTATATAAATCATAAGATTAATGGATGCCATTTTTATCTTGCTTTCAGCTTTTACAATGTTCTTTCTCTCTAGAAATGAATGTTTTAAACAAGAAATTGGATTTGATTGATAAAATCCTTATTCAGAAATATCTACATAGAGCTTCTTGGCTATAAATATTAATTAATTGGATCGCTGGTACCCATAATGCAACTTTGTTCTGACCCATGTGCCCTATGAACTAGATATTTTTTGGATTCAATTTTCTTAAAACCAACTGTCAGCATCATGTGATGGAGGAGATGAAAAATGAAAATGAGCAGTCCCGCTGTGCAGGTGGGTGACCTGTGGGAGAGAGTCTGCCTGGTAGGATTTTTACACGAACCATCAGACACAGACCAATTGATTAGATCATCTCATACCCGCCACCAACTAGGCTCAAGAGACTAATTAGAGAGAGTACTGCCTGCGCAGGCACCCCATTGACACCTAATTTGCTCAGCCAAAGCCTTTGGGGAAAATGTATTATCTCTGCAGCTGCACTTCATGCATTTCTGATTTGAGGCATAAGCAAGGAGTGCTTCATCACTCTTTTGAGCAAACTGAATGTAGAAGCCCTTAAGTGCTAAATGCAAGCAAACAGACCAAAATTAAAAACGAGCCAGGCTCTTTCTAATTCCCTCTGTGCTCCCTGTTAAATCTCTGTGTGTACATACAACCACACACCCCTACACACATGCATGCAGTTTACACGCTGGAGGGACAGCATCGCTGAGGACCCCCGCTCAGGGTGCTTCGATGCAATCAGGTGGTCTGCGTTTCACTGGCCTATTTACACACTCTAAGGTTTTGCGTTTGTTTGACTGTGTTTTTTTTTCTGCTGCACTGCCCTTCCTCAAAGTATTCTTTTTTCTACAAGACAACTCTGGCACATTTTCCCCCCCATAAGCCTCACTAGAGAGAAGTGATTGTTTTGGTTCCAAATTAAAACAACTGTAGGTTTTCCTTTCATTGCCTAAATTGTGAACAGGATATTCTCCAGGATGTATGTGAAGCTGTAGGGTAATCCGCTCATTTCTATTTAGGAGACTGCTTTGTAAATATGCCTAACAGAGAAGGAAAAAAATACTAAAACTTGACAGAATGAAATCTACCTCATAACAGTAAAGACAGCATAAAATTTTTTAACACATTTAGGCTCTCTTCAAGAAAAAAAAAAAGATTATCATTTGACCAAATCTAGTTTTATCCATTAGCTTTAGAACAAAACTAATTCCAACCTCCTTCTCAAATGTAGAATTCAAAATATCAATACATAAGGAAGCATTTAAAGATTGGCATGTAATTAATTACATACTTTCAAAAAGGAAATAAAAATAAATGATCCAGGCAATAATGGAAAAATTAGGATATCTCTGTGCCATATTTAGAGGATGTGGAATGGGCTTCCTTAATGCTAGAATGAAAGAGAAAAACAGGACCATGGTGGTGTTCTATAGTGCACTTACTGATTTTGTGCCTTTCCAGTCACGTGTTGGATGAATTATTCTACCCACATGTTCTGATAAATTATAATTCTGCTTTGCAATTTTTCACATTTAGCCTATTTTTAAGAGTTTAATGAAGGTCGGGTGCAGTGGCTCACGCCTGTAATCCCAGGACTTTGGGAAGCTGAGGTGGGCAGATCACCTGAGGTTGGGAGTTCGAGACCAGCCTGGCTAAATGGAAAAACCCTGTCTCTACTAAAAAATACAAAATTAGCTGGGCATGGTGGCATGCATCTGTAATCCCAGGTACTCGGGAGGCTGAGGTAGGAGAATCACTTGAACCCAACCCAGGAGGTGGAGGTTGTCGTGAGCTGAGATCGCACCATTGCACTCCAGCCTTGGCAACAAGAGCGCAACTCCGTCACACACACACACTCACACAAAAGAGTTTAATGAAGATTTCACATGAACAATGTCCCAGAAAAAGAAAAAAAACAGACTTATAAGACTGTGCCACTTTGAGTTTGGTTTTGCTTAAAATACCAAGAAAAACAAACAAAATAAATATTTGTATCTAATTCATCTTCAAGTAGCATTTGCTATTATAGATAATTAAGTCCACAAATAAGGTTGTTAAACCCTAAGCACCTAGGCAAGCACAAATCTCTCTAAAAATATCAAATAAATATATGCATACACATGTTTATATTTATAACACATAGTCAAATTTTATACTATAGATTTTATATGATGCTGGACTCAAAGTGGTTAGTTTTAAACTTCATACTGAATTCAGAAAATCTGGGACAGCATAATTTCCTTATTCTTTGCGTGAATTTAATGTGTTATAATTTGGCTAGAAATGCAGGTTTTCTTTTAGAATATCTGAAATCAGTGTTTTCGTTTCTCTCACACTGCATTGAGGCTCCTTGAGAAGGGGTGGGGGGGAGGAAGTGGTATGAAGCAGAAGGAAGTAGAAAATTAGTCAAACCTACTTCTGTAACTTATTTCTGATTTTTGATAATCATGCTTCTTCCCCCTAAAAGAGAACACATCTTTGAGACCAGCAAGAGAATATTAATTAAAATGAATGCAGAGATAGACGGGCTTTGTTTTAAGCTTAACAGAAGGCCCATCATACAAAATAGCCCAAATCCTTTAAGTGAAAGCTGTTTAGTAACATCCATATGGATGCACAATGCACTAATTGCAGCAACTTTGCACATTTTAAGCTTCATGCCAAAGTGGTGATTTTAATTAAAATTTTTTAAGGCAAAGCTGTAAGTCTAACATTTCAAAACAAAGCATTTCTCATATGAGAAGACTGACAACATATCATTTTAATAATCATCATTATCAACGAACATTTATTGAAATCCTCATTAAAGAACAGGCATTATATGATGTGTAATTAGCCCCGATTGAAAAGAGTGTTCTATTTTAATGGTGTGACTGTTTATTAAGTCAGATTTATGCAAATGAAAAACACTGGTCATATTTTAGACACACATGGACAAAAGAATGGCAATTCTGGGATTTTTTCCTGTCTCAGTCCTATCTCAGCAAAGGGAAAAGTACTGATTTAGGTCTTCTAAGAAACACCAAGCCACATTTAATCTTTTTTTTTGGTAAAAAAAATATACATATATCATTTTTTAAAAACATTAAACATATCATATAAATAAATAAATAAAAACTGGGAGGTCTGAAGCAGTTCATTGAAACAGTTGTAACGACAAGGTTAACAGAAAAGCCTTCACCAAAGGTGGCATATTCTTTTCAAAGATTTCATGTTATTTGAAGCCTTATTTGTTCAGCATACCTTTACAAGTGACCGAATCCCAAGTGATTATAAGTTAATTAAATAGGATTCTGACCCTTAACCCTCCTTATATATTACAGTCTTACTAAACTATATTTAAATAAACCAAATACAAAGTCACTCAGCAGTGAGTGCATTTTTTCTCAACTTAAAACACACATACACAAATCTCATAAAACTGCTAAAAACAAAGTATTTAATAGTCAGAGAAACACAAGGGTTCATGTCTGATTTTAATTAAAAGATTTGAGAGGAGATGTGACTCCATTTTGGGTGGATTTTTTTCCAAATTAAAACTTGTCTGGTATTATTGTCCAATATATTGAAGCAGTTTTTCATGCTTAGGGTTTTGAATTCAAAACATACCATCACCTACAACTTTGAACCTGTTTTGTGAACCATCTAATTTAGCAGAAACTTGCAAAACTAAAATATTCATTTCTGTAGCATAAATTAGATCACATATAATTTTGGTTAATACAGAATGATGTCAGCATGAACCAGAAGTAATGCTAGTTCATGAGAGATTTCTTTCCAATGTTATTTTGAGTCACCAAGTAACAGCAGCCATGAGCAAGATACATAAATATAGTGCATGCAAGCCCAAGAGACCTGCAGTACTACACAGCACATGCTTTCTATTTACCCCACATGCTTCCTTTTGGCTTGGTTTGGCTACATGCTTTGTCTTGGAGTTAACTGTTTATTGTACCATCTTCCTGGATCCTTGAGCATTTTGCTCTTTCATTCAAAATTGGGCAGCCTCAACCTTTACATCAAGCTTTTTTCACCTGTAAACTCTGTTAGTAGTTTTACTTTTACTGATTTTCTGAGTGCTGTGCTTATCAAGCTGAATATATTTGAAGTGGACTGCCCTTTACTTTACCACCCTCCAACAACCACAAAAGCCCTGAAACTTTGTACTGTAGTATTTAACACAGGCAGGAATGCAGATGTCACATTACAGCAGAAATGTCTATTCTTGTGAGAACATATTCTGACAGTGTCATGAAGTGACACATTGTAGATGCCACTACAGCACATCATTTCCACCAGGAAATGTCTGCAGACAGTAAGGAGGGTCCAACAACTCCAAACTAAGGGTGGTGGGGGCTGCCTTCCTCCAACTCGCTCCCATGTAGCTGTTTCACAACAACGCCAGTGAACAACTGCTCAACCCAGGACAAATCACTGAATATTCATCCATGGAAGCTAAGACTCTGTGCACTACATGCAAAGCCCTCCAACACGAATGCCACACAAAATTATAATTGGGTAAATTATTTCAATAATAGTTATCCCACCATAGCATGTTGCTATATTTCTATAGAATCTAAGATGAGTTGTGAAATACATAATTAGTGGAATGTACACCATTATAAGAAATAAATACCAGCATTTCGTGTTCATGTGGCATTTTCTCCTATCCAAAGTACTTTCCCATGTATTCTTTCATTTAATAAAAGTGCCTGAAATATAGAACCATGATCTCTGAAGACAGGTCCTGTTTGGAAGAGAATAGATTTTGGGAACTCAAATTTTTAAGAAGTTCTAATCCTTTTAGTCACTGATTCAGTGTCTCCTGAAATATTTGCAATAGGAGGTATATTGTAGATTTAAATACCAGAGCAGTCATGATAGAACCCACAACCTTTATAGGAACTAGGGTGACCAGCTGTCTCTGGCTGGACTAAGGAGATTTCCAGGATTTGGGACTCTTTTTTTTTTTTTCCTTGAGATGGAGTCTTGCTCTGTTGCCCAGGCCAGAGAGCAGTGGTGTGATCTCGGCTCACTGTAACCTTGGCCTCCTGGGTTCACGTGATTCTCCTGCTTCAGCCTCCCAAGTAGCTGGGACTACAGGCACATGCCACTATGCCCAGCTAATTTTTGTGTTTTTATTAGAGACAGGGCTTCACTATGTTGGCTAGGCTGGTCTTGAACTCCTGGCCTCAAGTGATCCACCTACCTTGGCCTCCCAAAGTGCTGGGATTATAGGAGTGAGCCAACACACCTGGCCTAGGATTTGAAACTTTTGATTCTAAAATGGGGGAGCAAAATGGAACAAGCCAGTTACCACAGGAACAACGGGATTAATATGCACAGTAGTGACTTCCAAGTTTATTATAAAAACAGAGGTAACAAGGTTTGGCACTTTATCACATGAACTAAAATGAAAAGCATGCTGACACTCCAATCTGAAAATGTGAGTCACAAAAGTTTTACAAATGTGAGACACTAAGAATGGTAAAAGGCGAAAATAACATGGGAACTGAGCGAGCAACCTTCTCTCCTCCCAACTCCCCAGACTGTACAGGGATTTTCCACTTATCTCCTTGGAAGACACAAAACCCTGACTCTGTGATTTAGGCTTTCTTCTCTGTTTTTTTGTTGAAATCACAGTCAATCACATTCTGTTCTGATGAGGTTGTTGAACTTAAGGCCATCAACTTGTTCCTCACCACAATTCAGAATAAATCCATGTACTTAAATTCACCCACGCCTGTGCAGTGTGGTATGGTGGAGATGGCTAAGGTCAGCAGTCTGAAATGACAAGAAGTACAAGTGTTGCCAGAAATAACCCTGCTCTATCGGTGGTGAAGGAGCAACAGCATCAATTAATTTAGGCCTACATTAATTCAGGAAACATTTACTGAACATCTAATTTTTAAGCAAAGCAGTGTTTAGGGTAAAAGAGGAGAGTACTACAGGGTCTATTAAACATGGATTCTAGTGGTGTTCTGGAACTGGCTTGATGTGGCTCAAGAGATGTGAATGTGAAACTTTTCAGGAATTTTGCAATGTTGCCAGTTTTTAAACACAGTCACCCTTGAAATCAGCCATTATGGGAGTATCTACACCACAGGACATAGACAAACATGACCAATCAGGACTATTCTGCTGTCTTTCTGGAGAGCCAACTGTTAAACGTCTACTAACACACCACCACTGTCTTTAAGGGGCTCAAGATTTGGAAGGGGGTGGGTGGCTGGGACAACTAATTATAAGTCTACATGGAAAATATAAGTGCTATCCTCACTGCCACTGCAGTGAGGAATAACTGAAAGGTAAGTAACAGTTTAATGCCTAGAAAGGGAGGAAGAAGGGCATTCTTACATAGGCAAGGACTCTGGGAAATATAGACTGGCCAATGGGACAGGCACGTGTTTGCCTGTCAGGATACAGATGCAGTCAGAGACGTAGAAAAAGCTGAAAGGTAGGTGAGGGTGGTGGAGTAAAAGGCTTTAAATATTCTGCTTAGGTGTCTGGGATTTCTTATATATGCAGCGAGGAGGTGTTGGAGGCTTTGGGTGGAGAGTCCCAGGTTTCATATACATGAAGTCTTGAACTGCCACTGTGAAGTCTGTGGGGTAAATAGCTGCCTTCTTTAGGATGCCATCAAATCAGATAATGCAGCTGGTTTTTCAAATGACTGAGTGACTTCTCACAAAATATCAGGTTTGTAACATTTGATATTGAAATGTTTCATTCCACCCATGAGAAACATTCAATGTTCCGGACAAATGATGACATAGAAATTAAGCTTCTTCCCAAGGTTTGCAATTTTCAAAACATAGCCCATGGGGATAATTTGGACATTTTCATACATTGATGCCTTAGGTACTTTATAGTTTTTTTCCACTGATGTCTCTATTTTTGTCTATACATGTAAAAGGAAAATGAAAAATATACATTAATAAGTCCTACCTTTACTTTACTGGTGTCCTTCATAACTCAAACTTGTTCGATTAATACACAACTCAGACAGACTTTCTAATTGTAGTGTTGGGAGTTCTGAAATACCATCACATCTTTTAAAGAGCAACTGCAATAATTTAGAAAACTTCATTACTATACGCTTCTCTTGATTCATTGTGGTTGCATATATTATACTAGGAGTGTCAGTTCATTAAAAATGTGAAGCCTGTAATTTCTGATGAATAAGGCATTCACATCAACACACTGGTTTCCTCCTGGTATAAAACAATTAAAGTGTCAACAGCTCAGTGGTTTAGTGGCAGAGCAAAGAACAGTGGTTGCAGGCCTGGGGTCAATCTCTCATTTCCATTGGCAACAGAGCTGGAGAATGCAGTGAGAGGAGCCAGCACACCCCAGGCTCATAGGATTAAGGGATGCTTCATGTTTTTTTTTTTTTTACTGTTCACTTGTGGCAGACTGAAACAGAAGCACCAGCTGAGTTAAGTGAGCTGAACTTTTATTGTAAGAAGCAAGGAAATGCTCTTCTCCTTGCCCCAAACCAGAATATTCCACACAGTGCAGTAAGTCTAGAATGCAATGTATTTCTCTTCCACACCTGTGACTCGGGAGCATATCCCAGAAAGATCTTATTTACTCTTCACACAGATGCTAAAGAACAATGTCATGTCTTGTCTGGGTTACGCTGTTTGTTTTCCAGTCTGTTGGTATTAAAATTGCACCCTAAGCACCTATCATGTCTCATGGCCCTCTGTTAAGCCCTTTTCCAAAATTCTGACTTTGCAACACTGGTGTCATTTGGAATTAAAAAAAAAAATCTGGTGATTTAGTTGTTTCATGTTATCCAGGGGGCAAAAACCCCTGCAGCACATTTTAGACATAATTAAAAGAATGTATATTGTGCAAAGTATACACATTGAAAAGAAAAGCCCAATCAGCTCCAATAAGTTGTTTGGTTTTATTCCGTTAGTAATTATTAGATTCAGTTGTTCTGGGTGAGATGTCATGTATGATGAGGCTGAGTCTGAAATGCTAAAATGAAAAAGCTCTTTTGTTTTTTAATTATTAACCTCTTGAGTTTTAATGCTAGAATTTATATAATTTTCATAATCAATTATTGAGTGAGTACTTGGGTCCAAACAGGATATAAAATACTCATGTTTGGATTTACATGATATAGCTAAATCTTGTCTCTCTCAGTACTTCTTTATTAAAATAAATTCTGCCAGGTTGATTTTTAGGGACTGATGTACGTCTGGTAAAATGTAAAGGAGAGCAAAGCTGCTCTTTCTTTAGCTCTCTGGGATGTGGTATGGTTAGGATTGTCTCCATACTAGAGATGGGCAATTCAAATAAGACATATCTCAACCAGATAGAGTAGGTGAGAACTGATCAGATTAGTGGTTTGTGCAATCAAGTAAAGAAATATTTAGCGGCTTAGAAAACACTTAATGGCAAGAAAAGCTTTATGTTTGAAGAACCTCCAAATAAAACTGTGAGTAATGAATCTGACAAAATACAGTATACAATCATGGTCACTGGAGGGCTATCTTCATCAGTACTATACATATATACCTGTGATCTCTCTTGACCACTGCCACTGTGAAGTCTGTGGGTAAACAATTGTCTTTAGGATGCCATCAAATCAGATAATGCAGCTGCTTCTTCAAGAATGATAAATTCTTTGTAGTTGAAATTCAAACATATGTAGATTTACTTTAATGTACTCCAGAAATGCCTCCAAATTGACTCGATGAATATGTAATTTGAAACCAACTTCCATTCACTTCCTTTAATCTGCTACGCCATACACAGTTGTATGGGCTCTAAATGTTATAATCACATATTTTTCTAAGACTTTATTAAAATTTTCAAATATAGAATAACTGTACAATGAGCATCCATGTACTCCCCATAAAGATTCTACAATTAATGTTTTGAAATATTTGCTTTTAATATAACTATTCATCTATCTTTCCTTCTATCCATCCTATCACTTTGATGCATTTCAAAGTAAGTTGCAAATATCAGTATACTTCACTCCTAAACATATGTATCATTAACTAGAGCTCAATATATATTTATATTTTTAAAGTAAATTTTACTTGCCATAAAATGTACAAAGTTTATGTGCATCATTTGTTGAGTTTTTAATGGTAACACACAGGAAATGTCACATTGGTGTGCAGTCGGGGAGATCAGTTTTAATTCAGAATCTGAGTAGAATATGGTTTTTCCTTTAAACCAAAAAATGTCTTTAATGTTGCCCGTCTTTCCTACTCTCACCAAACTCTCAGTGGACAATCCACTGATAAACACTACTGTCAACAAGAGAACAGACACAAATAACTCAGATTGTTGTAATTCTTATTCTAAGTCACTGCCAAACTTAAGAACCAGATGAATGCCACGAAAATTTGCTCCAGAAAACTGCATCTATTTAACTACATGCAGATTTTTTTTTTTCATACAATTTCAGATGGTTCACAGACCTTCTGATTTCCATTAATAGACCATAGGCCCCAGGTCAAGAACCTCAGGATTAGGATGTCAGAATGCTGAAGCATCAAGCAGTATTTTCACCACCTAGCCATAATTTTTTAGAGCACACTGCAGAGGAAATACCTTCCAGGAAAGTTAAATGCTTAAAGGAAATTACTTTTGAACAAGGGGCATGGTCTAGGGACACCCTTGTTGAGGAGTAATAAGGCTTACATGATTTCCTACACTCCCCCTATGAGAAAAATATAATCAAACTAACAAAAGCGAAATGAACAAAATATCTCACTCAGTCTATGCATCATATTTCCTACAAAAGAGGAGAACCCCAGATCATGCTATTTGATGAATGTGACAGTGAACAGGAGAAGCGTACATGGGCAGTGTGGGTCTCTATTTAGATGATCCCAAGAGTTTGAGGAGCTGAGTAGAAGATGCTTTTTCCTAAATACAATCCCTCACTTTCTATTCTTTTTCTTCTCTATTAATGTCATCAGTGATGTACTAATGTTAATACAGGATTAAAGATAAATGTAAATTAATTCTATAGTATCCACTCTTACTACTGATATTAAATACCATTAATAATCACTTTATTTAGTATGCTATCTTTATTATTTTATAGTTGTGAAAATATAAATTCTTGTGAGAGATTCTCATGGCTTTGCCAATGACCTTGAACTTTGATTTTCCTTTTTAGGTAAAAACATCAGCCAAGAATTTGCAATTATTCGTAGTATGGCCACCCATAAGTTCTGTCTCAGAAAGGACTGTAGACAACTAATCTGAGTAGTTGAGGAGAATTTATTGTGCCTCTGGGTCTCACAGCAACCTTCCCAGGTAGATATTTTTAGTCTATCCTAGAGTTTAGAAAGCTGAAACTCCAAAAGGCATGTTGGAGAAGTACTTCTCACTCCTACTTTCTGGACAAAGGTTTGTTTCCCTTATCCATAAGAGTGTTTTTCTCATCATTAGAAGAGCAACTCATGGTTTTCTATCTGCTCTCCACAGACTGACCTGTCTTCTATGGGCTTACTTTGGTTCTATCATTGCAGGGCTGTGGTATAGCAGAACATGGCCTGGAAGCTTGGCATTCTGATGATTCTTGCTCACTTTTATCTCCCTGGCTAAGCCTTATCTACCCTAAACCTTGTTCATCTCAAGTTACTTGTGCCTTCCTTGCGAGGAGATAGTTACCTTTGGTTATGTGATATCTCTCTGTGAGAAGCTCACACTGTAAATCTTCAGGACCCAATTAAGAAGGGAAAAGGAAAATGTGGGGTCAGGTATAAATCACAATTCCTCAATCAGAATAAGGTTGCCATAGCAACCATGCCTGTTTTTGCTCCTCCCGCTGATCTGCTTGCTGGCTTGGGTGTTCAAGGTAATTTGCACAGAATTGCTCCAGTTTTCTGATCCACACAATTTTAATTTTATACCACTTAATTTTCTACCACTGCTTCCCTTGAGCATCAAACAAAGAAGGCACGAAGAGTTTAAAATCAAAGCATATATACATTTTCTGACCACAGTTCACCACCTGATCAAACACAAGATCATTCCTCATTTCCCCTTCTTGAAGCTTCACATTTCCCCTTTCCTCATTCTTCCTTCCCTGAGTGTACTCACATAGACACAAACGTAAACACATCCCACCCCTAATCTGAAAACAGCCTGTGGTATATGTGAAAAAATACTCTGAAAATAAGATATGAATATATACATGGAATCTGAAGCATCTTGTAGACTTGTAACCTTTCTACAATTAAGCTGAGGAAGTTTAAGAAAAAACTAGACTTGGCATAATGAAATTTAAATGTTTTTCATTTGACATGTCTTCCTTGTAAATAATGAAGGAGGCTCACTCCCTTTATTTTCAAGCACAAAGAATATAGAGTGCTCTTTAGAGGTTCTGAGGGGACAGAAAACTTTGCTGTGATTGTTTCGGTGGTGTATGAAGTGTGGTGTTGCTAACTGGTTTGGTAAGTGATCTTTCATGATAAAGAAGCATCTGGAGCTGTAGAAAGGCCAAAAGTAACACTACAATGCTACAGTGAGACCAGACATCAGAAGCCATACCAGGAACTGAGCAGAAAAGTGAGGTCATGTGGCCTTGAGGCCTTGGGACAGACATCCTCCAGCTGACGATGTACAGAGGCAATTGAGACAAGTAAACTTAGGCTGAAGTTTACAACCCTCTTCAGATCTAGAAGTGTGGGGTTGATCTCTGGTCATACATGTATGAGAACCAGCTCATTTCACTTTGCTGCCATCCCTCCCTCACTTTCTCTTCTTATTGAAGTTTTCAAGCTATGCTCCTTTCCATGCCTGACACCACCTAAGTCAACCATTTGTGTCCCCAGACTTGCTATCTTCCCTTGGAAGTCTTTTTTGATTTCTCTGGGATCAAAGAAAATAACAGGCTGGGTGCAGTGGCTTATACCTGTAATCCTAGCACTTTGGGAGACCAAGGTGGGCGGGTCACCTTAGGTCAGGAGTTTGAGACCAGCCTGACCAGCATGGTGAAACCCTGTCTCAACTAAAAATGCAAAAATTAGCCAGGCATGGTGGTACGTGCCTGTAGTCCCAGCTACTCAGGAGGTTGATGCATGAGAATCACTTGAACCCGAGACACAGAGGTTGCAGTGAGCTGAGATCATGCCACTGCACTCCAGCATGGGTGACAGAGTGAGACTGATTTAAAAACAAAACAAACAAACAAAGCAAAACGAGAAACAAAGAAAATAACAAAGGATGACTTTTCACCCTTTCCTACTTTATAGTATCTCTAGTGTTTGCTAACACTTCTGTGGTGGTCATAAGTTTTATTCACTAATTTTCAGCTCTCTATCTGCTGGACCCTCAGTGGAATGTCTTTCCCTGTTTCCCTGAAAGTCAGGCATAGCCATCTGACCTGTCCTGACCAATGAAATATGTACATCCATGTGGCTGCTTTAAGGGCCAGTATTTATCTTGGTAGATTTCTTCCCCTTTTCAAGGTGACTGAGGAAGCACCTTATGAAGATGAGGCCTTAGCCTGTGCCCCTGAGTGAAAAATGAGCAGAACCCCTTCCATGACTACATTTGGACACATGGTATAAGAAATAAAGGTTTGTTATATTAAGCAAGCACAAAACCTAGTCAATCCTGAATGATACAATGCCTGTCATGTCTATTTTGGATCATAAGTCCTCGGACAAAAAATGCAACTTATCTGTTCTTCAAAACAATCCTAGGGAGATGATTAGTTTTGCCATTCCTTATTCAGTGACAAAGAAAATGAGGGGTAGAGGATACACAGAATTTACTTAAGGACTTACAGCTAGTAAAAGGCGAAGCTGAAACTAACACTCTGATTTTATTACTCCAAAACCCATACTTTTTCTACTGTATTGTGACGGCAGTTAACTCTTATGTTATGTAGGCAGAAAGACAGATTTGTTTTTGAAAAACAGTAGAACGTTTTGATAAGGTAGTGAGAAAAATACCATAAGCCGTACAAGAAAATTCATGCTTTCATGTTGAAAAATCAATGGTAGTATTGGATTCATCTGACAGGCTTTACAGCATTCTACTTTTCTGTTTATTTCTTCTAGCAATAGGAATGTTTCCAAATATTTGGTGAAAATAAAATTAGGATTCTCATATGACCATCACTTTCAGATTAGGTAAACTAAATTTCATATAATTAGAATCTCAGTAAATTCAAGTAAAAATAATTTAAAAAATTTTAAGTGTGAATTGTCATGCATATCAAAAATAAACTGAAAAGATACACATCAACTATCAATAGTGAAGAGATCAAGATTTTCTGCCGGGTGAGAACTTAAATGTTTTACTAGATATTCTTATATATTATCTGCATACTTTACAATATGAACACATTTATTAGTTATTTGTATAATTAACACACACACTAAATGTGATGAAGAACTTGTTGACCCCATAATTGTGGATTTTTAAGATAGTAATAGTTGGTACTTGCCATGAAAAATTAGACTTATTGGGCACTTAGCTTAGTTGATGAGCATTATTTAATACTTTGATAAATGTTCTTATGTTTAAGACAAAATTATTCACAAAGGAAAGTAAAATAAGCTTTATACTCTACACTGTACATTCAAATTAAATTATTTTGTTGATATTTTTGGTAATGATAGTTATTCAAAGCACTAATGATGAAGTGAAATGAGAAAGAGGAAAAAGATAATATGCTATCTAAGTTTAAAATAATCCTGAATGTCAAATGTTGCTTAATCTTGTTAATTACAAACACATAAGACACATGTATGAAGAAAGAAAATAAAATAATATGCTTTTGGGCACTTTGGTTGTTACTAAAGATAAACACTTCAAATCTAAAAATATTTTATTTTATCCTCTTATTTACAGAAAGGAAACTAGGTCTGAGTTTCTTATATACATATACATATATATTTATTTTATTTTAGACAGAGTCTTGCTCTGTTGCCAGGATTGTGGCCAGGATGGAGTGCAGTGGCGCAATCTAGGCTCACTGCAAACCCTGCCTCCTGGGTTCAAGCAATTCTCCTGCCTCAGCCTCCCAAACAGCTGGGACTACAGGTGTATGCCACCACACTGGGCTAATATTTTGTATTTTTAAAGTAGAAATGGGTTTCACCATGTTGGCCAGGATGGTCTCGGTCTCCTGACCTTGTGATCTGCCCACCTCGGCCTCCCAAAGTGCTGGAATTATAGGCATGAGCCACTGTGCCTGGCTGAGTTTCTTATTTCTAAACTGATCAACAATTACACAATGTAGTGATATGTTGTTGCTCCATAGTTATACCTTATTTTGAGGCATGATATAACATTGGTAATAAGGCAATGGAATTATTTTCTTAACCCAATGACTAGTTTCTCCATAATCATATTCTATAATGAGCACCAAGACAGAAGATTTGGGCTTGGCAAGTTTTATTTAAAACTTTAGAGATTCTGAAATTCTTACTCTGAACATAATACAGTAGTAACATTTTGAAGATGGTTATGTATATATGTATCCATCCACCCACATCCATCCATCCATCCATCCATCCATCCATCCACACATATACTACACTTTGGTCCTGAGTTTCCAGCCCTTAACTGGTAAACTCAGAATCCAGAGGAAAAAGTTGACAACTTGGTCTAACTCTATGGAGTTCCACTGATATTGAGGGCTGTTTTGTCTGGATATTGCTTTTAATTGCTTAGTTTGGGAAGAGATAAGCACCATATTCTATTACTTCTATCCTCAATTCCACTGAGGTCATACACACTTGCATTTTGTTACAATGTTCATCATCAGTTATAAAGGGTATGGGTTAACATATATGAGGAGTGTTTAAATGATAAGCCTAAAAATCTTCATTTAATTACTGGAGATAACATTTAGAAAATTGAGGTTTTTTTTTNTAAATGAATCACACAGTAATCATATAGAAGTTAAGAAGAAATTACTAGATAGCAAGGGGAGAGGAGTCCTTAGGTTTTCCTCTTAATGAAAAGCAGCCCCCAAATCATTTTCTTTTCTAATAAAGAACAGCCTGTAAAACCAAGCTGCAGCCATAGACAACCAAGCTGGAAGCTTGTACTGCACGGGTGAATGCTGGCAGTTGTGCCAATAGGAAAAGGTACCTGGGACTAGGCATGTTCAAAATGGTGGCTCCATCTCCCCTTCTCTTTGCTAGACCATGTGTACAGTTAGGTGAAAACAGCAATGGTGCTGGCCAGGCAAATACCGCATTTGCATAATAAAATTACGGTGGGGTGACCAGCCTTGCCCACGCACTACGTAAACGACATACCCGGTCAAACCAATCTGTGGACCCTACATAAATCAGACACTGCCTCCTCGAGCCTGACTATAAAATCTGGTGCAGTCTGCCATGGGCTGGTTTTTCCCTTTCAAGAGCCCCTCTCTCTTCCAAGGGAGAGAAGAGCTATTCTCCTTTCTCTTTCTTTTGCCTATTAAACCTCTGCTCCTAAACACATTCCTCATGTGTTTGTGTCCTTAATCTTATTGGCAAAATACTACGGACCCTGGGTATTTACCCCAGAAAATGACGCCCCTTCAGTAAATCTTAGCACTCAGGGATCTCTTCATAAACATTGGTTCCCTTACTCTTCCTGATCTGAAAATTACTACAATTCTTAACAAACAAAAGTGATACTTCCTAATAAAAAGGAAGATAATTATGGGATTAATGGTGAAAAGAACATTCTGTGTTCAGAAATCTTTGGAAGAAGTTACTGACCATCTGTCTTAAGAAATTCCCATATAGTCTCCATGATATGTGCCCTCAATAAGTTTTGGTCTAAGGCTGACATTGCAGTGGCTGTCTACTGATTCCCAAGGGTCTTGACTGCAATATGAAAAAGAGAGCAATGTTTGGATTGTGGCACATGACAAAGAACTAGGAGATGAGTATTTATCAGTACGTAGCCATATTTTAAAATAAAACAGAAAACATCACAAGCACAAAGAGTAATTAGCATGTTTAAATGAATTAAAGCAATATTTTAAAAGAATTGTGATGATATGCACATACTTATGTACTGTTTTAAATAATTTAACTATTCTCAACCACTGCTTTATTTCATCCTGTTCTTGTGCTTTAATTGAGCTAGTAGGTCCCCTTTAACATGATTTTGGCGGTATTTCTTCCTGCAGATTTATTGTAGCTCTATTACCAAGTATAACATTTCATGTGTATATTCTCCTCTTAAAAGGTATAGCTGACTAACATGCAGGAAGAATATTTTAATTGTCAAAGATTTTATAGGATCAGCAATACCTCAGAACTTGATGTCTAAGTTTAGGCTTTTACTTTGTCTCAGAATTTAAAGAAAAAAAAAGAAACAACAAAACAAAACAAAAAGCCTTACAGTGTGGATCCATGTGATTGCTGAAGAGAAAGACTAGAGTTTATTGTGCCCCTCCAGTGAAGAACATTAACCTGAATAAACATTTTTCCTCAAGGAGAAGGGTTCACTCAAAAGTAGCTTTTCAGACTTTACCATAAACTTGGAAGACAAAGCTTTTGTAATTTGTACGTAAACAATAAATGAACCATTAGCAGCCATTTGGCCTATCTAAGATCAGTGATAATGGAGAGAAGTTGCGATCCTTGTATGTTGCTGGTGGGGATGTAAAACGATGCAGCCACTTAAAAGTTCACAGTAGCATTATTCATAATAGCCCAAAACTAGAAATGAACCAAAGGTCTATCAACTGGAGAATGGACAAATAAAATGTGGTATATCCATAAAATAGAATATTATTTGGCATGGAAGGAAGAAAGGAAGTAGGGAAGGAAGGAATAAAGGGAGGGAGGGAGGGAGAGATGGAGGGAGAGAGGGAGTGAGGGAAGGAAGGAAGGAAGGAAGGAAGGAAGGAAGGAAGGAAAAAAGGAAGGCAGGCAGGCAGTGCTGACACATGCCACAATATGGATGAACCTTTGAAACCATTATACTAACTGAAAGAAGCCAGTCACAAAAGGCCATGTTATGTATGAGTCCATTTATATGAAATGTCCAGAATTGGTAAATCCACATAAACAGAAATGTAGACAAGTAGTTGTCTGAGGCTGTTGAGGTTTTGGGGAAGTGGGAATAGAGAGTGACTGCTAATGGATACACAGTTTCTTTTAGAGTAGATGAAAATGTTTTGGAATTAGATTGTGCTGATGTTTGCATAACTCTGTGAATACACTAAAAACCCCTGAACTGCATGCTATCTAAAGTATATTTAAAGGGCAGATTTTAGGATGTTGTAATATCTCAATAAAGTTGTAAACATAAAACAATTCTATGCTATCTCTAGGTAAAAATCTTCCATAGTTTTGGGAGTAATTTGTCCATTTTATAATGATGCTCACGAACATAATGATGTTGGCAATGACAATAATATACTGGTGGATATATAGAAATAAATTATTATAGGAATATGTACTGATGAAAAGTAGTTATATATGGTAAGTGAGATTATGAGGTATGTCCTCCTTATATTGTGTAATTCCATTGTTTTTCCATTTATCTATTGAACATGAGTTACTTATATAATCAGAAACAAAGTATCATAGTTTTAAAAACAGAAGTTTTGGAAAAGGAGAGTCATAGGGGCTATCCACTAAGCATGAGATGATGGTTAGAACTGAGCTGGGTTTTGTAGGGTGAATAGAATTGGATAGAGAAAGGCCAAGGGAAGGGCAACAGCTTCCTAAATAGTTCTTTTATTTCTAGCATCATTATTTACTCTCTCTGGACTCAGGGTTGAAATATGTCTGTCTTATTCGCCACTGAGTCCCCAGGGTTGAGAATTATGTCTGGTACATAGGAGGTACTCAATGAACAATAATTGAATACATGAACAAACACTTGTTACCAGAATCTTTTTCCTAAAATACAGGTGACAACTGGGGCTACCACTTGCAACATATGCAAACCTTTATGCAAATTAGAAAAAGGTATCCCACTGCCCTAGGTTGATGCCCTTCCTCTCTAAAATTTGTGGCTAGGAGAATCAATCAGGAGTTCACCTCACCCATCACTGGCCCCAGACCTGTTGCCTGGCCTATCTTCCTTCTGAGGGCCCTGCCCTCAACTGCACACAGGGCTGGCAATCAAAGCCCTTCTCAATCTGACCACAACTTTCCTGCTCCATTATAAAAATTTTCAACATCGATTCTGTGCTCACACTACAGTAGTCCTCAGCTTCAATGTGTGAGTTCCCACTATTGCCTTCATCCCACCAATTCAGCAACTTTACACTGAACACCTACCATTTAATAAAGAGGAGCCATCCCCATTCTAATAACATTCTCAGTGACTCTGTAGAAGCTCCCTCTTGTCTTCACATGCTCTCACTCAGACTCTCTTTCTTCCTGTATTTGACTAAGAAGATATACCAGCTTTGACTCTCAGCTTTCCCTTCATTTTGGCCTTGGTCCCCTTTGGACAATTTTCCTGGACCCTTTAAAGGAAACAGGCAGCCTGCCTCCTTACTCCTCCTCAGGTGTAATCAGCAAGCACTCTTTCTCTGAACTTACCCAGCAAACTGTAAAACCTCTATAAATAAAACCTTGATCATACTATGTCATTTTCTTATATATTTCTACCTTAAGACTATGGGAACTTCTTAAGGAGCCTTTTTTTTTTTTTTTTTTTTTTTTTTTT
>NW_016107413.1:3000487-3007819 GCF_001604975.1 Cebus imitator
TTTTTTTTGAGATGTAGTCTCACTCTGTTGCCCAGGCTGGAGTTCAGTGGCACGATCTCAGCTAACTGCAACCTCTGTTACCCAGGTCCAAGGTATTCTTCTGCCTCAGCCTCCCACGTAGCTGGGATTACAGGCATCTGCCACCACAGCTGGCTTATTTTGTCGTTTTAGTAGTTTCATTCTCTTGGCCAGGCTGGTCTTGAACCCCTGACTTCGTGATCCACCCGCCTTGGCCTCCCAAAGTGCTGGGATTACAGGCATGAGCCACCACACCCGGTTTAAAAATTTTTTGGTATACAGGTTTCACTATGTTGCCCAGGCTGGTCTTGAACTCCTGGCCTCAAGTGATCCTCCTGTCCTGGCCTCCTAAAGTGCTGAGATTACAGGTGTGAGTTAACACACTGGGCCAGGAACCATTTCTTATTTTTAGGCACTTGGCACTGTGCTTGGCGTAGGCCAGGTGTTCAATAAATTTGTATAGAGGCAATGAATAAATAAAACACGTAGCTAGAATCTGGTGTGAATAGAGAAACTGAGACTTTTGGGGGTAGATTCTAGCGGGATGTAATCAGATTGTAAGAGGTATTGAAATTAAAACAGAGTTGCTTAGACTTGAGGTGGAAAGAACCAAGGTGTCAGTTCAGACCTCAGAGAAGGGAATGACATGTTATGTGTCACCATTCAGCGTAGAAGGGAAGGGAATGAGGAAAAGCCTGTAGTCATAGAAAGCACTCAATAAATGTTTGTTGTTTGACTGGTTAAGCCTGGAGAAACTCTTACAGAAATGTATTGGCATGAGATGAGAGAATAAAGAAAAGGGCAGGAAATCAAGAGACTGTTAAAGGCAAAGACCTCTGCCAGTCTTGGAAGCTGATAGGAAATGCAGATGAAAGGAGAGTTAGAGTGATTGGGTGCAGAATGGGACTGTGAATAAGTATGGGTAGAAAAGGTGAGAGGAGAAGCTGACTTGTAAGGGAAGAAGGGACCAGCTTTGAATACAATGAGCTGCTGTGACTGGTCTATGTGCACACATGTGCTTATATGACTGTGTAGTAAGGCATGTCTGTGACATACACAAACCCTGTGCTGTTTTAATAAATCCTCCCTCCGACTGTGCACCACCCCAGCCTGGGTTTAGTTTTCAGCCAACAAAAACAAAATTACTCATAAAATTAATGGAAACAATCTGCTTTTTCCTTGCCATAGAAAGGATTTCTCTGAATTACTTTTTTTGGGAGCTTTGAATCATATATCCTGAAGCTTAATTAAATCCCTTAGAAGTCAACTAAACATTAGAAATTTGCAACGTGACTCTCAGAGCTGCTGTTTACTTGTTGCATATAAATAGATATGCCTTGGAAAGCTCTGCTTCAACTAGTGTAATGAGCATAGGCTTTCCTTCTCTGGTGAAAAATTTATTCCTCAACACTTTCAAAAAATAGTATCTAGCTAAAATGTTAATAAAAACTGAGTCTCTGAATAATCTCATGTTGGAAATTTAGGTTTGCTAATATGAATCTCTTATATTTGTGCAGCCTTTTCCTTTAAGAAAAAGTGCTTTCTGTTCATATTTTTTCCTTTTGTTCTCTTCAGTTTTCCTTAAAGGAAGCATGGCAGGTGCTAGGTGCATATAGTGGTATAAAGAGAAGCATGCCACCATTTATCTAAGAAAGGGGAGTTGATAAATATAGATACTTTCTTATATTATAAAGTCTACCTTCTATCCCTGTCCCTTGTTTCCATATATATATATATATGGAAAGTATATATATATATATATATATATACTTTAAAAATTTTATGTTTTACTTTCTATTAAGCTATAAAATAAAAAAAACAATGCATAAGGAGAAAGAGAGATAGAGGTAGAGGTAGACTTCTTTCAATACACCTTATATTATCAATCTGACTTTAGAACTATAAATATATTTTATAATATTATTAAACAAAATAATATAAAAGGCAATTCTTAAAAATAATAAACCTATCTACCTAGTTGGTGGTATATGAGAAGATTACTGCAAGAGATTTTAAAACATAGGAATTTGACTATGGTACTATAAAATAATTAGATTATACAGAATATTTCTCATTGGAATACCCTAGTAAAAACAAAGAACTGCAAAAAAAAAAAGAAAGATAAAAGGAAAAGAATCTTAACCAATTTTCATTAATCATATTGCCATTCCGAGGCTAGTGTGTGTGCAGTGTGGGATAAAGCAGATGTGTACTCCATTAGCCATAATTTCCAGAGTGTAGAAAGAGATACTATTTTAAGATCAGCAAGGTTAAGTAAAAACTCCATAATCTTGAATTTGAACTATCAATATAAATTTGTAATGTGTTTCATCTTAAAAAGAAACATACATATGATTTACCTAGCAGCAATGTATACCCTTAGCGCTCAAATTGTGACCTCACAACTTGCAGGCAATGATAGAAAAGGCTGATTCCATGTCTGGAACAGGAAAAACATTAGATGAGTGTGGAACATCTTGTCATACCCGAGAGAAAGGAAGTTATTAGAAATTCTTAGGGTCTAGTCAAAGGGGGTCAGAAGGCAACTTGAAGAGTCTCCCATTGGTCAAAAAAATGACTGCAATATATCAAAACACATCCATCACCTTTGGAGGCTATTAGGAAACTACTCATTATTTTGAAAACAGAAAGAAGCCTTCATCTTGTCTTTTCTATACAAAAGGTTCCTCAGGGGAACAAAATTAATGAGGGGAAGTTTTTCCCTTTAGCAATGCTCCAGCTAATAAACTATGAAGAACTGATAGAATTAGACAGAATATCATCATTTTGTAATCCTCAATGAATTAGTGGATCTAGGCAATGATCATTAACAGCTATGAAAACATACATCACCACCACGAAGTAATCTTGTTAAACAAATTAGACCTGAATCTGATCAAAATTCTTGATCTATGTACCAATTTGTAGAAAATACAGGAGAGAGAGGAACATGTTAAAGGACACCACAGGAATCCAATCAGAAAACTGACTGTGGGAAACTGTAAAGGACAAGGCATTTGGCTTCTTCCACAAAATTTTATTAAGAGAGAAGTGAGGCCGGGCGCGGTGGCTCAAGCCTGTAATCCCAGCACTTTGGGAGGCCGAGGCGGGTGGATCACGAGGTCAAGAGATCGAAACCATCCTGGTCAACATGGTGAAACCCCGTCTCTACTAAAAATACAAAAAATTAGCTGGGCATGGTGGTGCGTGCCTGTAATCCCAGCTACTCAGGAGGCTGAGGCAGGAGAATTGCCTGAACCCAGGAGGCGGAGGTTGCGGTGAGCCGAGATCACGCCATTGCACTTCAACCTGGGTAACATGTGTGAAACTCCATCTCAAAAAAAAAAAAAAAAAAAAAAAAAAAAAAAAAAAAAAAAAAAAAAAAAAAAAAAAAAAAGAGAGAGAGAGAGAAGTGAATACAGGGAAAGACAGAAGAGGGAGATGATGGAGGGAGGGAAGAAATTCAGACTCAAATTAATTTAAAAACATCATTAATAGGCCAATCAGAGAAATGTAAACATTAACTGAATACTTAATGATATTAAGGAAGTGCTGAAATGGTTTTTTTTGGCCAGGGGAGTGTGACCATGGTGTTGTGATTAAGTTTAAAAAGGACAGTATTTATAGAACTACATTCTAAAATATTTAAGAGTAAACAATATTGTCCTGGATTTGTTGTGAAGTAATCTGGGTAGGAAGGGGAGTGTGGGGGTAGATCAAAGGAAAAAAGAACAGCAGGAAGTTGGTAATCATTGAAGCTGGGTACATGGGTATTCATTCTCTCTACTTTTGCATATGTTTAAAATTTTTCATAATAAAAAAATGTAAAAACACTATGTCTGTCCCTCTGGCCTCCTTGACTTCATCTCTTCCTTCTCCTTCTCTAAATCCCAGGCAAGTACTTCAGCTTTTAAGGCATTTCTGACCAAAACACCCCTGGCATGCGTTCTCCTCCCTGACCTCATGGAGAGGCCCTCATCTATATTATTACTCACCTGACATACATAGGCTGTATCATTTTAAGTAAAAATGATGTCAACAGTTTTTTCCTGATCTTCATTGCAGAAGTCACAAATGAGAAAAAAAAAATTCTACTCATCCGTAATCCTACTCAACCAGGAGAAAACTAATGTTAACATTCTGCTGATATTTTTCAGTCTTCTTTCTATGCAATACATGTATACTTTAATTACAGAAATGGGGTGGTACTATACATAGCTGTTTTACAACCTGCTTTTTCAGTTAATGATAGGCATAGAGCATATTTTAGCATGATCATTAAATACTACCTTAATGACTAATAGTCACAAAACAACTGTATTATTATTTAACTTTTCTTCAAAACTAGGAAGGGGAAACTCCTTGAAGGCAGAAGGGATGTGAATTTGTGATGCATTTTGTATCCCTAGCAAAGCATGTTTCATGGTAAGTATTAATGATCATGCTTACTCAAGGTGGGAATCTCTGTTAAATATGTGGTTGTGCTTCTGCACCTCAGCTGACAAGGGGAATTTCAAGACTGTGATTACAAAGGATCCTATTACATTCTTAACCCAATGTCTATGATCTCTTGGTATTTAAGTGCAACAAAAAATTCAAGAACAGAAAGTTGCACATTTAATCACAGCAATGGCAGTCATTGATTTCTCAACTATATAATTCAAAATCAAAATAAGAACACTGACTTCTCAACTCAGCTTCTTTCATGTTAGATCAGCAGCAAAGACCGGAATCAAGTTGTGAAGAAGAGACATATGCTTTTACATGAAATCCAGTAAATTCTCCCATCACTAATCTATCCATAGCAATTAGGGAGGCCCTTTGGCTTAGGCCCAGCTACAGAGATCTGCAGAAGTCCTGTGTCCTGGGTGGCTACTAATTCACCTTTGGATAATATTTACTGTTTGATATAATTGAGAGGAAAAAGTAATTTTGGTTTTCTCTATAACACAAAAATAAAAATACAAAGTATAAACAAACAAAACAAAAACCTAAAAAAGATACAGGGTATAAAGCACTCCACACATTTGGTCAGGATTTCTAGAACTGGAAACTTATCATTTTATTAGTCTTCACTCTTTTTTGCTTGGCTACTCCATAAATGTTGTGCTATGTACCCCTTTGTACATTTTGAAGTTGAAATAGGATTTTTTATAATCATGAATTTAACTAGTAACAAAAAATGTAATGTTTGGTTTACAAAAAGTATTTACATTTTAAAATAAAGATTTTACTTCATTCTTTATAATGGGTCCAATGGTGTATAATAACAGCCTCCATTTAAAAAGTACATGAATAAATTGTTTTCTAACAGAAATTTTACATCATATGCTTTTCTTCTTTAGTACTTCCAGTGAACTTCACTTATAGAATTCTACTCTAACACACCATGCTCCTTTTCTGGAATATCTTGATTTATTACTCTATAATACCCAATAATATAAATATGTACATAAATTTAATTTTTAAAAATTTGCTAAGATAATAAAATTAAAAACATTTAAGGTATTCTTTTGGATTAAATCATCATTAAAATTTTATTAGTACATAATTGATCAAATTAACAAAATACAAATTTGAAAATAATTATTAAAAATAAAAATAAATTTTTTTTTTTTTTTTTTTTTTTTTTCGGAGTTTCGCTCTTGTTACCCAGGCTTGAGTGCAATGGCGCTATTTTTTTTTTTTTTTAAAGAAATGCAGTCTTGCTCTTTTGCCCAGGTTGGTCTTGAACACCTAGGCTCAAGTGATCCCATTGCTCCAATCTCCCTAGAAGCTGGGATGACAGGAGTGTGCCTTCAAACCCCAAAACTGAACTTTAACTGGGAACGTATCTCTTAATGAGGTGAATGAGGATGGCTTCCCTTCTCCCCAACTTAGCTGACATATCCCTGGAAGAACAGAATAAACATTAATTACTAGAATGAGCCTGGATTGATTACAGGAGGCTTTGATCAGAGGAGACTTTTTTGACACTAGTAAGCAAATCTAACCTTTTGTTTGTTATTTGGAAGTTTGTGCAGCTCAAGACAATGCTACCCAGTAAGAGGGGGACAGATGACATTTTCTTTGATAAAGGAGAAGAAGGGCCATTACAAAAGAAAGAGCAGCAGGTGTTCTCAGGCAGGTGAATTTTAGAACAACAAATGAAAATTAAGAAAGAGTTTGGGCATGAGGGGTACACTCATCCTCGTTCAAAAACTACGGGAACAGGATGTGAAACATACCTAATAGGAATTCATAATTTCATGGGGGAGACATATAATTAATAGAAATAAAATTTGATGTGAGTGAAAGAGTGAGGTACAAGGTCAAAGAGAAAGAACAATTAATTACCTCTTCCTGGAGAAGTGAAAAAAAGACTTCTTAGAGAAATAAGTCTAAGAGAATAAGGAAGGAGGGCATTTCCACGTGCAGGGAACTTGGTCTAGAGGAATAGGTGAGGCGTGTTTTGTACCCCAAACAACTCTATGGGGGGAACACTGAGTGGGTTCTAGGGATTAGGTGGAAAGAGCAATCACGGACAGATCATGTAGGCCTCTGAATTCTTTACTTCACCAACTAGCCTATGGGACCCACTGGAACATTTCTAATCAGGAAGTGAATGCTTAGATTTGGAGTTGTGGAAATAAATCTCTTCTAGAAGTGAGGAAAACGGGCAGTGGTAAGGAGTAGGAATTACCTGAGGAAGGGAGTCAATTTAGGAAGCAGGTGAAGGATAGAGCCCCTCAGTGGGAACACAATGGGGAGTGGAGGAGAGGAAATGGATTTTAAGATAATACTTAGGAGACAAATTAACAGGTCCTGGTAGATCACTTAATGTCTTGTTAAAAGACAGGGCAAGTCACGGAGGATACTGAGCTTTCTAGCTTGGGCAACTACACCAATATTAAGTAATGGACATGAAAGAGAACTCAGAATCTTCCAGTGAAGGTGGGACTCTGTCTCATTCATGTTTGTCTCTATACCTCCTAATAGATCTTACTGGGTAAGTGAATGAATCTCACTGCATTTGACCTCACAAAAACAAGCACAATAATAAGATGCTACCTCTAGGCAGGATTTAAATTTTGTTTTATGATAAAATTTGTGGACTGCACACAACTGACCCTCAATCATAAAACAACAATTTAAAATCTAGTCAATTGTTGAATATAACAGTATCCATTTTTAAAAGACAACACTAGATATGAGCTGGCGCAGTGACTCACACCTGTAATCCCAGCACTTTGGGAGGCTGAGGCGGGTGGATCACTTGAGGTCAGGAGTTCGAGACCAGTCTGACCAATATGATGAAACCCTGTCTCTGCTAAA
>NW_016107413.1:3007974-3033987 GCF_001604975.1 Cebus imitator
AAAAAAAAAAAAAAAAAAAACTCACACACACAAAAAACACCAAAACACTAAACACACATTCCATTAGAAAATAAGTTAGTCAAAGATTAAACTTAAGCAATTTGGCCTCAAATTATGCAGTGTCAAGAAAGTTAATTCCATGTGTTTTTATGTGCTTACATTTTAAGAGACTATAGTTTAAAGTGGCATTTTCTCCAAGATTAGAACAATTTTTATTCTACTTACTCATAAAAGCATCTTTTAGTACATATAACAACGCTAGTCATAGGAATATGGAGATGAAGTCTGCTTCAATTGGAAAAGTCAGTTTTAAAAATTGGATTGATGGGAGGCCAAGGTGGGTGGACCAGCAGATCACCTGAGGTCAGAAGTTTGAGACCAGCCTGGCCAGCATGGCAAAACCCCATCTCTACTAAAAAATATAAAAATTGGCTGAGCACACGACTGCAGTCCCAGCTACCCAGGAGGCTGAGGAAGGAGAATCACTTGAACCTGGGAGGCAGTGGTTGCAGTGAGCTGAGATTGTGCCACTAAACTCTAGCCTGGGTGACACAGTGAGACTATGTCTCCAAAAAGAAAAAAAGAATTGAAAACAGAATTTAAAAACAAGTTTTTCAAAAAAGTTATTTGGTTATGACAAAATCATTTAAAATTATTTTCCTTTTTATTTGGTATTCTTCATTGTAAATAATTAAATACAAGATAATCAAAATTATTTTTAATTAACAAATCAATTTTCACTGAAGGAAAATGATTTATTTCTATTTCTCCACTTAAAAAATAATCTTTCTATGTGGACAGGAGTACTAAGATGTCAAATATCATGGTCTTTAAATGTCATTTTAATATTAGAAACCCATGCAAATAACAATATACACTATTTATTATCTATTACACACACCCATATTCATTTATTTCTGCCATCATCAGAACTAAGTGGTAGATTCTGACACATTTGGTGGAATCACTCATGACACTGAAACAACAAAATAGTTAAAATGCATTATTTTTCTCAGTATATAAAATTAGCATGTAGGTAATTTTAAAAGAGTCCCCAAATCCAGTATATCTTGTGGAGAAATATGCTAAGACAAGCATTTATTATTACTTTTAGGACTGTTATGAAGTTTGGACTCCAGTCCTTTCCATATCTATGAACACGCAGGGAACAACTTATCATAGCATCACTATTTGACCTCTAAGGAACAGCTCGTGTCATCACAGAGCAAAAGTGCTGGTGAAACATTTATCGAGATAAAAGACCTCAAGCAGTTAACCTGCTCAGCAGAGGCAATGCAACCAGGCAACAGGATAATGACCTCTATCCAAATGTGGAAGGTACATCAATTTAATACCCTGACAGCTTGACAAAAGATGATGGCAGCTCAGCAGGAAAACATTAGCCATGATAACGCAGGGTACTGTATGTGAAAAGAATGAATTATAAAGCACAATGCTATTTGGGCCGAGTAGGGATTTTTTTTTTTTAACCAACTTTATATTTAGGACAGTAGTTATGCCTAAAGCCTCCTTCCATTCTTTTCTACCTGAAGAATATCCTGATAAAAGTAAAAAGGCAGTGTGGATTAAATTGACAGCTTAAACACAAATCGAGTTTCCTAACTAAGCCAGGAAAATGCTGCACATCATTTCTGGCAGGCTTGTTACTGTTTCAGAGTAGAAAAACCTGGGCATTGGTAAATTGGCTTAATCCACTTGAGGAAAACCTGGTAACTCAAATAAGTGTGAACAAGACCAGCCTTACTGTGTGTATTATTTTGTTTTATTTTTAAAGGGAGAGGGTACTTGGCCCACTTTGGGGTGCTTTAGATCTTCAGCTGTAAAATGTCCCTACTGTAAATTCAGTTTAAAAAAACAATTCAATTTTAGAGTAGTAGCATGATCATGCTTGTATGTTTATTCAAGGACCTTTACTCTGTGACAGGGTTTCAGCCTGTGAGGTTTTCTCTACACATGGCAGGCAGCTGTCAGAACCAGTGTGAGGGGTGAAAGGGCAGCCCGGCTGCTCTGTTAAATCATGGGGTTCCATCAACATCTCAGAATTCCTGCCGAGTGGGAGCTGGGAGACCACAGATTAGAGTACACTGGAGTGTGTATATTAGGTCACTCAGTGTCTATCAAAGCGGTATCACGCCGGTGAGCTGTACAATAGATTTTACTGTGTTCTGTTGAAAGAAAATGTAAGGAAAGTGGACATGTGTGTAGCAGACCATAGCTGAACACTGAATTCTTCTTGTCTTTAAATGGATAGATTTATTATCCACAAGATGAACGAAGAGTAGGGGAACAATCAATAGCTTTGGAAAACATGCGAGGCTGGTGGTTTCTATTCAGTGCTTGGAAATAACTGTTCAGCAGATGTGTATGAAGCAGATGAGTCCACAGCCCAGCACAGTGGAGGGGGAGGGGCCGGATCATGGCTGTGATCCTGGACCATGAACTTGTTTTATGACGCTGGATGGTCACTTCCCTTCAGTTTCCCAAAACTTTAATGTCCTCACTTGTGAATTGAAAATAATAACATCCCTTGTCTTATCTATGTCTCAAAACTGGTAAATAAAAAATGAATTCCTAAATGAGAAAAGACTTTTAAAATGTTGAAAGGTATGCAGCATGATGGCATAAAGTCTGATATTTAATTAAGAAACAAAATGTAACTTGTGTTAGTGGATATTTGATCTACATGTAAAAATAGAAAATATCTGCTCCCTCATTACCTATTCTTTAATTTCTTTTTAAGAGAGAAAAATTCATGTTCCCCAAGGCATCATGTCATCTTTAATAAGATAATGGATAAAAGGTGAATAGTATCATGTCTAGCAAGTAAGGTGAAACTTTAAACAGCTTTAAAAATTTGTGTTACATTTATTTTCTCAATTATAGCTTCTTAAGCGGTTTCTTGACTGTGATAAACATATATCTGAATTTATATTAATGATAACTAACAAAATGCTTCCCATGTGCCAGGCACTGTTCTAATTATATTACAAAAATTAATTTTTTAATTCACATAACCATATGTAAAGTGGCCCCAATTATCAGTTTTTAGGTTATATCACATTCTTAAAAAATATAAGGCTCTGCATTATAATCTCACTTTGGGTTAAATACATTTTCTAATCTTGTAAAATGTGAACAGCCAACTACCTTCTACACAACAATTTCAATTTTTACCCTTTGTGGTAGACACTATTCTTTCCACATTTATAGATGAAAATATTATTTCCTAAGAGGTTGATTTGCACAGCAACCAAATGGCAAACCTAGGATTCACATGCAGGCAGTCAGGTGTACGTCCTGTCCTCTCTTAGTGTCAGAGGGCCTGAAACCCTTCTATTATTTGGGAGCAGCATCATGGTGTCCATTCGGACCATTTGGAATCCAAAATGGAGATACAAGGTTGAGATCTAATTAGTCACCCAGAAAATAACCTAAACACGCAATGTGGCACTGAGATTGGTTCACATTGGAGCCATGACCCAATCTACATTATATAAGAACAATCAACTAGGCAGTTAGTTGCTTCAGCATGAGTGTAGCAATGGCTGCCATGTCCAAAGCACTTTCCAGGATAGGAAGCTGAAAAGCTACCATATGGTCTCATGTTGACATTTATCCAGGTGAATTGCAGCTTGAAATGTATTTCTAACATTTGCTACTGTGAATGCAGAAAAGATATCATAAAATAAACCAAATGTGGACAGTCCTTTGTTTCTTCTTTTAAAAATTAGAACTATTTTTCAAAGTTGGTTGGAAACAAGTCCTTGAAGAAAATCTTGAAAAGACAGTAAAGAAATCCTGAGATCGAATTCTATTTTGTCTGTTTGTTGTTGGGTGACAAAAGACAGTGTGAAATACAAATAGGCATGGACAGAGCTGCATATAACAGCTTTGTGGCTTTCCCTTCAATAAACTCAGAGACTGTCTTTGTATTCAGTGACCTTTTAGGGGAATTTAAAATAAAAACTCAAAAGACACAGTACTATTTGTCTATACCAAAGACCCAATTATAACTCTCAGTCTCATCTTTTATGACTACTTCTCAAAATTCTGCCTAGGTGAGCAAGAACTGAAAAGTATTCCTTTTCTGGATAATGTTATCAAATGACGTGAGGGCTTGGATGTCACTAGTGATTGATTCTTTAATGAACTTCATCTGCAGGCCCAAGAGCACAGAGACCGCCCAGCTCTCTAGATTTTAAAATAGTGATCAATTCAGACACAAACTGGGTTGTGTTTCTGGGACTAGTTAGAAGGACTAATGTATATTCTCTGAATAACAAAAACTGAAATTGAGATATATTTACAAACACATTCACACATACTCAGAGGCCTTATGAATAAAAAGCAAAAATGCCAAATTACTTGGATGCCTCTAGGCTGGATCAGTATCTTATGAAAAACATAAGGCTCTGCATTATGATCCCATTCTAGGTTAAACACATTTATAAATCTTGTAAAATATGAATAATATAAATAATCCGACTGCTTTCTATCAAACAATTTCAGTTCACAGATCATTGCATCAGTAGAGCAGCTACAAGCTGCTGTTTTGCTTTTTAAAAAATTAATTAATAGGCACTTCAAGTTTAGCCTCTTCACAAGGCCATCCTATTTATTTATACATTTTATTAATTCTGAAGCCAGTAGCTCCTCAATGGTGTATTTATGTTCAACTAGGTCAGGTCCGCTGGGATGATATTGGTCTTTCACAGAAGACACATTGAGCCTGTATGGACAGCAGGCTCAAGCTACCACATACATTTCCTTTCCTAAGATTTGAGTACATGAATGTGTTAGACTTAAGTGAAAAAAATATAGGAATCCAGATATGCATTTCATAAGTCTCTATGTGAGACTTTCTACACATAAGGGTGTCAGTAACACGTTGCCTCCTTATTAGGGAAGCAGGCATTTGGCAAACAGGCCATTTGTGATAGTTGGTTTGTGTAGCTCAGTGTAGTAGTTAACAGTGAAGGGCACCCACAAAAAAAATACCAATAGAGGGAAACAGTGAAAACTGTTCTCTCACATTACATTAATTTGCTTAAAAAGTATGCATGTGCTAACCAAGCCTACAAATCACTAATTGTCAAGTATGCTATAATAGAATAAAATTTAGTACAGAGAATACTTAGGTGAGATAAAAAACATTCATGTGTAGTGCTCCCCTCCCTGTGTCTGGGGTCAGTTGGGGGGAAATAGGGGAGGGACGGTGGGGGGTGGGGAGCTGGGGAGAGATAGCAAGGGGAGAGATGCCAGATATAGGTGAAGGGGAGGAAGGCAGCAAATCACACCGCCACGTGTGTACCTATGCAACAATCTTGCATGTTCTTCACATGTACCCCAAAACCTAAAATGCAATAAAATAAATAAATGGGGGAAAAAAAAAGAAAATAAATACTACTTTCTGAAAAAAAAAATTCATGTTTATATTTTTCAATAAATCCATGATTGATTACTTTGACAGTGATAATGCCATAGAGATAACTTTATAAATACTAACAATGCAGAGGATTTGACATTTAAAATGTTCAAATGCAAGATGACATTTTTACTTCCCCTTTCAAAAATGTTATGCATGGATTACTTTCAGAACTATTGGAGCCAACCCCCGTTGATGGGTAAATGTTGAAAGTATCTGGGATGTCCACTTCTTTGGTCTTTCTGCTCTCAGATTTTACTTGGTGGAATGTAATGGGCAGTATTCCCTTTTGAAACTATTATTAGTCAGAACTCACTGATGACTTAGTACAGAGTACTGGAGTTGAAGGAGACCTGGAGATCCAAAACTCTCTCCTCATTTCACAAAAGAGAACCAGAAGCCTCATGGAGATTAAGTGGCATGCTCAAGACCACAGCTAGTTGGTGAGTTTAGTCCAAAACTCATGTCTTTGGACTCCTGATATGGTGCTCATTTTCTCTGTTACCCTTAGTGTGGTAAAAGTCAGATGAATGGCACAAAGTCCTTACAGTTTCTATGTCAGCACATGATTATTAGATGTATGCTGTTGACTCTGAATGCTCTGAGGTTGGAAGAAATGTGCAGCAATCTAAATGTCACAGGCCTGGAAGTAATCAAAAGAAACTGAATGTTAGTTACTACTGTGCATAATGCCTGCAACATATCTGTGGTTGGTTGCAATGTATTATTAGAGCGTGGGTTTTTGTTGTGACTGTGTGAACCAAGCCACATAGGGAACGCTGAAGAGTGATCACAAAAATACCTTTCTTTCCCTACTGTCCCTCAAGCAGCAGGGATCAAATAACTGTTTCTCAGCTGTCTGTCTTTTAAACAAAAATACCTCCTTCACTCTACGTGTATCTGTGGCAAGTTAGTGCCTGCTTCCTCTTCTCTCTTCTGTTCTATTTTTTAGACCCCAACCTTGGATCACCAGGGGATACCGGGACTAGAAAGGGCCTGACATGATGTTTTACAAATTTATCTTGGATTCCTTCAGTACGTCACAGTTTGTGCTCAATAAAGGCAGGCAGTGCAGAGCAGGCAGGCAGAAAACAGTCTGCAATTGGATATTGGGTGTGCAGAATCATCTGTTGCCAATCTGGATACTGGAAGGGCTTTCCACTCTGAGTATGACAGTTCCCATTTGTATTACAGGCCAGCTGCTATTAGGCCAACAATGTAATAATGGTGTGTTTTATTGATCTGTGACATAACCAAGTCTTCCTGCATTTGTCTAGAAAATCACAAAACTTGATGAGATCTGGAAGAGCCATCTTTCATTCTCCTTACTTCTTAACTGCACATAAATCCCCCAATTCCTTTACCTTGACTCTGGCCTGGCCACTTAACTAGCTGAACATGTTTCCTAATTTTACTTTTCCATGGTAGCCTCATGTGGTAAATGCGGTTGACAGCAGGTCTCTCTTCAGGTTGTTGTAAGGATTTAATGAGTAACATGTACAAGACTTTAATAGGGCCTGGCATATAGGCACTATATAAATAATAATTACTATAATTATTATTTCCATTCAACAAAATTAAGACTTCCTCATAGTTTTAGATATCAGCTGACTGTAATCACTTGTTCATCAGTGGTGGATTGGTTTGTTGCCTAATGAACATCACATAGCTATAACGTAATTTATTCAACCATTCACTTACTATTGGACATTTAGTGTGTGGCCAATGTTCTGCTATGTAAGTGATATTGCATGCTATGCACCACTTCAAGCATCTATTCTTATAGCTTCCTTATGAAGTAGATATTTTAAATTCAACTCATAATTTCAAAATGAGGACACTACGTCTTAGGCAATATGAACCCAATATGACCACACAACTAAGAGGTATTTATGCCTTGAACCCATGCCTTGAAGCCTAATGTCTTTATCAATTGCCTGCCTATCTTCTTCTCCTAAATGGTTATAACAATTAGGTTGTGCACCTAATGTTGCAAAGTCAATTTTTCCAGAATTTTTTTCATATGGATCATCTTATTCCTCAATAATTCTGAATATTACCACAGGCTGGGAGTAGGTTGGGGTGAGGGAGGAAAGGAAGTTGTTGGTCAAAGTGACAAAGCTTCAATTAGATAAGAGAAATAAGTTTTGAGATCTACTGCACAAGCAGAGTGACTGCAGTCTATAATAATGTATTGTATATTTCAAAATGATTAAAAGAGTAAATTTCAAATTTCCAATAAAAAAAAATAGTAAGTAAGTGAGGTGATGGATATGTCAATTAGCTTGATTTAATCATTCCACATTGCATGCATGTATCAAATCATCACCTTATACTCCATACACACATACGATAATAATTTGTCAATTAAAAATAATATTCAAAAAAGAATTCAGAGTAACTGCAGTGATATTTTCACCTTGAGCCCAAACTCCTCAATTTAAAATCTCTGACCTGTTGTTAGAAATGTTTACATTGCAACACTATCAGCAGCTTTGTCAAATCTTGCACTGGCTTCTAAAGGACTTGGTCACTTCCTTGTATCCATTTACTCTTAACTGCCTGGATCGGCAAGATACGGAATGGACATGAAGAGCAATTTCTGGGGCTCGAGTGGACAATATAATTATGATCCAGCAAGAAGATCTTCTTTGCTGCTTTCACCTACTACAAGCTTATATAACACATTTAATAAAATCTGACTAATACCTTGTTAGTCAGGGAGAAACTCCCATCATCACTATTGGGGGTGGTGTGAACAAATCACACAAGTGCTGATTTTAGGAACATACAGATAAATGTGGTGTCTTGAAGATAGGGATAGTAACTGAAGAACAACTATATAAGTGTGCTACATGCATAACTGATATTACTGTGCACTTGGGGCCCCAACATTTCCCAGAGAAAGAAGCTGGGATGGCACTGGCAATACTACACATCCAAGCTGAGGCTGCCCTCTCCAACTACCTGCCCCTTCCCTAAGAGAACTTGCAACTATAATAATCATGGTTAAAGTTTATGTATCGTTACTATGTGCCTGTCTCCACTCTATGTACTTTATATGTATAAATTTAATGTAGCTAATGTAATCCTCACAACAACCTATGAGGTAGAGATGATTATTATTACTATTAGTTTCTCCATATGATAAATGAGGAACCAGAAGTATGGAGAGGGTAAGTGATTTCCCTAAAGTTACAGAGTCAGTAAGTGCTAAGGCTGAGAGTTGACTCTGGTAGTCTGATCTTGGGGCCTTTGTTCTTTGTCACTGCAGATGCTCTATGGGCCAACAGGTGGCTCTGGGCCCTGGCTCCTCTTCCTCTCCCAACCTCCCCTCTTTCCTGCCCAGTTCAATGTGACTTCCTGCCGTTTGCTCCTCCACTGGCACCTTCACAGAAGTGACTGCTCCCAGGCTTGAATTTCCCAATTGGTCTCCTACCCCCCACCTTCCCCATTCCCAAGAATGTTCCTTCCACCTGTACCATGAAACCTTCTGTGAGAGTGAAAGAAATTTAAACATAGTACAGAAACAAACAAAAATCACTTTCTTTCCATACAAGTCTGAAATGATTACTAAGAATACCTGAAAAATAAATGTTCAATACAAAAAAATGGAAAATTGTCAGAATTTATGTAATCTAATGTTTCCATGTGTTATAAAGTCCCCCATTGAGGGTTTTCCAGAAGTATGTCCATGCTAATGCCATTGGCCTGTGAAAGAAGGCAGTGGCTGTTCACTTTTATATGCCTCTCTTTCTTAGTTTTTAAAAAATAACAAACATTTAAGATACCAAGAGAAAACTTAATCTTGCCTAAGTGTCAAGCTCGGAGAGGGCAGAATAGCTAATCTGCTTTCTTGACTTCTGTGGAGGATTTATTACTTTAGTGTTATATTAAAAATGTATTTAAATTTCATGTTGACATTTTATGAACTGTTAATAGAAATTGTTGATTCACAAATTGAGGGAAAAACTAAGATTAATATTTTATTTATCATGTTCTAGCTATGTGCCGAATGTCAAGAAGGATTTAGAAACTCTAAGAAGGATCTTATAGCTTTGTTGTTTTAATATTCAGTTTAACTATTAATTTTGCAACAATTTATTAGATTTTAGGTCATTTTAGGTGTATCTGAATTCACTTATTATTTAGAAGTTGTCTGCCTCAAATGTTTTGAAACAGTAAAGGAAAGGATTTGTTAAAAAGGGAACGTAACTAAAATAATGAAGAGGTTATGACTTCACTGTAAAAGCATGATTTTTGTACCTTCACAGCCATTTTTAGAATTAGCCTATCATGAAAACAACTTGTGCTGTTACTGGTAATCAAAATGTAACATTATTTCTCACTCTGCTCTGGTAGTATAGAAAAACACACTGCTCTAAACAATAAACCTTGTATTTTACAAACTTCACCAATCAGATTTTTCTCAGGATATACTGTAAATTATACAGAAAATGTCTTGCTTTCCAAAAGAAGTAAATTCAGTTTTTCAGCTTTACATCCCACTCTAAGAAACTCACTCTCTGGCCTGAGTTGCCATCATTGCATGTCCTGGCTGTCCTACCACTGATTCTGCGCCCAGGGCGGCTCATGCCTGAATCCTCTTCATCCACTCCCTACCTCTATACCACAGTATCCATAATCCTACTGACTTGTCCAGACCCAGATCAAATGCCCTTCCATGGTGAGTCTTCTAAGTCAGAGGCAGTGCCGTTCTGTTGAGAATTTTGACACCAATTGCCCATATCTCTTCACATCACTTCTCTGCTGACATGCCTTTCCGAGGTTTATGTGGGTCTCCACATTTCCCTTCCCAACTAAACTCTAAGCTCCCAGGGATCAGTGACTCTGGATATAGTCAATAATTTATTTTCACTTTTGTATTGTATATACACTTGTGAGCTGCCTCCAGCCTCATGATAAACAATTATATAAATATATAATGCTTATAAAGCAATCACAGAATAAAGAAATGTAGATTTTTAAATGTATGGGCCTGTAAGAGCAATTGTGTTATTGTAGTGACCCCTTATATTCTGAAAAACCCATAACATCCATGTACACAAATAGGCTTGTTAAATACACTATAATAAAGTAAATAAAAAGGAAATAGCAAGTGTGGAATAGTAAAAGGAGTTTGAAATAGACAAAGAAAATCTTTAAAAATATATATAGTATAAAGTAAATATTTGATTACTTATAAATCTGTACAAGTAAAATCAATAGATAACTACACACTAAATTTTGGCTATAGGTTTCAATCATCTGTTGAACAGAACATTTCAGTACAAGTATTGAAAGACTGCAGGTCATTTATTTGAATTTATATCTCCTCCCTATCATAACACAAACTTTATACATATATTATCTAGATGGTGGTCGGGGGACTTTCCTGCTCTTTAAGTCTGGGTAAAACTAGCAGGGACCCTGCCACAGGCCATGGAAGTCCATAGTCCCCAAGGTTTCTGTAAATTCCAGGGTGGAGGTGGTACTCATGCTCTCAGGGACCTGGGCTGGAATGGGCCACGCACAATAAACTGTAGCTCACAGTAGATGCTTCCAGTGCAATTTGCTGATGATGGGGAAGGTGGAGCCAAGGGCACATGGTCTTTTGACACCCAGATGATTTCTTTCTCCCTATTATTTTTCGTTTTCATCTTCATTTTCTCCAGCCTGAACAAATTCAGATTTTCTAAAGGAAATCTTTGCATCATCTTATTTTCCCAATCTAAGAGGATCTCATTCCTAAATATAATCTCTAATTAATAATTCTTCACACAAAAGTAGTATGCTTCTTGAGACAAATTCACATCCTAGCTGTTAACCAGTAAAAATGTTTTCCCATCACACTCATGCATTTAAAAGGTAGTATATTGTTAAAAAGCTGAGAACAATAGAGAAAACCAGAGCTCACCAGATCTCAGCAGCTACCACCGCTCCCTCACCATCAGTGACTGAGGCTGCAGGTGTCCTATAAACACCACCATGGCCATACACCAGAACCCACCATCAAGTTGCATGGGGAACCTTCTGTCATGGGCTGGTAACCTCAGTTTTGATCCTATTGCCTAACTTCTGGCAGACTTTTGGTTGTCATGCACAACTCAAACTGCTGCCTTCTGTCCAATGTTGTTTCCTTCACAGTAATTGAGATTACTGTGGTCTGGAGCCTGTAGGCCAGCTCCACTTTTGCTTGCTGCTGGGCACAGCCTCTGCTCCCACCGGTCCAGACAGTGAGATTGGGACAGCACTTTAGATAATATGGATTTTGAATAATTGGCTATGCGTAATTGATAATTAGATCTATTTTAGATTTCAGATATCATTTCCAAATGTCCAAGTGTTTATAATTCTCATGATGTAAAGTTATCCATATACACAGAATGCTTGTTTTCACCACTGAGGCAGTAGGCAGAAAGAGGACTAAGTGTTATCTTAGAAAATAACAGCAGGCAACAGCATGACCAGGCTGAGTGACTTAGTTAGGCCAATCTACGGCCATGAAGCTGTTAGCTGTGAGTAGCCAGAAGTACTTGGTTCCATACCTTCTAACCATCTTCATTTTTCTTGGCAAATCATTTCCACAATTTGTTTTTTGTTAGAAAACACAGTATCCCATAGTCATGCTACCAAGCCAGCATGTTCTCTGTTTCCAGTTAAAGGAAATATAAAGATGCCAGAAAATATTTACCCAAACAGTGCTGTTTTTCATTAGAATGACACTTTTGGAACCTGGTTACTACAATATCAACTCTATTTTGATCAATTACCATGAAGCACTACATTGAAATAGGTATTTTTCTATCAGCAACATATCACATTTGTTGCATATTAAATAAGCTGTCCACAGATATTAAAAGTTTTTTCCTGCTGGTAAAAGTACATTATCGAACTACAACATAATTCCCATTTTCTTTTCAAGCCCTAAAGTTTAAGAAATTAAATTTTTGGGGGGTTGCCTCTAGATAGCCAGGACATTAAATACCTCCTGTAACCTGACTGTATCTAAGCTAAACAAAGATGTCAACCCTTTGCCCATCAATTCCTTACCTCTGACAGGATAGAGGAACCACTTACTCACATACCTGCCTTAGAATAGCCTCTCACAGTCTTCCTTTTCTTTGGCAATTTTCATTATAATGTAACTTATCCAGGAAAGCACACATTACTTCACAGAAAAACTTCTCAGAAACTAGATAATATTTCATACTGCATTAATATGTAAATTGTGACATTCTACATCTCCAGTGTAATGAGTCTGGAAGTGTAACAACCTAATGGATGTCAAAAATTTCTATGTTTGGCCTGTAATCTCAGCACTTTTGGAGGTCAAGGCAGGCTGATCAATTGAGCTGAGGAGTTTGAGACTAGCTTGGGAATCATGGCAAAAAAATTGGCTGAGCGTGGTAATACGTGCCTGTAGTTCTAGCTACTCGGGAGGCTAAGGTGGGCAGAATGCTTGAGGCTGAGGGGTCGAGGCTGCAGTGAGCCAGGATTGCAGCACTGCACTCCAGCCTAGGCTACGGAATGGGAACCTATCTAATATACATACATACAAATATATATATATGTATATATAAGAAGCTTTCTTGGGAGTTATGAAGCTCATCATAGCCTTGAGAAATACAGTGGCATCATAGATGGCATGTGCCAGACCAGAAGCTTCTGTGGATATGATGGACCAGAGTATCTGACCGAGAGTACTCACTGTAAAGTGGGACTCTGCACTGGATGACAGGGACATACTGCTTACTCATGATATGCCAGGAATTACAGATACTAATGCCCATTTGCCCAACCATTCTGCAAAGTCAGCAAATGAGAGTGTGGAGGACTTTCCATGTGCCATGCAAGTGCCAGCCTAAGAGCTTGACGGGTATCATTACAGTCACTTCTCATCATACATCTTTGGGATGTGAGTATGATTGTCATCACTCTCTAGATGAGGAAATGGGGACTTCTTTCGAAAGGCCACAGAGTTAATAAGTGTCAGATGAGCATTCAAACCAGGACAGTTGACTCCAGAACGTGAACTCCTAATGGACATACTACAATGACCCAATGCCTCTCAGGTAACAGGAGACACTTGACATCTGTCCTTCCTTTCTCATTGAATCCACAGCATCAGCTTTTTAAGATTAGTAGTATCACCCATACTTGTAAATGAAGAAAACGAGCCTTGGTAAGATTCAAGAAACTGTTTTTTTTTTTTTTTTTTCTGAGATGGAGTTTCGCTCGTTACCCAGGCTGGAGTGCAATGGCACGATCTCAGCTCACCGCAACCTCCGCTTCCTGGATTCAAGCAATTCTCCTGCCTCAACCTTCAGAGTAGATAGGACTACAGGCTTGCGCCACCATGCCCAGCTAATTTTTGTATTTTTAGTAGAGATGGGATTTCACCATGTTGACCATGATGGTCTCGATCTCTTGACCTCGTGATCCACCTGCCTCGACCTCTCAAAGTGCTTGGATTATAGGCGTGAGCCACCGTGCCCGGCCACTGCTTTTCATAAACACATTCTTTCTTCTCATAGAGAAAGAAAACATGAAATATGTGATTCAGCAACCTCTCTGATGAACTTTATTTTGCATCCTAATTTGGACCCAAATTCCAAACTCTTTTTCCACATGTTTCCCTGTTTTAAATCTCTTTGAGCACTTAAGATACCTAAGTCACAAGGATGGAATTTAATTCCTAGAGACATGTAATGCACAAAATATGGAAATGACAGCTGCTTAAAATAAAATATAGGTAGTATCATCCAAATGTAGGCCCATCCAAAAATGGCATTTCAAATCCTCAACATTTCCTTAAGTGCTATTTGCATGTTCTTCAGTTTTGTCTACAGTGTTTTACAGGCTGCTCATGCTCCAAGTGTGGACTCTGCCAAGAGGCTCAGCATAAAATGGTTTCAAATGCAGAGAATGTGATGGGAATATCATTTGAAACCATATGGCTTTTCACAAATGCTCCAAATGGCCACCACTCAAAGGAACAAGATTTAAAAAAATAATCCCCCCACTATTAAAAATATATGAATAAATAAACAACGGCAATGACTTCCTTTTCCCCACTGGATTTGGGAATGGGTTGGGGAGTCTGTATTGCTTCTAGTCTGTGGCTGATTTTCAGTTCAGATAACTCATCTTTATTCATTTTCTTTCAGTCATGATGAGCCATATTGAGAGCAGCTGTAGGCAAGAGAGAGAGAGGGAAAAAAAATATGGATCTCCTCACTCCCTCCTTAAATCGTTGTCGAATAGCCACTCTAAAGAATCCATCTGGGCTCACTGCTGTGCTGGGCACCCAAGAAGTAATAGAAAACAGGAGAAAGGACAGTTTAAGGCAAATTTAATGAAGATATTTAAAAATTACCCAGTCACATATTTTGAGGAAAAATCAACCTTGGAATGATTTAATTCAATGTCAGGTAGACCAAGCCCATAGGGAAATTATATTTCAAATTAAATTTAAAAAAATACAACAAATTGTACTTTAAAGGTGATGGGAAACACCAGTAGTGGGCAACTAGTTAATGAGAGGTGTGGTGGCCTAGTCCAGCAAAAGTTGCTTAGAAAGTTAGAAGGTGATGAACGAATGCCAACAAGCTAGGCCTTAAAATGTAAGAACAGTGAAATGATTATGGGAAATTGACTTGTGCAGTGCAGAATGAAATAAAAAATGACTTAGATTGGTGATAGAGTTTTTACATTTCAAAATGTCTTTCTAGGTTTACCCAGCAAGTGAAATAGGGGTCAAAACTTAGTTTTATTTTGTTTTTAAATTTTGGACAAATGATAAAATTTTTTGGATCAACCTTAGTCTGAGCTAGGAAGTAAATGCTTTTAACATTTTATTTAAAATGATTTCATCTGTTTTAATATATAAACCCAACAGAAATCTTGCTTATGGGTCATTCTACTATATTTTAATGACACAAAAATGGCTTCGGTTTCAAACGGGGGACTTTGCAAGTTATCATCACATAAAACATTGCAATCTTGTTTATTTTCTAGCATTTTTGTTCATGTGTTTTTAATGGTTACATGAACCAAATGCTTAGGCAACTGTGTCAAAGGTGAGAGTGAATAAGAAACAAAGGTCTGTTACACTGCCAGCTGAGAACTAACTGCTTCACAAGTTTTCTTAAAATGTGGCTAAGAGAATAAAAAGAATTCTAAGTTGTATTTGCAAACAACCAAGAAAACATAATGACTAAAATTCACAAAGAAAGTTTTGAGAAGCTAGGGAAAAAATAAACAAAATAACCATTATGAAATACACAAAGAAAATGCAAGCTCTCTTACCTTTAATTTATTAACTAGAATTAGTAATGGTCTTTACCTCCCAGTACCTTTGAACTTTTTGTTACTTGGCATTGCTGCCTACCCTCTCCTTTGTGACATTTATTTTTGTTTGGTTCCCACAGCTTTGATTCTCTGTCCACCTCTGTAATAGCATCTTCTCAGTATCCTTGGCTAGCTTGTCTTCCTTCCTGCTGTTCCTTATTTCTGCTTTCCTCCAGCATTCTAGGATCTTAAGCCCTGTTCTCTTAATCCTCACCTTTCCTGGGAGTCCACACATTTTCGTGTCAATAGCTTACTTCTGATCATTCCCACATCAACATGCCCTTCCTCATTCTTTACCCTGAAATCTATAGTCACTAGACTATGTCCATCTCCCACTGTATCCACTTCAGTATGCCCTAAGCCAGACGCCACTTCCATCACCAAAATATCCACTTCTCTAGGCTTAAAAAGTTTGGCTCATTTTTTAACTTCTCTCTCTTCTTTGGCCAATATAGCCAATTAGTCACCAAATATGACTGATTTGTCAAAGATTTCCCTCTGTATCTTTCTTCTCATTAATTTGACCTAGGCTCTCATCATTTCAAAGCTAAATTACTGTCATAATAATACTAGCAACAACTCAATGTCAGCTAGTATGTGCCAAGCCGTGCGCTAATTGCTTCAAATGAATTATCTCATTACACAGGAAGAAACCAAGGCACAAAGATTAAGTTATTTGACCAAGGTGACACAGTAAGAGGAGCCAGGATTTGAACCCAGCCATCTGAGATTGAATTGCTTCTCACAGAATCTCTCATCCAAGATGTATATTATATCCACTTAATTTTTCTAAAATAGTGTTTTTAAGGCGGCAATATGTACCAGTAACCTTAATTATCCATACTTGTTGGCTTCAAAATTATTTTGACTTAAAATTTCTGAAAGTGTATCTTAAGGATATAATTAGCAATGTATGGAATATTTATACACAGGGATCTTCATGACAACATGAATCATATAGTTAGAACATATAATTAGAAACAACTTTAATGTTCAATGGTTGGCTAAACATAACTGTGGCACATTCGTATTAAGGAAAATATACCAAGCAGAAGAGGATTTGATGACATGGGTAAATATTCAAGATTTACTAAGTGGAATAAAAAAGAAGATTATAAAAGTTAAGTAATGTATAAACCCAATTTTGTTAAAAAAAAAAAAAAGCCAAAACAAATAATAAAACCCCCAACACCTGGAAAGATGTTAAAATGTTAAGATGGAAAAATGTTCTCCAGAATGGTTTCTGAGGTTTGGGGACTTTGAGAGACTTATTTTCATACTTTTGCAAAATTTTACAATGAACATATTTACACATTGCAATCAGAACTCCCTCCCAGAGTAAACGTTATTCAAATCTCATTACTTCCAAAGTCTCATTTCCCTGCTCAGAGACACAACTAAAAATACTTTTTTGTTTTTTGTCAACTTTTCTTTTTTTTAAACTTTTTATTTTAAATTCAGGGGTATATGTGCAGGTTTGTTTCACAGGTAAATTTGTGTCATGGGGGTTTGTTGTACAGATTATTTCATTACTCAGGTATTAAGTCTAGTTACCTATTAGTTATTTTTCCTTATCCCCTCCCTCCTCCCATCTTCCATCCTCTAATGGGTCCCAGTATGTGTTATTCCCCTTTATGTGTCCATGTGCTCTCATCATTTAGCTCCCACTTGTAAGTGAGAACATCCAGTATTTGATTTTCTGTTCCTGCATTAGTTTGCTAGAGAAAATGGCCTCCAGCTCCATCTATGTCCCTGCAAAGGACATGATCTCATTCTTTTTCTTGGCTGCATAGTATTCTATGGTGTGTATGTGCCACATTTTCTTTATTTAGTTTATCATTGATGGGCATTTAGGTTGATTCCACGTCTTTGCCATTGTGAATAGTGCTGCAATGAACATATGCCTGCATGTGTCTTTATAACAGAATGATTTATATTCCTTTGAGCATAATAGGATTTCTGGGTCAAATGACAGTTCTGCTTTTAGCTCCCTGAGGAATTGCCACGCTGTAGTCTACAATGGTTGAACTAATTTACACTCCTGCCAACACTATACAAGTGTTCCTTTTTCTCCACAACCTCACCAGCATCAGTTATTATAAATACTTATTGTCTGTTGTATCAAGTTGAAAATTTCTCTGCCTATAATTCAAGTTCCTGAGTCTAGGGCTACTTGTTAGTTTTTCAATCTGTGTCTGCATCTTTCCAGGAGAATCTCTGACCCTGCCAGACCAATCTCCTAGCTATGCTGCCCTGATCCATTCCCACCAGCCCTACAGCTGGCTACAGCTCTACTCCATCCCTCACCCTTCGCTGATGCAGATGTTTCAATCCCTTCCTTGAATTCTTCAGAGCGTAACTCACTCATTTATAATACAAACTGTTTGGGGCTTCTCTCTGTTCTTGACATACATGGAAAATGGCACTCAACCTGTGCCACTGTAGTTATTATATCAGATCATCCTTACCATAAGCAAATCAGGAAAATGGTGTTAATAGTGCTTCTCACATTTATGTGCTAGAATTTTAATACTGACATGCTAACCTCAGTTGCTCTTCTCTATCTGCTACATCACATGTTCACACTTCCCACCTGTATCAACTGATATATTTATATGTATGTCTTTCTTGCTCATTTGTCAGTTCCTTAAGCACAGTGATAATATCTAATTATTTGTAGGCTTTATAGACTGAGCACAGAGTATTCAATAAAAATTTATTGAACAAATTACAAGTGAATCTTTATGTAGCATAAGTACAAGTTGTTTGAAGAAAATTCTGGAAGCAACTGTCACATGACTTATGAATGCAACATGAGCACCAGAAATAATTCGATAAATGAAATGAATTAGATAAATATTAAAGTGAAAGAGTATGTTCTATATCCGCTTAGCTTTATCAGATATCTAAGAGATGCACAGAAGTAAACCTGAAAATGTAACATAATGAAATTCTTATCATCATAGTAATCTCTGACATTACAAGATACGATTTAGTAATGAAATAAGTGAATGGGAGAAAAAAGAATTTTGACGGGCTGTGATTCCCAAGTGGTAATTCTAGCTGCTATTTTTCCCCAGTATATTCGAAATTACTCTTAAGTTGCTATGTATCTTTGGAGACCCAAAGATCATACCATGATTCGTAAGACTCAACACTATGAAAAAGTGGTCTATATGGGGAGCTATAATTTTTCTGTGAGGCTTTGGAGAAGTTGTAACCACACAAGGAAAGTATGACTAGTTTATAAAGCCAACCAAGTCCATTGGTAGCATTTAAGAACATAACCCCAAACACACGTTTGGTTTTATATAATGCATGAATATAACTCCAAATGAGTCTGCATACTGCAAAAACTTTTCCATTTCATGTTGGCTTTAATTTCTATTACTTTAGACTACTTCACTTTTCTCTTTTGAGCTTGATGGGCCATAACATTACATCATAGGTGGGCAATACTGAGACTGCTCTCTCCATCTTAGTGACCATGAAATATAGATATTTAGCTACCAGGGACTTCTGTCACCCATCTAGGCCTGAGTTTGGGTCAAAGGTAGAACATGCAGAGAAAAGGGAAGCATTTTTTTCTTTTCTGCATCTGTGATATAATGAACACAAGTGCCCTTTTAAACCAAATATGGACCTCCGAGAGAGATGCCGTTCCAAACCAGCTTCTATTTAGATTGTTATAAAAGCATGGCAAATTACTATTTAAAAATAGCACTGTTAAGAAAACCAGAGAAACAAAAGTCAGGAAATAAAAACCTTTTTTTGTTTTTTGAGACTGAGTCTTGCTCTGTCTCTCAGGCTGGAGTGCAATGGTGCAATCTCAGCTCACTGCAACCTCTGCCTCCTGGCTTCAAGCGATTCTCCTGCCTCAGTCTCCCGAGTACCTGGGATTACAGGCGCCTCCTAGCACACCCAGCTAATTTTTATATTTTTTAGTAGAGCCTGGGTTTCGCCATGTTGGCCAGGCTGGTCTTGAACTCCTGATCCCAGGTTATCCACTCACATCAGCCTCCCATAGTGCTGGGATTACAGGCATGAGCCACTATGCCCAGCCAGGTATGGTTTTAAATGGAATCCCATCATAACCCTGGAGTTAGGGAAACTCAGATCCAGCCCCTCACTTTATAGGCTAACCACACTTGGTCAAGCTTTTAACAGGTGAAATTATGTTTTGCATGAATGAGAGCATGATTAAATTCATAGTTGTCTGGATTTGAATAGCAACAAGTCACTTTTAATAGGTCTATTCTGTATTAGGGATATGATCTGAAATGAGTGGATTCTGTGATGAGGATGCTCCCACTGGACTTGTACCTGTTAGCAAATCAGACTCACTTTGAAACTGGGACTTTGAGTTCTCAGTCCAAATTATGAGACAGCCTAAAGACTGGGGTATGGGAATGAGGCGGATAAGAGCAAGAGGCTGAATACTAAAGCAGAAACATAGGGAGTATTCCCATCAAGGGGGAGCTCTGTTTTAAGAATAAATTATGTCTGCTTCATGGGATATACAATCCTCAGGACACTGCAGGCATTAAATAGGAAATATTAATAATGACATCTGTGTCCTTCAACAGAGAGTTCTTTGCATAAACACAATACAAATACTTTATGCATTAATGAGGTAAATAAGAAATAAGAATCTTGTATTTATTATACTACTACTTAATTCATTTGGATAAAAGGCCTGAAAGATAGATCTCAATCAAAATTCAAATTCTAATATTCTTTAAAGACATAAAACTATATTATCCTTAAATATATACAGAAACTAGAAGGCTAACTTTATCAACTAGAGGTCCTTCCTGGGCTCACTTGGGCTCAGAATATTAACGGTAATTCTAACATGCTTGAAAACAGTTTTCTTAATAAGACAAACACAGTCCTTTGTGTTTTTCTTCAGAACTGCCGTTGACTTAGCAACTATTTTTCACAGATGGAGTAAAGGCCAAATTCTTACCAAAAATTATTATATACTAAATAAAGTTTAGGTGTTTAAAAAGTTGCATAAATTTAGTGTGAACATAAAATATATGTTTGTGCATGTGTGAACACACATAGAAACACATACATACATAACTAGAACATAAACCTTAGGGCTTTCTAGTCCTTTTAGACCAATCTGGGGAAAAAAAATCACAATTATCTGAAACATATGTAAACATATAAGAGCAGCAAATGTAAATGGATTGACTAGCTTTCACTAAATAGACAATTAATTGGTTAATCTATTTTAATTTAAAAGGTGATTTGGAAAGGAAAACTACATTTTAAAGACATGCTTTAAACACAAAATGCCCCCTTGTAAACAGCCAGCAAGCAGGGGGTGTTATATCCTGGCATTAAAACGGTTAAGTGCAATGTTGAATGTCCCTTCCACTTCCTCCTGACCAGAAGATGTTGTAATTTTTTGGATTTATGAATTGGCCAGGCCAGTCAGCGTCTTGAACACAATAGGCTCTGCCTAGATCTATCCCTTACCTGCTGGGAAGAGACAATTCCCCTCACACTTGGAACCCAGAAGCCCTTTAAGCGGCTTGCTCTGTAACCGTGGCAGCTGGGCCCTACACAATTCTTCATCTCCTGCCACCAGGCCTCACTAAATAAAAACTATGGTGACTTGTTAGCCAACAACTGAGCATGAAATCACTACATTGCAATCCCCTACTTTCTGAGTCAATCAATTTTCCCCCACCACTACGGATCTGGATGCACAGGGTCAGTAAAGAGAGGGGAAAAATGGAGTGGAAGAAAATGAATGTTATCAGGGCAACCAGAACACACCCATATGGTATAGTTAATTCTGTACAGTGAAATTAGTGCATTCACATAAAACAGTTTAGAGCTAGCTAATAAAACCAACACGTGTACTATCTAATGTCATCATCATGCTTTGAACTTGCACAGGATATAGAGTGGAGAGAACTGTAGAGACAGATATGGGGCCAGGAACAAGCTTTTGTCAGCCTAAAATTGCTAACAGATTAGAGTGTGTCTGACAAGGCACTAAGATTATAACATATGTTCTTTTTAAGGAGTATTAACATTTTATGCATTAGCTACATGTTAAGGGAGAGAGAGCTTGAACTGCTAAAACTATTAGAATGTCATTTGCAGTCCATCAGCAATTTGCTTCCACACTTGGAATTCCGTCTGTGCCTGCATGGGAGGATGGAGTACACAAGCAATGTGGCAGGAAGGGAACAGAAGGAAAGTCAAAAAGGAAGGAGCATGAAGAATTAGGGTGCAACATGCTGAAAGTGGTAACTTTTTTTTTTTTTGAAGCTCCCAATGTAAATGGCATGTTCAGAAAATGGTTTCAGAGGAGGGAAAAGATGTTTTGTAATATTGAAATAAAGCTCTTTTCAATGTTTCTTCTCACCTAAATAATATCTCAAATCTATTACTACTTCCCTTCTTTGAGGACTATGTGCTCAGTATCTTGAAATGGACCTTTTGCTCATATATTGCAATGATTTCTTCTCAACAGGGAAAAACTGTTTTATGGCAAAAGTCAAGGTGTTAAATAAATGTTATTATTAACAGGAATCCAAGATTACCGGTCCATCCAAAGTAATCTAAAATCATTAGGTCTCCACTCCAGGGCACAGTCTTCCTAATCACAGGTTTTCATGTATGGGGTCTCCTGTTTTTATATAAAATTTCAACAACTGTTGCTGTTGGTCTGCAGCCCCTTACAGGTAGTACATATGTCTCCTGTAACGCCTGATGCATGGCAAGAACGGAATAAACATTTGTTCACTTGCCCTAATATGAAGGAAATGAAAAAAAAAAAAAAAAACAATACTCAAAGGAAGACATCCCACCAGCAGCCTATTTATACACCCCTCTCAGAGTTCCCCAGGGACTCCTGGGTGTGCCTGACCATAATCCTCATTGCTCTGACCAGACAAACTGATTGTTGTCTATCTCTCCCAAAAGAATGCAATGTCCTTAAGGGTGGACATTATGGCTCACTTGACATCGTAGCCTAAACATCTAGGTCAGGCTGTACTTACAGGGGCACTCCACTTTCTACCCTAAGGCGCCAGTGCTAACAATTCCCTCACAAATTTCATACCCAGCCAGGAAGCTACCATCACATCTTACAGAGGGAATAGAAATGGAAGACGCCTATGTGGGTAAAATGTAGTTGCATACACGTCATTATCTATTTGCAAATCCCTTTTCTTTTCTTTTTTTTTTTTTTTTTTTTTTGGAAACAGGGTCTCGCTGTTTGCCCAGGCTGGAGTGTAGTGGTGTGATCATAGTTCACTACAGCCTTGACCTCCAAGGGCCCAAGTGATTTCCCCACTTCAGCCTCCTGAGAAGCTGGGACCACAGGCACATGCCACCACACTGAACCTGGCTAATTAAAAAAATTTCTTTTTGTAGAGACGAGGTCTCTCTAACTTGCTCAAGCTGGTCTGGAACTGCTGGGCTCAAGTGATCCTCCTGCCTTATCCTCTTAAAGTGCTGAGATTACAGACATGAATCACCACACCTGGCCTGCAAATTCCCTTTTAAAATCCATTTTTATTTAGGACTATACAGCTTAATTTTATTCAAACGTACTCAGAATCCAGAGATAGCTAATGATTATATATGCATATGTGTGTACACATACATGTGTGGATAGATGGATGGATGGATAGATAGATAAATAAGCATTTAACCCAGGTATCTTTCTACTACTTGACTGATTCCCTGATGATGATATTAATGTTAAACATGATAATTTTAAAGTCAAACATAATTAGAAACTATGACAAGAATAAAAGTTATCAAGTGTTCTCATATCAAAGAGGAAACAAGTTGGTGATTATCCTGGATTTTTCATGCATGCTTCCAGACTTTAATGGGGAAAGAAAAAGGGGTTTGGTTTGAATCCTGGGACTTATAGCGCCACTTCAAATATAGCAAGTAGATAGCATCTACAATAAAGTGCAATTAATTGTCATATATGCAATCATAATCTGTTAGGAGAAAGGCAGCATGGTTTATATGGAGAGAGGGCATGTTTCGCCAATCATTTTGAGTTATCTGAGAGAGTAAATAAGCAGGAGATGTAATTTATTTAAACTTTCAAAAAGCTCTTGACAATGTTCTTCATCAAAGACAGTTTAGAAAAATAGAGTTAATGTGGGGCTGGGGAGAATGTTTTCTCCAGGAAAGAGAACTTGATGAAAGAGGGAAAATAATGAGTCAAACCAACATTTTCCATCAGAGAAGTGTTAAAAGTAACTAGTAGCCAGCATTAGTTGGATTTTCTTTCTAATATTAAAAATTATCTTGGAGTAAGAGAGAGAGTACACTCAAAAAAGAAAAAAAGGCAAATCTTACAGGACACGTCTGCCTCTTCCAAGTGATAAGATACCTAAAACCATGGGAAGGTGTGTATGTGTGCATGTGTGTGTGTGTGTGAGAGAGAGAGAGAGAGGGAGAGCGAGAGAGAGAGAGAGAGAGAGAAAGAGAGACAGAGAAAGAGAGACAGAAAAAGAGAGAGAGAGAAAGAAAGAGAAAGAGAGAAATAGGTGCTGGTGGAGATGGGGCTGTTGGAGCCCTAAAAGTGATGACACAGGTGATCATCAGGTAATGCTGATGAAGCAAATGAAGTGTCTTGTCTACACTCACCCAATTTGTATGAGTTTGATTACTATGTCCTGCAAGATACATGATTAGAGAAGTCCGATAAAATTGGAGAAATTAAATAAGTATTATGTTTAAAAGTGGAAGGAAATAATTTCATTGATAGGTATGTGTATAATTAAAGAAAAAAGGAGGGAGCTGAAAGAGACAGAAGAAGATAGAAAATGGAGGTTGTCATTGTGGAAGACAGTGTGGCGATTCCTCAAGGACCTAGAAATAGAAATTCCATTTGACCCAGCAATCCCGTTACTCGGTAATATCCAAAGGATTATAAATCGTTCTACTATAAGGATACGTGCACACGAATGTTCATTGCAGCACTGTTTACAATAGCAAAGACCTGGAAACAACCCAAATGCCTATCGATGATACAAATGCCCATCGATGAGAGACTGGACAGGGAAAATGTGGCACATATACACCATGGAATATTATGCAGCCATAAAAAACGATGAGTTCGTGTCCTTTGTAGGGACATGGATGAACCTGGAAACCATCATTCTCAGCAAACTGACACAAGTTCAAACACCGCATGTTCTCACTTATAGGTGGGTGTTGAACAATGAGAACACATGGACACAGGGAGGGGAGCACTACACACTGGGGTCTGTTGGGGGTAAATAGGGGAGGGACAGTGGGGGGAGGGGAGTTGGGGAGAGAGAGCATAGGGAGAAGTGCTAGATGTAGGTGATGGGGAGGAAGGCAGCAAATCACACTGCCACATGTGTGCCTATGCAACAATCTTCCATGTTCTTTGCATGTACCCCAAAACCTAAAATGCAATAAAATTAAAAAAAAAAAAAGAAAAAGAAAATGGAGGTTATTCAGAATGGAAGTTGAGAGGAATGACTGGAAAAATTTGTAGAATGCAAAGGACAAAAGTGGTTTATTACTATACTGACTGTCTGAACAATAATGCCAGTTTAACCCCTTTGAAGTTAAGGGCTCTTTTAGGACACAGGATAGGAAAGATGTAGATTTACCCAACAGGTGTCTCTTCAAGGAAAAGCATCTAGTGACAAATTGAAATAGGCTTAAGGAGTTTGGGAAATTCAGAGAGGTTAGATATATACCAAGTTAATACGGAAGATGAATAGCTTCTAGTTGTAACCCTACCTTTTGAAATTATCATCAAGACAGTCATGCCTGCACACTGAACTTCCTTAGGGACAGTGGCAGAAGAGTGGCCGGTCTGGCAAACCATTTCTTCCCTTTCCTCCATTAATACAGAAAATTGAGCACGGATTGTGAACGTTGCATTAGCTATCATTGTTGTCAACACTAGTCACTAATGACCCAATTGGGGGGAGAAGGGGTGGGGGAGAGACGGTTCCAGTCAAACAACAGTTACTGTCTAGAAATGTAAAATACCTTTTTTGAGGTAATTAAAATTTTTTTGGCGACTTTAAAGACTGGCTTTCTTATGTGCAGTGCGGCATAGAACAGCTTGTAGGCAGCAGATCAATAAATTCCAGTTAACTTTCAAGTCATGTCGGCATGCAGCCCTGGCTGGTTTATTAATTTAAATTTCAGCTCCCTCTAAAATTAGGCTTGTA
>NW_016107413.1:3034003-3253884 GCF_001604975.1 Cebus imitator
AAGGTATGTCTAAAGAAAGAAATAAGGCACTATATGGATTGCAGTGAGATTGCTCAATCAGAACAGGTCTTCACATACGTTGCTTATCAACATCAATAGGAAATCTTAAAACACTGAAGAGAATAAGTCAGCCCTCCCTCTGTCTTATCCAGTTAGTGTTTATCTTAGGAACCCTGACTACCTATTCTTTTTGTTTTTAAGAGAAGTTGATATCTGAAACACCCATGGCTTAACTTACATAAGCTTCAGTGTATAGTTAAGTAAGAATAAAAAGGTGAAAATGAAAGGAGAGTGGTACAATCCATCTCAGTGTTCAAATCTTTAGGAAGGAATAGTCTCCTTTTTTTTTATTTTCTCTGTCCTTATGTCCCTAATACCTATCTAACTCTAAGGATATAACCCAAGAGTCTCATAGCAGCAACAAAATGCTAGAAATTGCTTATGTTTTTCTTTTTAATCATCCCTCTCTTGCTGACTCTTCACATTGTTTTTAACAATTTTTCCAAGCCCTCAAGTACCTACTAATGGATTACTCCTTTTTGGAGACTTGCTCTAGGCATTAGGATGCTTTAGAAATCTTGCTCCAAAATCATTGGTATTTTAAGGCACCAAACTAATTTCTATGAGACCATGAAAAATTACTATAATGATACAGCCGTGGCCCAAACACTGCATCCTCAAATTCAATGATTTCTGTCATCTGTGTCACTTCTCTCTTGTGTCAACATAAATAAGGAAAGCTGCCTGAATCTGTTAAAATGGTCAGAGTCTAAAGCTGCAGTTGAATTTTACTGCACCTACTGCATTTTTGATCCTGAAAGAAATATTTATGAAATGCCAATACCATTCAAATATAGCCCATAATAATAGATTCTCAAGCAAATGTTTTTTAAAAACAAATCCTTATGAAAAATTGCAAATTTTTTCAGACCAATTGTGCCTTCATGAAATTCAGAGAACATTATCATTTTATTAATAGCTGTGATATGTATTTGAAAAACTAACAGAAGAATATGATTCTAAAAACAGATTTACACTTTTTATTTCTTACTGCTTTCAGTTTTAATCAACGTTCTGGAGTTCCTCACTAACAGTGAAATTGTATTTAAATGGGGCCTTTAGGGTGTTCAAGCTACAGATTAATTAACTTGATCTGGTCAGGGTTTTGGAGGCACTGTGGTTCTTGAATCTCTAATTTTATCCTTAGAGGTAGCCAAAGCTCCTCTAAACATTAGCAACCAAATAACTACATAGATTATGATTGAAACATCTAAAATAATGCAGGCTTGTCAGAAGTCAGAATAAAAAAGCCAATGATAAGTGCAACGACATGACATCTCTCTAGTTTACAAATGCAGCTCTACCACTTCTTAGCTTAGTGGGACATTTAGGACATGAAGGAACAGCTCAGATCTCAGTCTCCTCTGCAAAATGGGGATAAGAACACCTACCTTAGAGGGGTGTTATGAATATTAAATGAAAGTACTCATGTAAAGTGCTCAGCGTGATGTCTGGCACACAGTAGGCACTCATTAAGTGAGATGTTCTCAGTATTACTATTATTATCATTTTAGAGGCAGGGTCTCACCCCGTCACCCAGGCTGGAGCACAGTGGCATGATCTTGGCTCACTGCACTCCTCGGATCAAGCGATCCTCCCTCCTCAGCCTCCCAAAGTGCTGGGATTGATTATAGGCATGAACCACTGTACCTATCCACTATTATTATTATTAACCTTACAATTGTGCTTTATGGCATGACAGCTATCTCTAGAAATAAAAGGGAAAGACAAAAGGTTAAGGAAAAAAGTTGCTTGTACTTGTTCTGATGCTATAGTGAATGGTCTTCATTTTTCTCTTTCCTACCTTTAAGAAGGACACAAGTACCCACTCACCCACTCTGTTTTTGAGGCAACTACATTTCCTGTCCAGCTTCACACATATCCTGGAATTTTCAGCTGCTCTGTGGTTTTAGGTGCCCCTTCCTGGAAGCCATCCCTGACTATAAACATCCCGCCTAGTCTTCAAGTTTTAGCTCAGATGCTATCTTTTCCATGAAGCATTCCCTGAACTTTACGAGGTCTGTTCCTGCTCTATTTTCACTGCATTTTATTTATATTTGTATAACAGTAATTTTCACATTTTACTGTGAGTGAATTATCTGTATCTTATGTCATCTGTTGCACTGTAAACTGCTTGACAATAGGGACCATGTCTTGTACATCTTTGGATCTCTTACAAAACCCATCTGAAATCTGTTGGCATTTAGTAAAAGTTTGCTAATTTGTCTTTTGGTTCTCAGTCAATTGCTTCACTTACTATCATGAAGATCTTTCTCCTTTAGAAACTTGTTATAGTCTTTTCCTATTGTTCCTGGTTTCCCTGAAACTATATGCACATATTTCACTTTGTGTACAACATTATGTTAGATGCTATGGAATAAACCAGCTTTACCTGATGAAGCTTTATGGTTCTCTTGGAAATGGAAGGTAAGCACATATAATAATAAACCTGGTTAAATGTCATGCAATTATTATGAACTCTCATACAGCAACTCAATAAGGGTCAAGAAGGCAACTTGAGTGAAGTACACTAGAATATTTATATAAAGAAATAGGCTCTAGCCATTCTTCTTCCAAAAAAAGGCTTCTCTTGGCAATTTTTATATTTGACATTGACAACAGAGACATGGCTACAAGAAATATTTCACTTTTATTTTCCTCTGCCATAAGATAAACAACAAATAAGGTGAAGGTAAACAGCAATTTCTTCTCAGTCTGAGTGACAGAGAGAGAAAAAGGAGTGGCAGGAAGTGCGGCAAACTTCAGGTCACAGCCTTTGCGAAAGAAGGAAGCCACTACTCAGCCCTATTGATCACTGTTGTTAGAGATGCCCAAAGTGGTCTAATCTTCCTTTTTCTAAAAAAAATGAGATGCAGAAAAATATGTATTTTTATGTAAAATTGACATAGTTTTAAAAGTAGACTATTACCTTTAATATTTAAAAACACTGTTTTAGGCAAATGCCAGGCATATGGGCACTATCTGTTAAAGGCTTCCGGGTTACAACCTCCACAAGTGTTTTGAAAAAATAAGAGAAAGACACTATAACCATAGGTTGGACTGCCCTGGTTCGGCATCATGGAGAAGCTGGTAACAGGGATGTCCCTGTAACTTATTTCTGTCTTTTTTTCTGACCTTACTTTCTGTGTTGTCTGTGCTAACCTCTATTCACAGCTCAGTAACAATGACCCAGCTTTTGAATCTTTGTTTATCCCATCAAGCCTTATTATGCCGGAAGCTCCCAAACCTTCAGTTCTGCTTTTAATTTCTATCTCTCTTTCTCTCTTTGCTGCTATATCAACCTAAACGAAAGGACTCTACGTTGTACCACCAGACTTGCCCTAATTATCCTCACCTACTGCTTGCCCCTTCTGAGTTCTCTGAGGTAGCCGGTGAAGATGCCATCTGACCAATTAGTTCATCTGAGTAAGTGGAGACAATTTTAATTCTTCTCTGTCTGTCTCCTCCCACTCTAACTACATGACTGCATCACACTGAGGATTTTTTGGAATGGCCCCCTATTGAGGGCCATGAAACTTACCCTTCTCAAAGACTGCTTCCACTTTACTGCTTCCTTTGCTTTACTCATATGGAAATCATTCCCATCCCCTGCATGAGACACACTCAGTACAAGTTTTGTGCTTTTTGCTGATGTGCAAAAATCTCTTGCATCTCTTTTCCCAATTTCCACAAATCCCTTTTCTTCATATCCTCATGCTAAACCAAGCCCTGGTTTGCTTTTCCTTCTGTCATGGTTATGCACAATTTTTACTAAGAAATAAGCTACATTATAAGATTGTCTAGATTTTGTTTTTTCATTTTAGGTAAAAGAAATGGAAAAACCCTCCCCAAAAATGGTTATCATAAAAGATCTGAAATCAATCTGTCTTTTATTTCTCATAGACTTAATGAAATTTGGAATTCTTAACAGACCAAGCAAGTATTGTGCGAAATACTTTATCTTCTCATTTAGATATTCCTAACAAACTGACAAGAGAGGCACCATTCCTACTCCTGATTTATAGCTGGGAAAACTCAGGCTTAGAAAGGTTAAGGCTCAGCCCAGGTTAAGGCTTACCCCAGAGCTGATAAGTAGCATAGCAGAGTTGAAGGCCCAGGCTGCTGGTATTAGCCAAATATATTAATCCCTATTCTATATTGCTTCCTGAGTTAGAGAGAGCTGCCTGAACTGAGTCAAGCCTACCACCAACAAAACTGATGTTAATGCAATGAATGATTAACAAAGGGCTCACTAACATAAGGTTAAAATAAAGGAAGCCCATGATCACTCCACATCTTTTTGCAAACAGATACAACAGAACTCAGATTAAACAAAAGAGTTGGACCTAAGGTTCTGGCTTCAGGACAGTCTGTTTTACACAGATCCTCTCATACAATGTCAAGGGAAGAAAAAGCACTTGTTAAATTTATTTCAACTTTTCAAAGGAAGTCATGTAAAATGTACTTTTAGAGGAGTCAGCTTGTTTTCTTATTTAGTCTTTGTTCTCTTGCTATTTATTTCTATTAAAGAGATTGCCTCTCTCCACAATCCTTGGTTCTAAAAGGACCTTATTTGAGCATGTGAAGAGGTTGCCCAAATCCTTCTCATTCATGTCACCATTGCTCACTTTTGCCTTTCATCCCTTCCTAAAGAACAGAACTGGAAAAAGCACATTGTTTTTCTCTTTTTAAAATTGTAAGGCTGTTTAAAGTTCATTCCAATTCAGTGTTGTCCTGGTTGTATGTTAAGTCTCAGAGTTTTTTTTTTTTTCAATGAGATTAAGTAGGGAAACTGTATTTCATCTTGAAAGAAAGAAAGGAAAGGAAAGAAAATGAAAGGTGACAGAGAAAGAGAGAGAGGGAAAGAGAACAGGGGACATAAAGAGAAAGAAATGAAAGAAAGAAGGAGAGAAGGAAAAGAAGGAAGGAAGGAAGGAAGGAAGGAAGGAAGCCAGCCAGCCAATACACAGAAGGCTGAAATGTTTCCTGAGCTCTCCCTAGTAAAGAAAACCAAAATAATCCTTGCTATGGTCCTGGAGGTTACTGTTAGCTCTAAAAATCCCAAGAAGGAAACATGGAAAATCATTCATTCAAACTTTCGGCCACTGTATCCTTTGTTGAAAAATATCTTAGGTAGAAACATAAAGTGTAAAACAGATTAAAGTGGAGCTACTTTGATGGGGAGAGTGTTGGGGTTGAAGCCCTGCCCAGTGTTCCTCTCCCTTCCCATTGCCTCCCAAGAGAGACCTTCAAGGGAATCTGAGGAGCAGTGACTGCTTTGAAATTTGTTTTGGCCACAACTCACTGGAAAAAATGCATTTTATTAAGTGACTCAGTGTAGATACAAATGCACATGCACACATACAGCTGAAACAAAAAATTCATGAAATGATACTTATTTTTACTACATGTGATTATTTCAGACATTTTCCTTTCCCATTTAGTCTATTGTACTTGAGAAATACTTTTCCCAGTTTAATAGATTGATATCACTACCCATTAAGGGAGCTAAAAAACACTGCATTTGGCAACTTAATCCTTAAAATAATTCTATAGATTAAGAAATACTTGCTTCTGTCTGCATTTCCTCCCTCCTGAAGGAACAATGATGAAGAAAACATGCAGTAAAAAGTGGTAAGTGGAGGACCCCGAATTTGGACGCAGGGCTGATTCACTTAATCTAACGACAGATTTCCTTCCCGAGGAGTTGGAAACCCAGACCTAGAGTGATGTCTGCTTATTATTGCAAACCATAGGACAAGTCAACCTGGCTCCCATCACATGGACCAGAGAAGCAGGGAAAGCCAGCACTGAGGCAACAAAAAGATGGAGAAAGAAAGAGATCTTATCTCGGCTGGAGTCCCTGTTTCCAATCTATGCACAAGGCCCTGTTTTACTTTTGTCCTTGATTCTATAACATATCCTATATATCCTCATAATCTCCCATTTTATAAAAATGAAGAAAGAAAGAAAAAGAGAAAGAAAGAAATATAAATCACAGGATAGTACTGACAATACATTTAACAATCAGCTATCATTAATATACATAAAATCTATTTATACTACAAAATTGTCCCCCAACATAAAAAAATTCCACTCCACTTAAAAGAACAATAATAAAAATATTTCTGGTAGATTTAAAGAAAGTGAAAGAGAATGCAAACATATATTTGCAGAAAGAATTCCCAAGGTCTATTGCTTTTCACCCTTAAGATTGTCAATGCACTATGTCAGCCCAGTGGCAGCCACAGGATTTAAAGGTTTTATTAAACTCTCTTCACTAACTTAAAAAATCCATCTCAAATGCCATCTATTTAAGTGTGTGTCCCTTTTCACCTTTTTATTTTAGCAAGCGGCTCTAAGAAATACACCTTTTAAAAAATCTAGCCACAGAAAGCCTATAATAAGGCTTCAAACATATGCACTTCCACACCAAATCACAAAATGGGCTTTTATAAATTTCTTTCTACAAAAATAAATAAGAGAAAGTAATAAAAAAGATAAAGCCTTCATACAGAATTGCAGCAATTATATCCCCACAGCTACACTATAACCCAAAACTTTGCAAAGGCTTTGATTATTGAACCATGGCTGAAGTGAATAATTTGCTTTTCACTAAGAAAACAAGCACATTCATTCTCACCACAATGGAGAGAGGCAGTTTTAATTAAATCTTATCAAAAGATGAATAAAGAATAAACTCAATACCCATTCCACAGAACTCTATTTTCATCTGTTTAGTTTAAGCTTGCCATGTTCATGCAATAATTATCCACTGTCCAAGGAATGCCGGAGTTGTGTTAATGTTGGTAAAGATTTAATTAGCTCAATTATCTGGAGAGTATTGAAGTGAGGCTCAGCACAGTATAAATTTCTTCAGGCTTTATACATACCTCTCATCAAAATACATGAAACTGAAATCTAAGTGAACAAAAGACTCTTACTCTAAAACTCCACAATTGAAACAGTTCCATACTTCATAATTTTATTACTCCAATTAAACACACACACACACACACACACACACACACACACACACACACACACACACAAAAGTCTTTAGAAAAGTAGAGCTCATAAGTGCGGGCTTATCTTGGTGTGAGTGTGTGTATGCGTGTGTGCACAGTGCATATAGTTAACTTCCTGAATCTGTAAATATGTTCTTAGAAAGGTAATTAAATCTGCCTTTTAAATAAATATTAACATCCAAAGTACAGTCCTTTAAAACATTTTTATTTTTTCAATGTAGCCTTCATATTACTTTTTCCCCCAGAAAGCAAGGCATTTAAATAGCACTGAAAGCACAGTAACACAGATAACTGTTTCAATCTGTCAGACACCAGGGACAGACAGTAGGGTTCATTTCAGAAAGCAGATTGGCCCCCAGCGGTCTGACCTTCCTGGTGGGAAAGAGAACACAGCACTGTGCTTGACAAGCTCAGCAACAAAGAGGTATATTCAGGTCCCCCCAATTCAGACACACTTCTCACAGGGAAAAATGCAAAGCCAGGGAAAGAAATGCACCACTTCCAGCAAAGCAGAGTTTACTTAGATCAGAGACAAGCATTTCAACCATAACAAAAAATAACACATTTAGGAAAGCAGCAAGCACAGTTTTATCCACAGTTATAACTTGAGAAAGCTCTAATCTGGGCATTGTCAATGTCTTAGCTTCAAACCTCACCTGTGATCCACACCCACTAGCATTATAACATCAGTGGAAATCCCAAATATGATTATCCTGATAAAAGATTTCCTAATTACTCTCTCAATGAAGAGGGCATAACTTTTCTCTTGGAAGCTGGCTCATGCGAATTTCAAAGTATGCTTTATCTTTCTTTTTATATGTTGTAAGTTTTGCCTTTACTTTGAAACCCAGATGGACATTTCCTTATCTTTTAGACCCTTAGATAAAAAGATTTTTCATTACCTCTATTTTTCATTTTGCATTTGTATAGGGTTTTTAAAGAAAGTTTCAAAATGAGACAAAAATCCAGCAAAAGAATAAGAAAACCATTAAACACTGATAAAGGAATATCCTTAATTTAGAAAACCTCAAGCTGAATTAGTTGCTATATATAAGTATGTATATATTTTTCCAAACTCCAATGTAAAGTTTTATTGTATATCCCACTTGACCAGTTACAAGGAATGTTTAGTCTGTATGTTCATAATTTTATATATATGTATATATGTGTGTGTGCATATGTATATATATAAAATGTGTTAAGATATCACATATTTTGAAGCTTTAAGCTTCATGTGGAAGACTACAAATTTTAAAGGTACTCACAACTACCCATATTACCCTTATAAATAAGTACATTGCTGTTTTTTTAAATTCAGAGTCTATGTTTTAGTATATAACTTTCCTGAACTATAGACATTATGGGCAGTAAGGCTCAAACCAACTAGTGAAGTTGAAATGAGCCCTGATTTTGGATCCATAAATATCTGGATAATTAAACACTCCTCTTTGTAAATGTGTAGATTATTAGAAAGACTTATGGTGAAGAGTAGACCATCATATACTACATAGGACATCATATTTTAGAAAAGAAGGCATAGTTTTGAAAACTGGACTCAGACCAAAATCAGAAACTCATGTTGCAAGATAAAAGATAAGGCTGGTCGAGTGCTAAGACAACTTGAACTGTCAAAATAATTTGCCTCTATTTTAGGCATAAACGCTTCTGTTATCAGAAAATGCTATAAGGAAATAGGGCAAAAATGATCCATGCCAATAAAAAATTATTTTCTATCTGCCTCACTTTTTGAGCCATCTTCTTTAGGAAGTACACAAGTCTCTTTTGAGCTGGCAAAGAAAGACACAAGTGTAGGTTGGTTTTACCTGGTTCTCTAGCCTGCAAGCACTTTGATGGTATGACTCACTGAGTCCGGCTCTAAAAGACATCCTTGGAACTTCAGAGTATTTTGTGTAAGAACAAAGGGTGCTTGGGTTCAGTTTGCAACACAAGTCATTTTTACCACACAAATTCCCTTCTTTTGTGCTGGCAAAGGGGGATGCTTTGAGCCCTTTGGGTTTAGAAGATCTTCAAACAGACAATAGTGTGCAAACAACCCTCAAGAACATAACTTTGCTAGGACAACCTCAAGGCTGAGACCAAGGCTGTGAGAAAGGCCCCTTCAGCTGATTTCCTTCTGCTCTTCACCCCAAACAAAGCATGACTGACAATACTGAAATCTCCCTCTTTAGATTAAACCCCCTTTGCAGGAAAAGTATGCAAATGCTATACGTGGCTCCCTTGTCTGAGGCTACTCTTACCCAGCTATCTTTTCTCTGTCTGGCTCACCTGTATAGACTATCTATGCCTGACACTGAGACCAGTCTTCCAATTCAATATCTTTCACAGCTCTGACAGTCAGATCCCTGGGCCTGCCATTGCCTCTAAAAGGGGCTCATTTAGTTGTAATCAACTATGCCCTGCATATTTCCTAACGTATGGTAATTGTGCTAAAAGCCAAGAAGTGAAGCATTCATTCTAGTTCTGATTTAAATCTTTTTTTCCCCTCAGCAGTCTTCCTACCTCTCCCTCCTTTTCACCCCCAAACCCCTGCCCCCTAATTTTCTGTTTTTGCTTCTTTCTAGTAACATTTCAAACAAAGAGATGAAGGTGGAAATTGGAAACTATAGGAAAATAAACAATTCAAAAGGCAGAGCTTACTGAATGATGAAGCTTTGCATGGGAAGTCACAAGAAAGTGAAAAAAAATTAAAAATGAAACACATTGCTTTTGCAGACAGAAATATATATGTATACAAATATATATAAATACATGCATATTTGAATATTACATAAAATAGCCAATTAATAAGCTGGTTCGGGGTCTCAAGATATGTTTGCATATAGACACAATAAAAAATTCCACAAACTCTTTTTTTTCTTTTTTGAGACAGCGTCTCACTCTGTTGCCCAGACTGGAATGCAGTGGCGCAGTCTCAGCTTACTGTAACATCTGCCTCCCAGGCTCAAGCAATTCTTCTGCCTCTGGGGTAGCTGGGATTACAGGTGCATGCCACTACTGTCCAGCTAATTTTTGTACTTTTAGTAGAGACAGGATTTCACCATGTTGGCCAGGCTGGTCTTGAACTCCTGACCTCAAATGATCCACTGGCCTCGGCCTCCTAAATTGCTGGGGTTATAGGCGTGAGCCACCATGCCCAGCTTAAATTCATTTTCTTAATAGAAATATTCTTCTCAAAATTTATTTTCACTCTGCATTACAAATAGTACAAACAAAAGATAATGATTTTGCCTCCCCAGTCTCTCTACCCTTAAGCTGCATATAAGAAATAAATAAGGTCAAGAATCTTAATTTCTGATCTTTTGCAAAAGGTTCAGGTCTGGGCAAGTGGGAAGTGGACCTCTGAGGACTGTATTATGTTCTTGCAGGTAGATCAACAATGCCATGATCAGGAGATGTTTGGTGGGTGAGGTGAAGTACTAAAAAAATTATTTACCTCAAAGACTTTCCATTAGCTATAAGCTGTTAAGCTATAGTCAAGTGGATCAAACTGGAAAATAGTCATGGTTGTTTGCAACATCTCCATCCTCTCAACCCACAAAGCAATGTTGTAGAATTAGTCTTGGCATAGGAAAGTACATACTGTTTCATTAAAAAGACTCAACATCCCCTAACCCCCCAAAACCCTCACCTTTTGGGATGCCCATTGATATTAGCAGCAGGTGAAGAATCTGGAGTCCCAAATTCTTATGCCAATAGGACTCCTTTAGCTTCTCTTTTTGCTTTTGGCTAAATTATGTTTTCATGCTATCTCTTAATCATCTGGATACTGCTATTTCTAGGATTAATTTTCAGCACTTCTTAGGTGTAATAGAAAGTACTTTAAATGTTAACTCATGGAATGCCCTGTGGTTATAAAATGAGCTTAGCTTGCATAGTATCTGACTCTTCATCACAGATCTATCGAGGAAAATCTGGTAATGAGATCGCATCAAAGAGCTTGGACTTATCCAAGGGGACTCCGAGGTTGGATTATAGTGAGAGCCTACTATTGTTATAAAAATGTAAATTAACTAACTTTCTTAATTATACAATAAAATCTGTAAAACCATTTTCTATGTTAAAATAAGGACATAGCAGTTCAATATACTTCCTTTCACTCATTCTTACGTATAAATTCTATATGTACAAGGAAAATATTCTACTTCTTTCACTTTATCACATGTATTTCTCCATGTTACTTTGCCTTAATAACTTGTAATTTTCAAGACTATCATATTTCATCTGCTTTGGTAAACTTTAATTTACTGATTTTAAAAATATTTAAATGGTCTACCCTGTTCTTAAATAATTTATCTGTTTTACATTAGTTGTTTCAACATTTTTTTCATTGTTAGCATAATCACCACTGAAAATTCTAGTTAGTTACTAAACATTAAGGTGGTTTAAGGAATTTGGCTAGACAGACTTTAATATTGTCAAATACTTTACAGTGTATTTGTGTTTAGGCAAAACTGGGCTTGAAACTACAGTTTACTCTTACATGGTCTTAAAGAACATAGACAGGAGTGTGAATTTATTCATAAAATAAGACCATGAAGATACTGAATTCTTAAACATTTCTTTCAACTTTGAAAATGACTTAAAATATTATCCCTAGAAACTTGCTTTTCCATTTTTTGCATTTCCCCCAAATGGTGCCAATATATCTTAATATATGAAATTTAATATATTCACAAAATTTAAATTAAGGGGATTGTTACTCATTTTACAAAAGATATGTGAATAGAAAAGGCATATTCTTTCACCTAAAAGAATTTACATATTACTTTTAAGAAACACATTGTAACATGCTGATAAATGTATCATCAAGAAACCATGTTTATAACAAGAGTCACAAAATATCAGGGCTGGAGGATGAAAAGAAGGAGAAGAGTAAGTGTTGGTATAATCGCTAACATTAAATTAGGCATAAATGTGAATGGAATCTTGTTTATTTTCTTATTTTAAAGACATGACCTAACATAATAAATTTAAAGAAGAAAAAAAAGTACATCTTTTAGCATTGTTAAATGATTCCTAAAGGATCTCCTGGCTTGAAGGTTTTGGTTCTTCTATGTGTGACCATGAAGTCATACATATTTTCCATGGGCAACAACATTAAAATCCAAACTCTTTGGCATGTCATTCAAGACCCTCAGAATCAGGCTTCAAATGAGTTTCTCAGTCCGTGTCTTCTCATTCTCCCTGTCCCTAAGCTTTATCACATCCGTCCCTAAAGATGCGGCACATTGTGACACAGCTTTGTTCTTGGTGTTTGTTTCTTCTTTTTGAAAATATCCTTTTCTTCCTGTATGCCTATGCAAAATCCAATGCCTTCTTTTGTTCAAAATCTCTTCCTTTGGAAAGACTTCTGTAACCTCCTCCAACAAAATTAATTTTTCCCTCATTTGCCCTCGCATATAGCTTCATGCAAAGTTCTGCTATACCCTTTATCATCTTGAAATTTAAAAGATTGCATTTGTGTCCCAAAATTGTGAGTATCTTGAAGCTAGAACTGTCTTCTTACTATTGTCTAGTAGAGCACCAATACAGTGGTTGCTAAAAAAAAAAAAAAAATACTTACTGAAAGAGCAGGAGATTGCTGAATGGTGAATTAGCTGGATATTCACTAATGTCAATATTTTTACAATATTTAATGGGCATAAATTAAGTGCCATGTGAGGAGATGGGAGCTATAATGGTGAAATGAGGACAAAACAGTAAACAAGTTCCTGTATTCTGATATTTCGATTCCAGTAGGGAAGAAAGACAAGTGAACAGGTGACTTCAATATCAAAGGGCTAACACTTGCTTTGTTCCCAACATTTGTAAAGTAGCCACATTTTATTCATGTTTACAAAATATATTCCACACTCTGTCAGATGCCCTGCTAAATTCTATCACTGATCCTGAGTGATCCTGAGTCAAAGGCTGGAACATCTCAGGGTTCTTAACTCAGACATTCCCCTCTTTGTTGGTGATTCCTTCTCCATTTCCACCCATTTTCATTTAGAAAGTCAAAGCCTTGAGAGTAATCTCTCTCTCTCTCTTTGGATTCTGATATCAGGCAGCCTTGTTGTCAGTTCGGTAACCATCTAGAGTTCCTTCCATTTGATTGAGAAACTATCCCAGACCTCCTGCTTCTCTAACTTTACATCCTGGATATTACATTGGCTTTAAGACCTTATCTGTGTTAATGTGTAATCAAGGACAACATCTCCAGTGATAAGTTATGTGGATATCATGTACTTCTTGACATGAAGTGGTGAAAAGTCATCTCATCTTAGTGGTATTCTTCTCCAAAACCCACAACCCATGTCTAATCATGAGAAAGCATCATGAGAGCCATTCTACAAAATACCTGAACAGTACTCTTCAAAAGCATTTAGGTCATAAAAAATAAAGTTAATATTAGAAGAAGTTGGGTTAATGACATAGCCTTCTGTACTGGCTTTACAACTCTTCTAAAAAATCTAAAAGTACTTCAAAATAGAGTTCAAGAAACAAAAACAAAACAAATAAAAAACAAAAAAGCACAGCCCTAATCTGACTGACTGCCACTCAGGTTTAGATATTTTGGATTCTGAAACCCCAAATGTGCCCAGATTTCCATGAGGTACTTCATGGGATCTGGGTAAGAAAAGACCTAATTCCCATTTTCTGACATGAAGTTGCACTTATGCTGTGTCTAATGGAAGTTTTCTGAAAGACTTTCGGAGTCCTATAAACAAGCTATGTAAAATGGCCTGATGATTTAGTATCACACGGTCAGAGGCTCTCCATGCAGCATCAAATTTAATGCATATAAAAAAAGAAAGTCACAGCCCCTTAGATCAATATACAGTAAAAGTCTTTTAAGATTTGGTCTACTAGTCATCAAGAGGTATTGTAAATGATGTTCTATTGTCATTTTCAGATGATACTTGTGTGAACACAAGAATAGGGATTTTATCTATTGCACACTAGAAAAATTGAGACATTAAATTGATAGAACTAGAATCATTTCATGTAGCAAAAAAATTTTGTGCTGAATAGTAATTTCTTCAAGAAGGAAAATGTTACCAACATTACTTGTATGTTAGAGTTAATGCATGGCACTTGTGAAATGGGTCAGTGCTTCTCATACTTTTTGATCTTAGGACCCCTTTATACTCTCAGAAGTTATAAGGAATCCCCTAAAGACTTTCATTTATATGAATTGTGGCTGCTGATATTTACTATATTCAAAATTAAAACTGTTAATTAAAAATTATTTACTTAAGAACTCATTACATGTTAACATAAAAACATAATTTAAATAAAAATAACCATATTTTCCAAATATAATTAGTGAGAGGACTAGCAGTGCTTTACAGTTGTACAAATCTTTTTAATGAGTGGCTGGATAGAAGAGAGTTGGGTTCACAAACATATTTCTACATTCAATCTATTATGATACATTGTTTTGGTTGAAGCAAATGACAAAAATATGGGACCACCACAGATAAGTAGTTGGATTACAACAAAACTCGACAAGTGGTAGTTTCTTAATGGTTAATTATACCAGGGAATCTGAAACTGTATCAATGAACTCTTTGTATTGTTACCTTAATATCTGTTGGTTTATTTTAAACTTTCAGTGAATATTTTATCCATGCATTATTTTGCTAAAATCATGCATTGATCATTTGGAAAACAGTGATTTAGTGAGTTATGCAGATATTTCAAAGGTTGACACATTTCACTATACAATATCAAAAAAGTCACAGTTGTTTATACTACCACCATCTCATTAGAAAAGTTTCTTGGAGACTGTCCAGTTCGCAGTGGCAAATAAAAGCTATCCACAGTGTTCTCAAATTCAAATTTTCTGTTGAATGCTCTAATTTTATCAGCAAATACTATTGGTTGTTTTGCTTGGGTGATGGACTCACTTTTGGTTCCTTTTGATAAAATGTCTGCCAAATACCCAAGTTTGAATAACTATAGTTTTTCTTGTCAATCATTCGTTCAAGTAAAAACCATGTTCCTGGAAAAAAGCAGTTAGTTCAGCTTGCAACTCAAACAACTGCACAAGAGCTTCTCCTTGAGACAACTGTGATAACTAGGCATCCAGTGGAAATGATTTATGCAAACTTCCCATTTAGTCACATAGTATATTAAAAAGACATTTACCTAAAAGTAGAGGTTTAATAAAATCAATACTTTTAACTTCTTCATCAAGAATATTATTAAGCTAAGCTTCCCCCCACACCCCAAAGCTGCAATTGTGTGGTTGTGAAGAATACAGTGCCCAGGAATACAATTAGTGTCACTGCCTTGATTCATGCTAAGGACCAAGCAGTTTTACCCTCCATTGGTTTTGGAGGTGCAAATGTCAACACAGTGAAAATAGCAACAAATATCTTACTATTATTATGAAAACAGTTTTGACCCCATGAAGCCTCTGGGGAGCCACAGGGTATATGGACCACACTTTGAGATCTGCTAACATAAAAATCCAAGACAAAACTACCATTTCTTTTCTTTAGTACCCACGGACCTTTTCTGAGGAGAACCCATAAACCTGAAAGTGAGACTTTTAACACATGGTTACTCAATCCATAGAGTTGTGGAAAGGTTCGACAAAGAGTATGATAAATATAAGAATGTCAATATGTACCAGAGATTAGTTAATGGAGAGGAGACCGGTTGAGATGAATGCAAAATAGTGGAGAATCTAAGAAGTCAGTGAGTGCAGAGCTGACTTTGGAATGCAGAATTGAGGGGATATAGAGAATTGAGAAAATGGTAGGCCATGAGACCAGGCATGCACAAACACCACCAATTCACCTCCCACTCTTCAGGGCCAGGCACCTTCATGCCTGTCTTGAGAGGTAAGGGCTTCTTACTTAAAGGTACAGACTGGGAAACCTACATGTAGACAACTATACCCGATTCTTTCATTATAACTTTTTTTTGACAATGTTTCCTCTCAAACTAATTTATTTATTAATCTAATAAATCTGTCAGTTATTAACAAATTGGGTTTCTGTGAAAGAATAAAAATCTTAACATTAGGTGAACCATTTCAAATAGCATTCTATAAAAATTTTGTTTTCAAGGCCAGCTTCTGGACCACACAATACAATTCCCAAATGAGGGGATGAGTGGATTCACATTGATGTTTAAATTTTTATATTTGACAGAACTAATGCAGTATATCTTGACAGCTATATACAGTAGCTTAATGACAAGCTTTTTATGCTGAATACAGAATAGAATGAATTTTGCACCACTGTTTTGGACTGGGAGGTTTTAAGATTCTTACTCACATTACACAGCAGTCTGAGGCTGCTTGATAAAACAAGCCTTGGCTATTTAATAACTGCCTCATAAAATGTCTCAATATTTAAGAGAAAACCAAGGCAAAGACATTTTGAAAATATACGTTTTAACCAGAATCTGGATGCTAAGTAAACATCCTTTAGTGTTCAGCCAGGAAGACTTGCAGCTGTGGCGTTTGTGACTTAACAAGATGAAGATCTGCATGCCAAAAGATAAATGACATCATAAAAGTTTCTTATCAAAAGAAAATACATTTTTGGATGAAATTTATGTTTAAAAGAAGGCTTTACACAAAAGCTCATTTAATACGTTGTAAAAACAGTGGAAGCGTTTAATTTGGAGTTTAGTATGAATACATGTGAAGCAATATTATTTTCTGTTTTGCCACTATGTTATCTTTTTATAATCTGCAGATTAATTTCCTCTAAATCAGCACCTTTTTAGTTTAGTTTTGTTTGTAAATAAGGTTACTGTAAATAGTTAACTTTATAGTAGAATATTAAATTCTAGATGAACTGACATCTAGGTAGCAATGGAATTGGAGAACTTCTCCTTTAAAAAAAGAGGTTAAAATTTTAACATTGTACCAAAAATGGCAGTCACATTCTGAAATGTACATATATTTCTTCACATGGATTAGATACAAATCTCCCAAAGGGCATGTGGTCTCTTCTATCAATAAGACTGCATGTGAATATGGAACCCTGGTTTGATTTGTGCAACCTAGCTAACCCCTGAATGTCAACACCAACCCTGTTATATAATTCAGTATGCAACTGAGCTAGGCTTCCATGCTAGCAGAGGGGGGAAAATCCCTCTTATTTTCTAAAGTTGCCCATCTCTATCCGTTTCTGTCAAATTGCCACAATTGCCCAGATAAAACATTTGAGAGTATGTCAGCTTTAATTAATGTAACATGACCTGATCATTTCCACAGTTAAGAATAAAGAAGTTTGCATTCTTTAAATCCAAAGCTCAACCTGGAGATTATGCTAAGTTGCTTCATTCATAGTCCACACTCCTCCGCTCATGTCAGAAGGACAGCATTTGTCCCCTCTAGTGATAAACAAATTATACATGAAATCAATTCCACTTCACAATCATTTTCCCTATTGGGTATTATCTTTCCTTCCCTGCTCCCTCCAGTTAAGCCTGCATCCTGTAACTTGCTAATGAGCTGAGAGCTTTCTGTTCCAGGTGGCACCCCCTGCCTCGAAGTCATGACATTTCCCATTTCGAATGCTGCTGGCATTTTTCGACAGCTCCTGCTAACTAGCCTTTTTGACCTGCACTAAGAGGAACTCATCTGATCGAATCCTCTAACCTGCCAATCATTCCACCAAATGATCTTCACAGTCACTCCCAAGGCAGGAATGGAAGAAAAAAAAAAAAAAAGGAAAAGTGAGTGAGAGAATGAGGGAGTAGGCAAGCGGCTGCCTCTGCGGCTACCTAATGAGAATACTTTAAGTCTCCGAGGCAGCTGAAACACTGAAAAACTGGTGGGAAAATTAGGACACAACTGAATGCCTGGCTCTGTAATTACTGATTTCTTTCCATCCTGAGATCATTTTGAGAGCAACACCTCTGAGATGTGCCAGTTTCTAAAGAACACAAGAATACCCTACCTTACGTAGAGAAAATAAATTTATTTCTTCTGCCACTATCAATATGCAATTCTCATAATCCCCCTCTGTCAAATAGCATCCTTTGCAGAATTAATTATGTGCTATAAGCTCGTTAAGTGTGCATTTGTAAACTAGGGATGATTATAATATTTGCCACAGTGAAGAAAGAACCTATTTTTTCTCAGGCATATTTTAAACGTTGCCACCATTTAGGGGTGTTAATTTTTACATATTCACATAAAAATAAACAGGTATGGTGGAGGCTGGTACATGGCTCAGGGAGGATTAAATTCTTGACACCGACAAAAAGGAAAATTTGGGCATTCTTAAATAATAGAGGTAAAATAATTTTTTTCCTTCCAGATATTTCCTGCCTGTGCAGAATCAGTTTATTTAATTATATTTAAACTCAGCGGGCCCTTGGCCCACAGAATAACTCTATGACTTTAGGAAGAATGATCTGGGAGGTGATTAATTTGGCAATGGATCACAATTCTAGGTATCTTAATATAAAGTAGATTTGTTGACCAAGGAAAGATACAATATAATTATGTGTTATCATTATACCATTGTATGTAATAATGTAAAATAAATACTGTACATGATTTAATTGCACATTATAATCGCACATCTTTCCCCATTTATAGTAATTAGGCCAATAGCCCCATTTACAGTAATTATTATATGTAATTGAGGGCATTTTACTAATTGCATTGAAAATGATAATCCAGAGCAATTAAAAATCCAAGGGCACTATACATAACACAAACTACATTAAGAGAATGGTGATAATTTAAAGGAAAAAAAATTCACCCAAATAGGGAAGTTAACAGTCAGTATTTGATTCCATGCTTGGCATACAGAGTGATTTTCATAATGAGATAAATTTCCACCAATGACTCCAACTTTTGCATTGTTTTTGTTCCAGACTGAGTATATTATTTCCCTAAATGGAAAAGTAACCTTTGATTAATCTATGACGTGATCTGAACAACTCTAGGACTGCTGAAAAATTATTCTTCTTAGCTTATGAGTGGGGTGTGTGTGTAGGTTAGTAGAGGAAGCAGCTATCCTAAATTTCAAAAGATTCCATTCATTTGCACAACCAATTGGATGCTCTTAAAGGCTTATTCATGAAGCAATTCAGAGTATTGCAAACTTTTTGTTAATTATATTTGTAACAATTTAGCTAAAGTGTTTAACTTTGTCTACCAAAACACATTCGGGTTGTGATTTTCATTACATTTGCTATCCATCTAGAATTTTAATGTGTTTAAGAACCTGAAACCCTGGCTCTTGTCCCCAGACCCCAGTGTCTTGCCTTCCGTGATTCCACTCCCCATTTCTACCCAGACGAAACCCCCATGTGAAGAATATTGCAGGAGGATGACGAATATCCATGGGACAGCGGGAATAGTCTCCAGCTTCTTTTTGCCTTCCCTTTTCGACACTGTCATTTAGACATTGTCCTCCGTGCATTCAAATGTCATTCCAGACCATCAGCCCACTTCAACTCAAACAGCCTCCTTTTATGCTTAGACACTTCTTAGAGTATCAGCAGACCACAAAGACTGTCTAGTGGGACTCAGCCGCTATACTGGTATTAATAATACAATACAGTGCACTTAGGGCACAGTCAATTCCTTCTGTATCCCAAATTCATAAGAATCAACATTAAATGAAAAGGAAAAATAGAGCACCTGAACTGATTCTAACTACTTTCTATATGTGACTGCTAATTTCCTTGTAATGAATATTGTGGTTACTATTCACATCACAGCTTAGGCTCCCTATTTATAAGAAAGCTTCATTCATATTATGCTGCTGACTAAATAGTCCCTAAGAAATTAATTTGGGTTTTAAGAAGTCAGAAGATGCAAGTGCTATTCCCCCTGCCCCTCACCATTTTGAAAGCTCATTTGACCTGGAAATGATGAATCACAAAAATATAGTCAATTTTCAAGGATCCATGGGCTGATGAACCAATTTATGGAGCATCAGCCAGTTTCCTCTCTTTTAGCCACTTTGCTTTTTAAAACCTTCAATTGGAGGAAAAACAGGAAAAAAAGGACAAAAAAGTATTATTTTTATTTTAAAAATCACTCTAAATTCTTTGTTCTTAAGAAAAACACGGTAAAATATTTCAAGATAATGGAGCTTCATTTGAGTAACAAACATGGTTTAGTGAAACAATGTATGTGTGCACACATTTGTATGTGATGGCGGAGAGAATTAATATGATAAAGCATATGTAGCTAATGTAAAATGTTAACACTTTGGGGAGGGGGGTGAAGGGTATCAGGAATTCTTGTGCTATTCTTTCATCTTTTTTACAGATCTGAAATTATGTTAATATAAAAAAATAAACAAATGCTTGAAGGCTGGGCACAGTTGCTCATGTCTATAATCTCAACACTTTGTGAGGCCAAAGCAGGATGATCACTTAAGGCCAAGAGTTTGAGACCAGCCTAGACAACATAGCAAGACTCCATCTCTACAAAAAATTAAAACATTATCCAGGTGTGGTGAAGTGCACCTGTAGTCCTAGCTACTCAGGAGGCTGAGGTGGGAGGACTGCTTGAATACAGGAAGTCCAGCCTGGGCAACAGAATGAGACCCTGTCTCTTTAAAAAAAAAAAATAAATAAATAACAACACAAAAATGCCTTAAGAACGCACTCTGAAGGAAGCATGATATAACTTTATTTTCATTCTGCTTTGTGACAATCTCAGTAGGTGGTGATAGCCTGCGAGTCCTTTGCCTACCCTTGCATGGGGTTAGGGTGGTAGCAGTGCAGAGGACGGATCAGAGTTGACCCAAAGAAAAGGAGGGGTGGAGAGGCAGGGTAGGGACAAGGAGGAGAGAAGAAACAAACTTGCATTAGCATTTAAAGGAGAGAACAGACTCCACAGGGTAGAGAGGAAGCTAAGGCAAGGCAGGGTGGAGGTGAAGTGGGAAACTAACAGCATTCCAGCCTCTTCCCATTTGGATATTAATAATATGCATCATGCATTTGAGTTTCAAAGTGCTGTCAATTTCCCAAATAAGATGTGTTTTCTTAATTGGCAGTCATGAGGGGGTAATAGTAACAACTGGGGAATCTTTCAGACAAAACATGCAAAGAACACTAAGGTTTGTTTTCCCTCTGAGTGTTATTTCAACAACTGTTCTCAACTACATGAGGTATTTGAAATAATAAAACTGTAGTTGTTTAATACGAAAAAAATTTGTAGGATCATGCAGAAAATGGCAGTTTTTGGAGAGAAAAACCCAGAAATCTTCCTGGTACTGAAAGAAACCTAGATCTAACACTTGTGTTCCTTATACAGTGAAAGTGCTAGTGGATATTATCTCCTTTTGTGTCTATAGTTGAGAAAATGCAACATATCTTAAAAGGACCTTTAGTCAATAGCCAAAAATATCATGCAATGAAGATATTACACTATCAGAATTGGAGTTTCTCTCTGTATTTGCCTAATTTTTCACTCAGTAGTATACAGGCCAGGCAAGGCACTTTCCAGCTATACTGCTTGCTTCCCGGGAGTTTCTCCAAGCTTCTGAAGGGCTAAACCCAGCAGCCTCTTCCAAAAGGTTCTTTAAAAAACAGGTTGGCCACCCAGTTCTGGGCTCAGCTGACTGGATCAGGGCTCAGAGCCTGACCTCAAGGCAGCCTACAGTCAGCCAGTAGTTTCTACGGGGGTGACTGACACAACAGCTTTGCTTTCTACTTCATGATGATGGCTACATCAATCAGAGCCACTCTCTGGGAGGGTTTGAATCTGAGGCAAAAAGAGGTCAGCAGTAGACTGCCCCAGAAGTAGACGGACAAAGAGAAATGATAATAAGCAGGATCCATGAATAAGCAGAAACAAGTCAGCAGAAGCCCTGAAGTGAAGGGAACATGAAAGCGTGTTAGTTGATGCAGAGACAGAAAAAGTGAGCCGCCATAATGTCACAGCATGGAGGAGAGCAATAGGTGGCTGTTTTCTAGGAGCAGTTTCCAGAGTTGAGATGGCGGTTGAGATGGCAGGCAGCTCTAGGTGGCCTGCAGAGTAAGAACCACCGTTCTACTAGCGTTCAGACAGAGCTGCCACAGTCTTATGCACAAGTGCACTGTGTTCTAAAATCTGGTTTCTAAAAAAATCTTTATCTCATTTAATTAAATTTCCTTGAGCATTCTACTCTGTTTACCTAACAGCCTACTTATAGGAAATTACTGCTTGGTGACCAAGTAGAGGGTCTGATATATTCTTTTCCTTATCATGTACTTCCTTTACAATGTTGATTTGCAAAAATAATAGGCTCAAAGGTAAGGAGGGGGTCACCAAAATATGCATGCAGTTAACTTCTTGCAATTGAACCAAACAAAATTCTTTCATGCACTAGACAACTTTTGTAAATCTATTAGGAATGGGGTCTGAAACGCAACTGATTCATTGAAAAGAATTATTTCATAATGAGCACAAATATTTCAGAAAAATTATAAACAGATATCTAAAAGAATAGAGACTTTTATTATCCCTTATATTCAGCTAAAGGAGAAGTAGACAGAGTGACCATGCACTTTCTATGCCAGTTTAGAGTAAGAGGAAAATTAAGCTCACCAGAGGGTTGTGTTTGGTTTCACTGCATGCCAAGTATAAGTGATCCTAATGGATGTGGTATTCAATACAGCTCCTAGTCTTTTCCTTGTGGAAAATTTCTATGTATATTTAAGGCTCTCTCAGACTTTTGAAGGGTCTTACCTATCAGTGCTGATAAAATGAGCAAGAACAATCTATGAAATCTTTAGTCTGCTAATATCTTCAGAGGATAACAAAATGTAAGAGGCACAATATTCTGATAATCCAGTGGCATCCACCCCATTTTTTAACTTAGGTGTTTATGGTTTTCTTCTTATTTAATTTGGCTGTAAGACTCTGAAACCAAAATTGCTTTCTGCTGCAAAGTCGGAAGTATCTCATTAGATTTTCCACTAAGATCAATTTATGCAAATCCAGCATTATTAACTAAATAACTGAGGTGACCTTAGTATGCAAGGAAAGAAATAATTTGGCATTGAGGTTTGGAAGAAAAATTAGGACTTGAAACATTCTTGTCTACTCAGCCCTCTATCATTTCAAAGACAGAACTAATACAATGCATTTTCCACATTTACCTCCTTGTAACTCCCCAAAGACAGGTGGTTAAAATGCCGGCCAATAGTCTTAGTCTCCTTGCCCCCAACCCTTTGGCCTCCCTCTCCTTCCCAATCGCTCTGGACATTATAAAGAATTGAGGCATTTGAGAAAATTTAAGATGCCAAAGCCTTCTCTGAACAGTCAGTAAATTCAACAGCAACAGCAAAATCAAAGTCTGAGAAATTACAGACTGTTCTCTAAGGATACCTTATCTACGTAGACATTTTGCTCTATAATGTCTATAATTTGATATTCAGTATTGGTCAGAGTAAGGCCATTCCACAAGATATAATAGGCCAATAAATCTGATATATTATTTGATCTCAAAGATGGCCCCATTTATTTAAAAACTCCACAAAGGTAAGACCTTAAAATAATTTCCTTTTCTGCTGACTGACAGAAAACTCTTAGAATCCATCTTCCCTGAAGCTTTTGTGAGAGAAAAAAAATTGAGTCGTTTCTTCAGTATTATGTTGAATCAACTGAGGCATCTGGGTTTGGAAGAAAACTACACGAACAATAATATTAAGTCTTTATTGGCCAGGTGTGGTGGCTCATTCCTGTAATTTTAGCACTATGGGAAGCCAAAGTGGGTGGATCGACTGAGGTCAGGAGTTTGAGACAGGCCTGGCCAAGAAACCCTGTCTATACTAAAAATATAAAAATTAGCCAAGCATGGCGGTGGGCGCCTATAATCTCAGCTACTTAGGAGGCTGAGACAGGAGAATTGCTTGAACCCAAGTGGGGGCAGAGGCTGCAGTGAGCTGAGATTACGCCACTTTACTCCAGTGTGGGCAAAAGAGCGAAACTCCGTCTCAAAAAACAAACAAACAAAACAAAACAAAAGAAAATCTTCACAAGTTGATGTGAAAAAGGCAAAACTCATAGAAAAAATATTTGTATTGCTATCAAATAATTCTAGAGAAAAAGCTTCCACTGTGTAGATATAACCTGACATCTGGTTTAAAAAATATACATGAAGAAAACACATTTTTACATTTTTGTAAAGGCTTTTAAATACTGATGATTGCAGTTCTGAGCACCTTTTAAAAATCCCTTTTTAATTAGCAATCTTTGAGACTTTCTGAGCAATGCTTCTGTTCTGTGAGCTTGATTTCACAAGGAGGAGCTGAGCTGAAACACGTTCTAGCAGCTTTGACTGGCTGAGCTCAGGTCAGCAGATCTCAAAAGAGCCAAGAAGAAGGAACACAGCCTTACAATTGAAATTCAGGCTTGCTTGTGTGCATGTGTGTATGAGGCAGCAGCACAAATAAAGTCCACTTTTTGTTTTGTTCCACTGAATTGGCTAAGGGATTTATAAAGCCAGGACCCTCATTATGATAATGCAGGTTAAATACTTTAAAAAAGCATGTGCTGTAACCCTCACAAATCAAAACCATTCTCAATACCAGGAGGTAGCGTGTCAAAAACTCAGCCCTATTCTTTGTCTGACCAATTGAAATTCAGAGTAGGAGTACAAATGCAACCAAGAGTTGTGCTTTTTATTCAACAGGGAGAAATAACATGAAGAATGAAGACTCTTAACCTATGGAGTGGGAAGTTTAACAGTAACATCTTCTGACTATCGTTTATATATCATATTTTATCTGGAAACCTTTTATCTCAAAATCATTCATAAATTGCCGCCATGACCTGATAGGCCAAAATTGACCCCTATGTTGAGGGTATTGAAAAGCTAAATTCAGAAGCAGCTCAAGATACTCTCAGAATACCGACAAGACAATGTATGCAGTTTAACATTTGCTCTCTTTACCCTGCTATCAATTTAGCCTGTTAACATATTTCAAACTAAGAGAGGGAGGAAAGAAGAGGCGCTACTGCAATGCTGCATATATTCTTTGAGTTATTTGAACACTTCTTATTTTATTTATTTATTTGTTGAGAAATGGTCTGGCTCTGTCACTCACGGTGGAGTGCAGTGATGCAATCTCAGCTCACTGCAACCTCCGCCTCCCAGGCCCAAGCCATTGTTCCACCTCAGCCTCCCAAGTAGCTGGGACTGCAGGCACATAGCACCACCATGCCCAGCTAATTTTTGTATTTCTTATAGAGACGGGCTTTCACCATGTTGCCCAGGCTGCTCTCAAACTCCTAAGCTCAAACCATCTGCCTGCCTCAGCCTCCCAAAGGGCTGTGATTACATGTATATGCCACCGTGCCTGGTCTGAACACTTAATTACTGAATATCTGCTGGAGCAAGGAACAAACAAACACTTTTCTATACAAATCAGCAAATAAAAAGCCTTTCCTACAGTAACATTTTTTCTCTATTTGCTTCAGAGAATTGTGTTACATTAAGGATATATATATATATATATATATATATATGTATAAATTACATATATAGTAAAAATTTTCCAAAATATATACTAGGCATTTCCATCTGGCAATCAAGAAAGATGGCCTTTTCAGAAGTTGCCATCCCAGGCTGGTCACTATGTAGCACATGTGATGTGATGACTGTACCAGGCTGACATGACTAGAGGTTGCCACGTTTAGATTATTCTTCCTATCTGCAGAATAGTAGAGGACAAAGAATCGATAGTAAAAGAGAAAAGCTTCGTCATGAAAAGGTCTGTACCAGGAGCCAGACAGGAATCAGACATAGGTGAACTGGCCCAGATGGGAGCTAAACTAAACTGGGAAGCCTACATTCCCTCCAAAGGAGGTAGCAATGATTCAGTTACACACAAACACTTCTGGTAGGAATGTGAAGGCAATATTGCTAGAGTTGCTCATTTTTCAAGGAAAACCAGAAATCTAGACTTTGGAGTATAATCTTCCCATTTTAAAATGAGAACAACTAATTACAAAAATTGCGTGGGCAAAACAAAGTAGGTCTGTGGCTTAGATAACTGCCCAAAGTGAACCTTTTTCCACTCTCCATGAGGAATGTGAGTAGTTAAAATGATTTGCTTATAACTAAAGTGGTTTGCCAATGATTACATAAGTAAAAGTGTAAGATTAAGTATAATTTTATTTAGAATCTAGTAGGTGCCTGAAAATATAGAAATAACTGACTACATTCTATCTCAATAGAAGGTCTGATGAACGCCATAATGCACACAAGAGACTCATAGGATAGTTGGTGAAAAAATGAGTCTGAAACATTTCATTTAAAGAATCTGTTCAATATCCATTAAATATTACTTTCCATGTAAAGCAAGTCATCTTACCTGTGCACTCTTGAGAATGTGCTGCTCGTCAGTGCTTGCTGTTTGATAGACTTTTGCCGTAACTATTGTTTTTCCCAAAGGCCCGCATGCTTTCTCCAGCTTCTGGTTGCAATCTCACATTTGGGACAGTAAAAATAGAAGACACTGTGGACAGAATAAGAAGTTTTCATTTATATATTATATACATGATTTATAATCATCTTTTAAAAAGCAGGAGACTGAGATGCAAGTTTGGATGCCAAGAACATTGAACATCATGGTAGGTTTTGATCTGGAAATGCCAGGTGGTCAAACAAACACATTTATGGGCATAAGCAAACATATGATAGGACAGTCTGTCTTTCCCTCAAATCCACAGCTTAGACTTTCTCCCACATTTCTCTGATCTAGAACAATGAAATTAGATTGGGGAACAAGATATTTTTCCCATTCCTTTGTGCCTTTCTTTCATTCATTGGACAAATATTTATTGAGCCCCATACTGTTCTGGAAATTTCAGAATCCTGCAGTGAATAAATCAGAATGAAAGGATATCCCTGTTCTTATAGAGTCCAGTTGGGGGGACAGGCAATAAACAACCAAACAGATATAATATATTAAATAGTGGTAAATGTTATGAAGAAAAATAAAGCGGGGAAGAGAAACTGGAAGTTTTAGGGTGGAAGGAGGTCAGTGAAGTCTCTCTTGATAAGGGACATTGATGGAGAGACCCAAATGAGGTAACAGGGCACGACATGCATATGTCTAGAGGGAGAGCAAGCACAAACCATAAGAGGAAACAGCAAGAGCTGACTTTAAGGAGGCAAGAAGAGAAGCAGGCAAACCAGTTAGGAGGTGACTGTAAATACATGGGTGAAAGATGATGAGTGACTGGTGGCAGGTGAGTGACTGATTGCAGTGAAGTGAGGAGTGGCGTGATCCTGGATATACTGTGAAGGTAGCAACAACAGGGTCTGTGGAAGAACTGAATGTGGAGTGCAATAAAAAAAAAGATAACTCAGGGATAACTTCCGTCAGCTGGAAGAATGATGCTGCTATTTATTGACAAGGATAAGACTAGAGAAGGAGCAAGTTTGAGGGAAAGGACAAGTTCAGTTTTGGATAGGTTAAGTGTGAGATGCCTACTAGACGGCCAACTGGAAATGTTGAGAGTCAGTTGGATATGCAAGTGGAATCAGGGAAGACAGGACTGGAGACAGAAATTTGAAAACTGTCAGTGAATAGATGATAATTAAATCATGAGATGGGATGAAATCACCTAAGCTCTAGGGAGTCCATGTAGATAGACAGATCTGAGGATTCAGCCCCATGACAGCCTAATGTAAAAGGTCTGGCTAAGGAGGAGAAATCAGCAAAGGAGTATGAAGAGGACACTTTAGTTTTCTAAACTACAGGAAAGCAACGAGAGAACAGTGTCCTGGAAACCAAGTGAAGAAAGTGTTAGTAGGAGGAGATGGTGGTCAATTGTGTTGAATCGCAATAGGCTGGGAAAAGACCAATGGATAGAGACTTTAAAACCAGGTGTTGTGAACACAAAAGCCTCGTCGGAAATGATTCAAGACAGCATGAAAGTCTAGGAACTGAAGGCAGCAAATACATGTGAAATGGGTGCACCTGTTTTAGTTTTAAAAAGATGGCACAGAGCTACATTAAGGGCATCATGCTATTTTAGGACGATAGAACATGTACAGGAATGTGGGAAAACCTACAAACTCTAGAGCTAGAAAGGTCCCTGGAGACTAGTGTGCGCATCTCACTTGCTCCTTAAATGAGAATTGGGAAGCCCAGAGAGACCAAGGCACTTGTCCAAAGTGCCCTGGCTAGTTAACAGTGGAGCTAAAGCTGCAATCCAGGTGGTCTGATTCCCAGTTCAATGCTCTTCAAACTGTACCGATTTATTGGCCTTCTTTCACTGAATTTGAGTTTTGTGAATTAGCAAATGAGTGTAATAAAATCAAGGACTCTGTGCTATGAAGTGTATTTTGTTCATTTACTTTGACAAGGGTAAGTCAGCTTCAATTATTTATGTAACTTGATAGTATACGCAGGAGAATGCCCTATGGTATATTTGGGAAAAGTAATGAATTTCTTCTAAATCAGCCCTCCATTTACTTCCCAGCAATTAAATCTGTGAGAAGAAGTGGGGCAAAGCTGTTGGGGTTTTGGGACAGAGGGAGAATGACAGGGTGCCACCAGAATTAGCTAGCTTTAACAGCCAGATCCCCAGATAACTGTACCATTATTCTTGCGTTGTGCTTTTGTAATTCCTGCTTCAGTGGCACACTAATACATTACCTCTAAATTTTGGTACTAGGTAACCTGAAGAGGTTTTAAGGAATAGTACAATAAAGAAAGATATTACATTATTATGTATTCTTCCAAAGCAAGTGTCTGACATAAGCCCATAATTTCATTTTTATACTAATCCATGAAATGACTGCAGGGTTCTGTGTTACTCAGGCTCCAACAACAGTTGATGCCCTTCTCACAGGGTCTGATACATTACAGTAGCCAAGAAGGCTCAAATCTACTTGAAACTTATTTTTGTTTCCATTTTCTCCTTTTAACCTGACTTCGCTTCCTACTTGGATGGGTGTTTTCCTCTTGTGGAAATTCTTTAGAAAGTGTTGTGAGCCATCTTTAAGAATCAGAGTGCTATGGACTGAATTGTGTCCCTCCTCAAATTCATATGTTGAAGCCCTAACCCCTAATGTGATAGTATTTGGAGATGGGGCCTTAAGAGGGATTAGGGTTAGATGAAGTCATAAGGGTGGGGCCCTCATGATGAGATTAATGGCTTTGTAATAAGAGGAAGAGAGACCGCTCCCTCCATCCTGTGAAGACACAGCGAGGTGTTCCTTCGCAAGCTGAGAAGAAAGACATTACCAGGAACCGAATCTGCTAGCACTTTCATCTTGGACCTCCCATCCCCAACATAAATAAATGTCTTCTGTTTAAGCCACCCAGTCTATGGTATTTTGTTACTGCAGTCTGAGCAAACTAAGACAGCAAGTTTCCTAAACTACAGCTTGGTTGCTAAGACAATCCATTTATTAGTTCTGCAACACTTCTTTCCAGGTGGACCTCCTCCCAAATCTCCTTGAAAAAGAAGCACGTAAGGGTATTACAGGTGCTGCTGCTGCCACTGCTGCCACTGCTGCCTTTGCCAGATGGTAAACTTGTACAAGACTCTATGCTAACATGAAATTTAATTCTAAAAATTAAAAAAAATTCTAAATATAGTCTGTAGAATATTAACCTAGACAATAAGTCACCCAAACCAGTCATTTCACTTAAAGGAACTAATTCCTAAAGTCTCCAAAGTCTGGGAATTCTTTGTTTTGTAAACATGTTTACAAGTACAGCCACGTTGTTCTAAATGGAAATGACTAGTATTTAATATTGTGATTGTCCTTTCTTGCAACTGGATTTATGCTTCATAATGATTATCTTCTAGACACAGAAATAGCATTTCTGTAACTCATAACTGTTACTGGAGGCATTTAGTAGAATCTTGCTTTAAAAATATAATGATTTTTCATCTTTATTCTCCCCCCTTCAAAAGGTTTCACTGCTCCTGATGTTTAACGTTATGCAAAGACGTGTTTCTGCCAATGAATATCGCCTTATGGTTATGCTTCTGCAAATAGCCTGCTGTGAGCTGATAAAGGGATTAATGCAGCCAAAATTCTTAATCTGTGAAATTACAAATTAAATTCTCATATTAAAAATACCACCCTGAGGTATTTTTTGTGGTTTTAATTCCCCTCTGGTGTTCTGCATACATTGTGCTTGTTAATGATGGGGACGAGGCTGTCTCCCTTGGCAGTCTGCTGCCGAGTGATAATGTGTAGGCATTTACTCACTGATAGAAACTGGATTTAACCACTGGCTGATAAACTAAGTGGCAAGTGGGTAATAAGTCCATATTAACAGAAAAGTACTACCATAGAATTCAGAATTCATAGACCATCAAAATCCTAGCTTAAACTCAATCATCAAGTCAGATGGGATTGAGACGTCACCAAGGAGAAATGATATCAAGTTACAAGTTACACTAAATGGAAAAACAAACCATATGTTCGAGTGTGATGAGCCATAAACTAGTGGGCCTATTTCTGTCATTTTTTTTTTCAGTATAGAAAGATGTGTCACCAATTCATTATTTTCCCATAGGGATTTCATTTTTAATTTTTCAAAAATTGAGGATAGGTGTTGTAACAGCAGACTTTAGAAAGGAAGTGCGGCAGAGTATTGAGTAAATATGGGCTGGGAATATGTGAAGTGTTAATGAGGATTTGCTAAGCATAAGGGGAGTAGTAGATTAATATATCTATAGTCTCTTTAGGGTTAAAGTAATGAGAAATAAATGTGGGATATCAAAAAATTAGGATAGAAATATCCAAGAGGAATTGTACTTAGAACTTAGTTCTAAAATAAAGGGTTATTGCCATCAAGGAGAATCCAATATTATGATGGGTGAAAAAAGTCTAAAACCTAAGAGAAGGAAGAAATAATCATTATGTCTACCGTAAGTGATGTATACCAAGGATTAATAAACACATTATAAATATTAATGCATATATTCAGCATGTTAATTTTTAAGGCAATCTGAAAAGAGTATAGAAGAAATATTTCTAATTGTTCTTTGGAAAGAACATATCACCATTGAACAAAAATACTCTGACACCAATAGTTTTTGTGAAATTTCACAAGAATTCTGTTTCACACTTTGGAATAAATCTGAGATCCTCCCAGCCATAAATCCTCCCCCAAAGATTTAAAATGTAATTTTAAAAGGCTGTATAAATACGAAGACTTTTATAAAAACAAAACAAAACCCACCCAGGAATGTATTTTGTTTTAAAAGATTCAGAGAAGAGCTGTTTATGAATACCAAGAGCATTAGCAGTTAAAATGAATTACATGTCTTCGGTCTGTACATGTCAATTCAGTGCATTAGCCAATTGCCAACTCTGTTCCTCAGCTCGCTGCATAGCAGCCCTTTTTAAGGTTATTGTTACAACCAAGATGGTCTCTGAGAATCAAACAGAAATGAATCATTTTCTCTTCTGTGTACCGCAGCCAGTTAAACAGTAGTGTATGCATAAAGCACTAAATATGTAAATCATATTTTCCTTTTCCTTTATGACTGCTCAGATCATTTTTTTGGACACACACATAATCAAATACAAAGATGCACAGCTGCAGACTGCAGAGAAGAGATAGCAAAAAAGGAATCCATTTTCTTCCTGTGTCTGGTAAGCTAGCAAATGAATGGCAGGATTCCACTAAATACATATACCCATGGCCCCCCTTCTTCTGTTCTCTACACACACACACACACACACACACACACACACACACCCCTGTAATAATATACAAACATACATTATCTTATGTTTGTACACACACAAATATGTGAATCTTGTATACATATTATATACAGATGCTAAAATAAAATGATGACTCTGCTTGGAATGGATGTTGTAGATTTGTCATACTCACTATCGGTGAGTTCCCATAGCCGTGGGGGCAGGTCACTAAAATACTCGTGGCTCAAGGCAGCCTGTGCCGATAGTCTGTTCTTTGGGGAACACTGTAGGAGCTTAGAGGCCAGATCCTCTGCATGGTTCACATAGCTGAGCCTAAAAACATGAGCAAAAGGAAAAGTCAGATCAAACAAGAAAATCCACTAAAGCTTACCTAATTTTTCTGGATTTCAATTTATTCCTGGCTAGAAAAACAAATTACCTGCTAAAAATAAACAGAAGCAAAATTCATGTTGGTTCTTAGAGTATTTGTTACTTCAAACTTATTTTTACACTAGATACCACAATGCAATTGATTTAAAATATTTCTACTTAGGCAAAGAATTGATACTTTCAGAAAAGATAAAACTAGGTCCAGAGGTAGAAAATTTCAGAAGACAACTTATCAAAAAGTTGCTAGAATTTGTTCATAGGCTCTATGTACTACACGTACATCTGGATATATTTATAGAAAATTAATAACGAATACCCAGGAGAATTAAAATAAAACTGTTATTAAACTCTCCAGTTACTAAAGTTTCTTTTCCTCTAAGAATTTGTATTCTCTGGCATTGAATATAACGTTATTGAAACAGTGCCCTGTCAAATATCAACTATCATAATATTAATACACAGGTTAGCAAAGGGAATGTGTTTAGATGATATGGTGCTGAATCGATTCAAGGTGACCTTTAAAACAACAGTAGATAGAAAATATGTGTCTCAAGATTACAGGAAAAAAAAGCCTAACAATAAAGTGTTTCATGTGGTATAAGCTTTCAAATGGGCAGCAGCACTTCTCAGTCCAGCCCAGCCTTGATTTTCATAGAACCTCTATTTCTCTACTCAGAGAAATGAAAACTGCATAATTAATATAATAATGATAATAAAAGTATTTCTAATAATGGCTACAACTTGCGGATAGTTGAACATGTGTCAGGCACTTTCGTAGGCACTGTCAACACTAGCATTTATTATAGTCTGAGAAGGTAACAGTTGCTATTTTGTAGTGGTAAGAGCCAAGCAGGAGTCAGAGATGGCAGTGGATTACTTGGGTAGCAGGTTGAGAGGAGATTCTAATCCATCCAGAACTCATTGATTTGAAAGTGGTTTGCATATGCCATGCTCTCTTTCTCTCACAGGTTATTTTAAAAGCATTTCCCAATGGATTCTCCAGTTTCTGCAACCTGGTGCAATATGTACAGTGACTCTCAGAGGCAGCCAGAAGTGGGTGAGGGAGAGCTGCACCTTCCAGTCGGTATTTCTTTAAAAATCCTTGAAGCTACTAAACACACAATTAGCCAAAAAAACATGTTTCCTCAATGACCAACAATCTCCTTCACCTCCTCAAGCAGTTCTTTAGTATTTATTTCAAATTATTAGGGACGGAGGTAGTCAGGAGTGAGGAAGAGAAGAGGAAGTAATGAATTTGGGTAGCGAAAGGAAAAGCAAAGAAAAATATTACCACAAAGATCCAAACTAAAGGACTCTCTTTAACCTTCTTATATGATGGATTCACAAATGGGTTCAATGTTTGGCTGCTGTAATGACTGTTCATGAAAAAATGGGTCAATGGATTGGTTTTAACTGTCTCTCATTGGAAGAGAGAAATCTGTCCACAGAGAAAGAAAGCATTCTCAAAATTCTTCACAGTTATTTTTCCCCCGTAAGGGGGCCAGGGCCATCCACATTATTCCTTCCTCTTCCTAACACTTTATCACTTATACAATTTCTCATTCATATTTTTAAAAAATCAAATGCCAACTTTGAGATAGGCTTCATGGTTGAAAGTTGTACTTATATTGACGTACAGTTTATAGTTAATTACGGTGAACAGTATGTTCCTATCAATTTTATATAGTTTCGATAAAATAGAACAATGAGATTAGGACTAGATCTGAGTTTTAGGCTTAATACTGTTACCATTTTCCTATATTCAAACAAATAACTTTTATTAAAAGAAAAAAGGAATATTATTATTAATCACCCAAACTGTATGTGGTTACACTGCATGTAAATACAGGATGAGAAAGGTGATTGCAATACTTCATGTACAAGTACTTAACTCATAAGTCAACAGTGTAAAATACAGGAAATACAAAGCAACACATACTATTTTTGATCTTGGTTTTCCCATCTATTGAAAAATAGTAATGAACCACATTATATCTACAGTCCCTCCAGTTCCAAAAAGCCATGAATCGCATCTGAAGAATGATTTCACTATCTTGAAGAATTATAAACATTTGTAGTTGTATCCTGTTTCTGCAGTAAATTGTTGACTATATTTAAATATAATGTTTATGCCACATATAAGGAATTCATCAATATAAGACAATCCCATTCCCCCCTAAATTGACTACACTTTGTCAATAATCAAATTTTTATTTGTGACTTCAGTTAATATAGAAATATTTAATTGTTATATACAATTTTAGTTTTATTCTAAGTCTCCACATGCATTTTCAACATCAGAGCCTTTGTCACTACTAGAACCACCTTTTTTTTGGTATACCTAAGTTGTTAAGACATGATACTTTCGGAAATCATGTATGATATCTTAATTGAAAGTTTTATCTGAAGTCATAAGCGTACCTTATCAGATTGTTAGAATGGTGGTGGTGATTCTCAATCTCCCATTGTGATGGTAGATTTCTTTCAATCTTTCCTTGTAATCCCATCAATTATTGTTTTATAGTATTAGGTAGAGTAATTAAATGAATAGCAGTCTAGCACTATTAACTCTTCTTAGTAAATTCAGTTTTTAATCCTATGTCACGACACTCTTTAATAAAGCTTTCTAGGCTAAAGTTCATTTTATTTTTACATTGACACAATATAATAACCTCAGCTTCTTTTGTTTAGTGTTCGCCTGCCATATCTTTTGTTACCTGCTTATTTTTAATGTTTCATACACGTAATATCAGGGTGTCTCTTTCATAAATATTTAGCTGGGTTTAATTTTTATCCAATTAAATAATCCCTGTCTCTCAAGGGGAAAGTTTAGTCCATTTACATTTTGTGATTAGTGATATGTTTAGAATTACTGCTACCAAATTAATTTTGCATCCTATTTTGTTTTCCTTTACCTTTTTTCTCTTTTCCTGTCTTCTTTTGGATTAGTTTATTTTAGATAGAACTATTTTAGAAGTATAACTTCTAGAAGTTATGCATTCTATTTCCATGTAATTAGTAACTTCTCTTAATTTTTCTTCTTCCTTTTTGCATTCATTATCAATTTAGGTGTTCAAGCTTTCACAAGTTTTTGAAAGCTGGTGAACACTGACAAATTATTTCTCTCACAAAACTGGAAACACACAATCCAGACAGCACAAGTACATGGTTGAACTGATATCAATATATATCACCCTTTTATTGATTGTATAATAAAACAGATTATTAAGTATGCAAATATTAAGTTATATAGTTCAAAAGACATAAAAAATATTACATGTCTGCTCAATTCACTACCAGAAGTTAACTTCTCTTTTTGCAAGAGGGGTTGGGAAGAGATGGACAAAAATCACACTTCAAACAAAAACAGCTGGTAAACAACTTCCAATAGATATGGAAAAAAACTGTAAGATTAAAAAAAATTGTATTACTAACAATTATTTCACCTACAATCATAAGGTATGTCTACCTTAAAAAATGTTTACTAAAGAACATATGTCCTGAACAAGACAAACACATTTTGCTAAAAATACTTAATAGCTCTCCCATTCTTCCTTCAGACTCTCTCTTTTAAGTTGCACCCCAAATGCAGACACTAAATTAACTTTAAGATTTTTTTGGTCTGGAGACATTAAAGATATGTGCTTCTGTGCAATGTGGACTTTACATGAACTTTTCAACCAGAGGTTTATGATTTTCAAAATGGAGGTTTTCATAAGAGCACAAAATGAGATTTATAAAAAGACATTAAGAAATCATCATTAGACTTGGATGAAAGCCAACAAAATCAATGGCTACACAAATCTGATGTACACTGTTTTAAATGTGACACTTATAAACACATAGTAGCAGGCAAACAGCCATATAGGCCCCATTATTAATGTTTGAAATGACTGAAGGAATAAATTACAGAAGGCTTAGACTGTTGTTCACAGTTCTTAGGTTTTTCATCCTGCATGACATTAAAAACGTACAAGTATTGTGCTGGATATTTTGGCACCCAATATCTCTATATTTCTTATACGTTGATAAGATTCAAGAATGTGAATAGACTTCAAGACATAACTCAATATTGCATGATTTCAGGAAAGGTCAACTCATACTAATGATAAACATCCTTTGAGGGCTGAACAACAAGCTCAAGCTTCTCCTTTCTTTCTTTCTTTTTTTTTTTTGAGACAGAGTTTCACTCTGTTGCCCAGACTGGAGGGCAGTGGCATGATCTTGGCTCACTGCAAACTCTGCCTCCTGGGTTCAAGCAATTCTCATCCCTCAGCCTGAGAGTAGCTGAGATTACAGGTATATGCCATTATGCCTGGCTAATTTTTGTATTTTTAGTAGAGGCAGGGTTTTACCATGTTGGCCAGGCTGGTCTCGAACTCCTGATCTCAAGTGATCTGCCTGCCTCAGCCTCTGAAAGTGCTGGGATTACAGTCGTGAGTCACTGCACTTGCCAAACAAGCATCCTTTGCTGAGTGTCCAAACAAGCTGATCATAATCCAAACACAGAGGTTTCAATTTTGTCAAGCTTGAGGCCTGGTAAGAGTGCTCATCAGTACTCCTGGGGAAGCTTCATTAGACTTATCATTCACGAAGCCTACATGCTGGCTAGCATGTTTGATAAACTGGGTCCTGTCTTAAGTTCCATTTCCAAGGCAATAGCATCAGGTAACCTGGTTTTATTTACTGTAAGAGTTGTTTCTCTGACTGCTGGTGTCTTAGAAGTGCAGCTGTATTATAGGACAATACTGCTCCAAAGAGAAAAGCTGCTTGCTTCAAAACATTTCCATTTCACTTTTGTCTTATGAACTTTACTGCATCTTCATATTTCATTTCACTTTCAATTAATATTTGGGCGACGAACACTAGAGCTCTCCCAAAACTGGCAACATTGATGACAGTAATATTCAATACAACTAGCCTCTCCAAGAAAGTTCATTTTATAAAACATAACCAGTCATCAACAGGCTGGATAGATGGCAGTGTACCATTATTCAGAACCTGAATTCCTTCTTTCTCACAAGTGCAATGTTGTTAAGTTGCTTCACATATTCTCACTATTGGGTAAGACCATACTTTTAAAGTTCCTTTAAAATTCATTTAAGGTCATACTGACTGGAATGTCCTGTGTGTGACTTCACATGACCTGACCAATTCATTTCAGTCATGTTAGTTAAAAAACAATAGGATTATTTAAAAATTAAAACATTATTTTGAATAAAGAATACAAAAATGATGTAAAAAGTGACGTAAAAATAACTGAAGTCATTACTTCAATATACTACACTTGAAATCTTCAGTGCTTTGAGTACGAAGATGGGAGTAACAGGACATGAAATGAACCTCCTGAAAAGCAAGACCAATTATTCAATCCAGTAATGAAGCAACAGAAAGGAAGCTCCCCTAGGTTTACCCATCTAGGTCAGAACTCTTGTAAAATGCTTTCCTGGTTTTAATTTTATCCTCCTGTGTCTTAGTTAACCCCTCTCATGGAGCTGCGCAGTGGAATAGTAATGACTTTCTATAGTTCACCTGCCTGCACAGAAGTCATGCCATATGCCTGGTAATAATCTCCACCGCCCTTTAGAAACTTTGCAAATGCATGACCAAGAACATTACAGAGCTGCCCAACCTGTAGCTGGCAGTGACCTCTCTTGGGGTAGGTTGGCTTAGTGTATTTTACCATCAAGGATATCAAAATAAATTTCCAATGGATAAATTTCCATTTTGTATCTTCACCCTCAGTTCTCCAAGTGATGGCTTCTTAACTTTTTAATATTTAACTCTAATTATTTTTAACTTAATATTTGGAGTTCAATTTTATTTTTACTTTTGTGTACAAGAATAATGGAATACTTTAATTCTAATGACACAGTCCCATCTATCATGTTATTATTGCCTAATATTTTATTTCTATTTTCTATGCTTTTTATGGACACATATTAGACATTGTTATTATTATTATTATTAATATTTACCCATGTTTACTAATTTATTTAATCACCTTTCTTCTCATGTTTCAGACAGTCCTTTCCAGGTTATTTTTTTGCAACAGAAATATAAAAGACAGCAGTTATTTCAATGAGCATCATTTGGTGGTAAATTCTGTTTTGTTTTCATACAGGATAATAGGTTGGCTGGGTATATATTTAATCGTTCTATATGCAGGCTCAAAACATTTTCCCTTAACTCTCTGGAGAGATTATTCCATAGGCTTCTGTGGTGTCTGCCTCTTAGGGTCTCTCTTCCTCTTTAGGGTTCTGCAATTGCAATGTTTGGTCTTTTTATTTAACCTGCTTGGTACTCATTGTGTTTCCTGAATTTGAAGTTTCATGTTCATCAATTCAAGAAAAAAATCCCAGCCACTACCCCTCAAATATTATCTTTCCCCAATTCTATCTCTTCTCTCATTTTGTAATTTGGATGCAATGCAATCTCATTAAATTTTCCATGTCTTTACTTTCATGTTTTCCATCTGTTGGTCCCTCTGTTCTCCATTCTGGGTGATTACTTCAGAGCCATCTTTCAGTTCGATGAATTCTCTAATCAGTTGCATCTAACATGCTATTTCCCCTGTTCATTTTGTTTTTGTAAGGTCTTTTCAATTCTATGACAAATTTGCCTATTCAATTTTGATGGTGTCTTAAGTTTTTACTGTGACCTTTTATTTCTTTACAACATTTTAAACATAGATATATATCTGATAACTCCCAATATCTAAAATGCTGGGTAAGAAGAGAGTTCAATTTTGTTGCTTTTGCTACTGATCCTCACTTGCAATAACCTTTTCCTCACTTGCTTTACAATTTTGGATTGTGAGCTCATGGTTGTCTAATGTTAATCTATGGAAAACCTAAGGGGACTTGACTGAGTATGTGTTTCTCCATAAGAATTTTCTTTTACTTCTGTCAAAAGCCCTGGGGCCCTCCCAATACATGAGAACTTCAAGTTCTTTCTGTTGGCTTCCAAGAGCATGCAAGTTGTATAAATTTAAACCTAAATCTGTAGAAATTATCAGATCAGACTTTTTCATCTCCATCTAGAGTAAAGGCTGGTACCAACAGTTGTCCCTGCAGTCTTTCTTTGTTGAAAGCAGTTATTCCTGAGTCCATTGCTGGGGCTGAATTACATTACTAAAGTCCATTAATGAGCTTTGAGGGTCCCTACTCTATGTGGAGAATCTCAGTTCCTATACCCTACCTTTCTCAGGCCTAAATTCTTGTTTCCTGATTCCCCAAGAGGCTTCATGTTTCTATTTTAGAGAACATCAGGGCAGCTACGCCTTTAGCACTTGATAATCCTTCTGGTTTCCTGTCTTTCTTCATTCTTGGCTTTTCTGGAGATTTTACTTATTTTCTTCTTGGTTCAGCTGTGTATTTGAAATAATGTGCTTGGTGTATTTTATCCAGCACTTTAGGTGATTTTTAGTAGTAGTAGTAGTAAATATTTTTTCCCTGTAGGCATATATTTATAATTCCTGCAATTTAATTAGTTATTATAAAGTCATCTACATTTATAATTTTTAAGTCTTTCTCCCTGGCACAAAACAATCACCTACACTTATAATTTCTAGGTCTTTCTCCCTGGTATTCTTTCCCTGCCCCATCCCTCTCTTTTAAAACTAACTCTGTTAGGTCACCTCTATTTAGTCTCAAAAACTAGTTATCTGAATTTGATTCAGGCTGACATTTTTTCACCACATAATGTTTAAATGAATCTCAAATGCATTATCCTAAGTGAAGAGGCAAGAGGCCTCTTATAGATATATAATTTCATTTATACAACATTCTAGAAAAGCCAAAATTATATAAACAGAAAACTGATCAGTATTTGACATAGGCTGGAGGGAGGGTGAGAGAGGTTAGCAAAAGGGAACTCAACAATCTTTTTGGATGGTTCTACATTTTGATGAAGAAGGATGAACACTGGGACATGTGAGAGGCCCAGGTCAGGGGGACTATAATAAAAATTCAGAAGATGGAGCCATTTAGGGAGAAGGAATACTGCAGATTTTTCACAAAGAATATTCAGGCATTAAGGATGGAGAGTTACTCCACTCTGAGTGGCTGAAATTAGAACTTCCTTATCTTGAGGGGACTCCCATTGATGCCTTAAGGGATGTTCTAGCCTCCCAGGATGCTTCTGCCAATGGTGAAGCCCTCCTATCGATTTCAGCATTCTATTCCAGGTCACTGAGTGGGAATCTGCTTCAGGCTGATGGAACTGTGCCCATTAGGTTGGTGGGAGTGTACTTAGTGAGCCTCTGTGTTCCCAAGAAGTCAGAAAAATCTGGAAGGGTATGTGGGACAAGAGTCTGTTATGTTCATTCCACATTCTTTTTAAAAGGATGTTTGTTGTTCATGGAAACTCTTTTAAAAAAACTAAGACATTTTAAAATTATAAACCTGGATTACAAGACATAAACAATCCCTACTGAATTCAGAGTATGTGTGGTATGAGAATCTTACATTGTGATTAACTATAAGACAAGTGCTCTTAATACAGTTGAAAATAACAGTATGCTGCTCTTCTTATATATATATATATATATATATATATATATATATATATATACAGTATATATATATTTTATTGTACTTTAGGTTCTGATGAAGAACACACAAGATTGTTGCATAGATACATACATGGCATTGTGGTTTGCTGCCTTCCTCCCCATCACCTATATCTGGCATTACTCACCATGTTATCCCTCCCCAACTCCCTACACCCCATTGTCCCTCCCCTAGTCCCCCCGACAGACCTCAGTGTGTGATGCTCCTCTCCCTGTGTCCATGTGTTCTCATTGTTCAACACCCACCTAAGAGTGAGAACATGCAGTGTTTGAATTTCTGCTCTTGTGTCAGTTTGCTGAGAATGATGGTTTCCAGGTTCATCCATGTCCCTACAAAGGACACGAGCTCATTGTTTTTGATGGATGCATAGTATTCCATGGATTTTTCCTGTCCAGTCTATCATTGATGGGCATTTGGGTTGGTTCCAAGTCTTTGCTATTGTAAACAGTGCTGCAATGAACATATGTGTGCATATGTTTTTATAATAGAACAATCTATAATCCTTTGGATATACACCCAGTAATGGGGTTGCTGGGTCAAATGGAATTTCTATTTCTAGGTCCTTGAGGAATTGCCACACTGTCCTCCACAATGGTTGAACTAATTTACACTCTCACCAACAATGTAAAAGTGTTCCTATTTCTCCACATCCTCTCCAGCATCTATTGTCTCCAGATTATTTAATGATAGCCATTCTAACTGGTGTGAGATGGTATCTCAATGAAGTTTTGATTTGCATTTCTCTAATGACAAGTGACGATGAGAATTTTTTCCTATGTTTTTTGACCTCATATATGTCTTCTTTTGAAAAGTGTTCATATCTTTGGCCCATTTTTGAATGGGGTTGTTTTTTTCTTGTAAATCTGTTTCAGTTCTTTGTAGATTCTGGATATAAATCCTTTGTCAGAGAGGTGGATTGCAAAAATTTTCTCCCATTCTGTTGGTTGTCAGTTCACTCTAATGATTGTTTCTTTCGCTGTGCAGAAGCTCTGGAGTTCAATTAGGTCCCATTTGTCTATTTTGGCTTTTGTTGCCAATGCTTTTGGTGTTTTAGTCATGAAGTCCTTGCCTATGCCTATGTCCTGAATGGTTTTGCCTAGGTTTTCTTCTAGGGTTTTTATGGTGTTAGATCACATGTTTAAGTCTTTAATCCATCTGGAGTTAATTTTAGTGTAAGGTGTCAGGAACGGGTCCAGTTTCTGCTTTCTGCACACTGCTAGCCAGTTTTCCCAACACCATTTATTAAACAGGAAATCCTTTCCCCATTGCTTGTTTTTGTCAAGTTGGTCAAAGATCAGATGGTTGTAGATGTGTGGTGTTGCCTCCAAGGCCTCTGTTCTGTTCCATTGGTCTACATCTCTGTTTTGGTACCAATACCATGCTGTTTTGATTACTGTAGCTTTATAGTATAGTTTGAAGTCAGGTTGAGTGATGCCTCCAGCTTTGTTCTTTTTGCTTAGAATTGACTTGGCTATGCGGGCTCTCTTTTGGTTCCACATGAAGTTTAAGGTGGGTTTTTCCAGTTCTGTGAAGAAGGTCATTGGTAGTTTGATGCGGATAGCATTGAATCTATAAATTACTTTGAGCAGTATGGCCATTTTCATGATATTGATTCTTCCTAACCATGAGCATGAAATATTTCTCCATCTGTTTGTGTCCTCTCTTATTTCATTGAGCAGTGGTTTGTAGTTCTCCTTGAAGAGGTCCTTTACATCATTTGTTAGTTGTATTCCTAGGTATTTTATTCTCTTTGCAGCAATTGTGAATGACAGTTCATTCTTGATTTGGCTCTCTTTAAGTCTGTTATTGGTGTATAGGGATGCTTGTGATTTTTGCACATTGATTTTGTATCCTGAGACTTTGCTGAAGTTGCTTATCGTTTCAGATTTTAGGCTGAGACAATGGGGTTGATTTGCCTATTGAAACTTGTGTATCTTTCACAAAGTTCTCATGTTGTGTTTTTCAACTCCATCAATTCATTTATATTCCTCTCTAAGCTGTTTATTCTCATTAGCGTTTTGTCAAAATTTTTTTCAATGTTCTTAGTTTCTTTGCATTGTGTTAGAACATGCTCTTTTAGCTCAGAGAAGTTTGTTATTACCCACCTTCTGAAGCCTGTTTCTGTCAATTCTCCATCCAGCCTTGTTCCCTTGCTGGTGAGGAGTTGTGATCCCTTGGAGGAGGAGAGGTATTCTAGTTTTGGGTGTTTTCATCCTTTATGCACTGGTTTCTTCCCATCTTTGTGGATTTATCTACCTGTTGTCTTTGTAGTTGGTCGCTTTCAGATGGGGTCTCTGGACATCCTTTTTGTTGATGATGAAGTTATTTCTTTCTGTTTCTTAGTTTTCCTTCTAATAGTCAGGCTCCTCTGCTGTACGACTGCTGGAGGTCCACTCCAGACCCTGCTTGCCTGGGAATCACCTGCAGGGGCTGAAGAACAGTAAGGGTTGATGCTAGTTTCTTCTTCTGTTATCCTTGTCCCAAAAGGATACCCGCCAGATGTCAGCCTGAGCTCTCCTTTATGAGGTGTCTCTGGATATACAGGGGTTGGGGAGCTGCTTGACGTGACAGTCTGTCCCTTACAGGAGCTCAAGTGCTGAGCTGTGAGCTCTGTTGCTCCCTTCAGAGCTGCTGGCCAGGTACGTTTAAGTCTGCTGCAGCGGAACTCATAACTGCCTTTTTTCCCCAGGTGCTCTGTCCTGGGAAGGCTAGGCTTTATTTATAAGCTCCTGTCGTGCTTCTGCCTTTTGTCAGAGATGCCCTGCCCAGCGAGGAGGTAGCGTAGTCACAGTATGCCAGCAGAGGTGTTGCTGAGCTGCTGTGAGCTCTGCCCAGCTGCTGTGTGAACTTCCTTGCAGTTTTGTTTATAGGGGTATAGTTAGAACTGCCTCGGTAATGGTGGTCTGCCTCAGTAATGGCGGACTGCCTCAGTAATGGCAGACCGTCTCTGTAATGGCAGAATGCCTCAGTAATGGCGGATTGCCTCGGTAATGGCGAACTGTCTTGGTAGTGGTGGACTGCCTTGGTAATGGTGGACACCCTTCCCCCCATAGAGCTGGACCGTCCGGGGTCCAGCTGTGCTTGCTGTGAAACTCTCAATCCCAGAGTGTTTCAGATTGGTGGGCTTTGTGGGGGTGGGACTGGCCAAGCCAGATCACCTGGCTCCCTGTTTCAGCCCTCTTTTTTTTTCAGTTGAACAGGCAACTCTGTCTCCCAGGCGTTCCAGTTGCCAGTTGAAGGGGTGCCCGGATTTGTGTGAGTTTTTGTGTAAAGACCTGCTGCGCCAGCTGAAACAGCTGCACTGGAGACTCTTGGTGCTTTTTCGCCCAGGAATCTCCTGGTCTATGGGTAGTAAAAATTCATTTGGAAATGTGGTGATCACTCACCATCTGCATTTTCGCTGGGAACTGCAATCCAGAGCTGTTCCTTTTATCAAACATTTTCTGCATTTTTTTTTTTTTTTTTTTGAGACATAGTCTCGCTTTGTCGCCCAGGCTGGAGTGCAGTGGCATGATCTCTGCTCACTGCAGCCTCTGCCTCTCAGGTTCAAGCAATTCTCCTGCCTCAGCCTCCAGCGTAGCTGGGACATAGGTATGTGCCACCACATCTGGCTAATTTTTTGTATTTTTAGTAGAGATGGGGGTTTCACCACATTGGCCAGGATGGTGTCAATCTCCTGACCTCCAGATCCACCTGCCTCAGCCTCCCAAAGTGCTGGAATTACAGGCATGAGCTACCGTACCCAACCTGAATTTTCTTCATTTTTCTAGTCCTTATCCATGCAATACACACACACGTGTGCGCGCTCTCTCTCTCTCACCCCCCCCATCTTTCTCTCCCTCTCTCTCTCTCTCATTCTCCCTGCATTTAAAAAAAAATGTATAAAAGATGTATAAAAGAAGTTAACATGAGTAGTGAAAAAACAGTCTGAGACCATGAATATAGAGCAGAATATTCTCCTTATTCCCTGTACAGGTTAGTTTTTGTTAACTACTCAGAAATGAGGAAGATGGAATAAATTGTCCTAAATTGTTTTCCTAGCTCTAATGTTACATATCCTCCAATCTGGGAAGAACCTGATTGTGAATTAGAGGCAGGGAGAGTTAGCTGGCTATACTGGCCTGCCAAGGCTGACCTACCAGAATTTCCTGCTCTGCCACCATTGAAAGGAACAGACATTACCTCTCACTTCTCTCCACTCAAACTTGCAACTAATGCTTCTTCAAAATCTAACCTAAGTTTCTAAGCCTTCCTGAAAACAAAGAGCAAAGTAAAATCCTCTGCTAGACTAGAAAGTGCCATCAAAGTTGAAAAGACAGAATGGAAAGGAGAGAGTAAAAATGGTGGGGCAGAAAAGAAAAAGAGGAGGTCCACTGGTTGTGGCAAGATGAAGAAGACTACCTCCTAGAAGGCAGCCTTTTTATTTTTTGAGACAGAGTCTTGCTCTGTTGCCCAGGCTGGAGTGCAGTGGCATGATCGCAGCTCACTGTGGCCTCTGCCCCGCAGGTTCCAGCGAGTCTCCTGCCTCAGCCTCCTGGGTAGCTGGGATTATAGGCGCACACCACCACACCTGGCTAATTTTTGTATTTTTAGTAGAGACAAGGTTTCACCATGTTGGCCAGGCTGGTCCGGAACTCCTGACCTCAGGTGATACGCCCACCTCAGCCTCCCAAAGTGCTGGAATTAGAGGCATTAGCTACAGTGTCCAGCTGGAAGGAAGGCAGCATTTCTATACAACGTGGAGAACAACATCTGCTAAATGATTAAATGTTTGCTTGAGTACTAAGTATATCAATGATTATATCTACAGAGGTTTCACCTTACCTGAGAAACAAAATTTAAAAAGTTGACAGTCATTTTTGAGCAAAAACATCTATGTTCAATCTGATCCTTAAAGAACGTCTTCAAACTATACATCCCCTGGAGGATGTCATTTTCTTTGTTTGTTTTTGTTTTTTGAAGTGGGAAGAAAATCGATTCTTGCCTTTTAAAAGTTAACTTATAAACTAGGACTGCATGGTTGTTTGTTTTGATTTAGGGTTTTTGTTTTTTTTTTAAACACTGTAGTTCTAAAAGACTCCCTCTAAAACCAGTGATACACCTGCCTGTATAACAACTAAGGCAAGTTACATTTTGTTCCCAAAGGTGGCTTCTAAATCTCTATAAAACTCTCCACTCGGATTTATTAATGTTTTGCTCATGAAAGCTGTATGTAAAGAATAAAGGTGTGGTAGGTGTAATTTACGTATTAGACCATTCAGTGGAGATACAAAATTCCATATAGAAAGCTTAAATGGGAATAAAAAGTTCTAGAATGTTCCTCACTTGCATTTTATATAGCGATGGGATACAATTACACTCACTCTGGGCCTGTCTGAAGCGTAATAGTGTGATTTGTTTTACAGAGTTGGAAGTAGAGCAACCAACCTGGGATGAGTGATGCAGAGTCTATATTAATGCTTTATGCACTGTCACAGTCTTTACAGAGCAAAGCCACAGAGTCTGGCCACAGAGTCTGGATCCCTTCATTTGACAGTGCACGTGTCTCCGTGGCAAGGATGTCAATGTGGGCGCTGGTCATTGAATTAATCAACATTTGCTCTCTTGAAAATGATTTGCATGATTTGTGAAGAAGCCCACCCACCAATAAAGACAAGTTTGTCTGTTTTCCTTAACTACTGAACAGAACTGCTGGGTGCAGCAGTCTTCTTTCATCAAAAGCAAAATGCCCAAATGCTCGTGTAACCCCCTCTTACCAAAGTTTTTTGTCTTAGAGGGAGTACTATGGTCATAACACTGCTTTTGTTTTTCAAAAAATGACTTAGTGGTAGCAACTATCAGCTTAAATTTATTTGTTTTGCAAGGAGGGATCAGGAATTGGTCAAGCAGAACATGACTGAATCTCTGACACTGGAATAAACTCTTGGGGAAAATAAAGACTAACATAAGAAAAGATTCAGCCCTGTGCAATGCGCTTCTCAGTCCCAGGTGCTGAGCTGTGCGATGAAATGAGAGGCAAGACTCGCAGTTACATTAATAATAAAGACAGAGACGGAGACTTCCTTTGTCACTGTACTCAATGTGAAAAATAATTTAATGAGATTCCTTCCCTCCAAATAAACTGATAACATTTTTATATTAGTTTCTGTAAATAGGGTGCAGTTTTAGTACATAAAAAAATGCTCAACTCTTATTCATTTATTCTAAGGAAATTGTTTAATGCCACAATCTCCCTGACAGACACACATTCCCATAATGGTCAGCTCACTTGACGGCCAATGCCATATTAGAATAATGCTATTTGCAGGCAGCTCTACAGTTCACAAAATGCTTTCCCATGTATTATTTTATTTGATCCAGATGATCAAAGGGTCATGCTTACAAAGTGGAGAGTATCCAGACTTTTGATACTTAAATCTTAGTGTCCATTGCATGCCATGCCGGAGTTACTGCTAGCTATACATTACTCAGTTGGTAAAGGGGTTATTGGATTATTCCTAAAGTTTTCCTTAAGAACACATTGTATTCTTCCATATTTCTCTCTTTTCCTTTAATTTTGAACTTTATTGATACAGAGACTATTCTTTCTATATTCTTGTTAACACCTCCATGTCCTATACTAAATAAGGACAATGGGGAGAGTCCAGCCTTAACATGAACAAGATAATAATCATACAAATCCACACCGCTAGGTCTCCCCATCAGATCTAACCCTTACTCAATACATAGTTGCCCTTGCAGTCAACTCTACCTGATGGAAAAGTACAAAAATGTTGAAGAGCCCTCAGCAGGATCTGAAATGAATCAAGTTTTTGAAAATGCTAGCACTGACATTCTTAAGGCTATTCTAAACTGCCAAAAGTGGGCCAGGAAAAGGAAAATATTAAATTCTTGCTTTGGATTTCAGAGCTTAGCTTGATATTTTTCCCAAATTCCCCAGCGTTGATTTTATTTATTACTATTTTCTACCCTTCCTGGAAAGAGATGTCTTCAAATGTTTAAGTTCATTCCAAAACCAAAGAAAGGGAGATCTGCTTTAATTTTGCATGTTCTTCACATGTACCCCAAAACCTAAAATGCAATAAAATAAATAAACGGAAAAAAATAAAAATAAAAATAAATAAATAAATAAATAAATAAAATTAATAAAAAAAATTTGTTAACTTATGACAATCACGGCAGCCTTTCCTAAGTACTAATATGATGCTATTTTCATATTTACCTTTCATAAATCCACTATATAGACACTATCATAAAACATTCATAGACTAATATAAATGAACTTGTGATATTCTTTTCAACAAGAGCCATCATGTATTTAAACTTATTTTCATTTAACTCCTACAAAAGTAGATCATGTTTCCATTCTGCTGTCTACAGGAGAGAATAAGGTAGGTAACTGCTTCACTGCACTGCTTTTGCAGAGATTCTACTTTCTTTCCTTTTGTAATGCTTCTCCAGTGCCTACTGGCAGTGGCTGTTTTCAGTTGTGAAGTTTTACTTTTTAATAATTTATACGAAATACTATAACCCATGTGCACTGAAACTATAATTCTACAAACATTAAAGCATAATTTAAAAATTAACCTATGATTTGTCAGAGATCACCAAACATTAATAACATTTTTCATATATGGGATATTACAAACATGTCAGGCATTATACTTGTATCTCAGTTATGTTTTAGAAAAGATCCCTAGATATAGTGAACCAGCAACTACATGATTTTATAATTTTTGTTAAGTATTTTAATTCAACAAAGTAGTAAACAGCAAAAGAGGCACCAATAATTACTTTTCAATCTTCTGACTGGAAGACTTGATAGAAGAAAAATACATTTGCAATAACTGACCTTTATAATCAGAAGAATAAGGTTTGCAGAATACTTAAAAGTCTAAACTCAGAAGTCAATCATAGAATATCCTCAAAACCCAAAGATGTGTATTCAACAGAATTGATTTCCAGCTTCCCAAATATTTTATTTACAGTTCTATCCCATCTACTGTAAGCACTAGACCTTCATAACCACATAACCCCACCCTGTGTGAAATCCCATTGTTACCTGAAAGACATTACGTGACTCACGACCTTTCCAACTTCTGGATATACATCACGATAAAAGTGATAGCCCTCTCCTACTTCACAGGACTGCTGTGAAGATTGACCTTTTCTCACCATAACTTGCTTAAATCGATTATAGGCATCTTATTATTTCACTGATTTCACCAGTTTTTGAAATGTTTTTAGGAAATCAATAGTGAAGCAAAGTAAACTGTTAGTGAATATTATACTCCTGTGATGCTTTTAACATTTATACTACTTGGAGAATAAAGATTGTCTGATTTTCCTGAATTGAAAGTGGTTGATTAAAGCACTGTTTCAACTGAAACAGATTTTTTTTTTTTATGCTAAAAGATTGAATGGGAGTTTAAATACAAATCTTCGTGTATCCAAAAAAATCAATCTATGTAAAAATTTAGGAATGGCTTATGTTTCAGATAGATTGGTTATAAATATTTAGTACAAAGTATGCAGGCAGTGTGAAAAACATTTTCACCATCAAAGGCTCTGATAAAAAAAATTTAACTCAGCGCATCTGCATTATGGTAAATGTAGTTAACAGAAATGGTGGCTTCCTAGCCTTTCATTCTTCTGAAACCCTAGAGAAGTTACAAATCTCATCATCAGAGGGAGGTTTTGGAATAGTAAATCCTTCGACTATAAGTAGTGCTAAAAATAGCTCTTGAAAGGCATCATTTTGTGTGATATTATTTTGTGAAAAGAGAAGAAAAAATATATCTTTAATCCTGAACAAACCTCTTCAAAGTTTATGTTCTCAATAAACCTTTCACTGAGAACTGAAAGTATACCTTAGTAATGTAATAAATGCCCAACAAATATATCAGATTTTTCACTTAATGCTTTTTACAGGCTTAAACCAAATGGAGTAAAAGGAAATCACCTTTTACAGTCTGACTCCTACAGGAAGAAGGCCTTGCTGTTACGCTTTTTAAAGAAGGCATGGTGAATTTATCTCAACTTTGGTGAATCTTGGGCAATGATAAAAAGAAGAAAAATAGCAGAGCAGTTAACATTCCACAGGACTCTTTCTTCACATTTTATTTCCTTACAGATTGGACATGATCCAAGATAATAAGAAAAGTGTAAAAAAGAACTTTTCTTAAAGGCAATACATAGTTTACACTCTATGTTGATATAGAAGAGATAATGTTTCCTCATCTCTTAAAAAATTATCTTGTAGATTAAATATATTAATTGGTTAGGACTGCAGAAAATCACCAAAAAATAGGGCTCCCATTTATATAAAAATGAACGAATATTCAGTTAGGTCAGAGGTCATGGGTTATTAAAGTTTAGTTCAAAGCAAATGAAGAATCTATTTGCTGGGCACTCTAATTTCAGCTTCTTTTTCTTACGATACTGTATCTGGAATCTGAAAATATATACTTTCATTATGAAATAAAGAGAAACGGCTTATGTCTAAAGCAAGAATTGGATTAAGACTGCTGAATAGTTTGAGCATCCTTTACATGGGCCCTGTGCTCTAAGAAAGAAATGTCAAAATCCCTGTCACTGCTTTCCACTCCCATGAGAAGTTTCTTGTCTGTCTTCTCTATCACATAGTGTCTTCCGGACTGTACACTGAATCAACTACCTGGTGAATGATTTGATCTCTTCTCATTACACAGAAAACATGGCCAGCCAGGAGATGGACCCTTGTTCTAAATACTGGGGGAAGATATACAAACAGGAAGGAAACCTATGGTTTACTATGTGCTAGCAATTTTTTTTCACATGTGATCTCTCTTATTCTACACACCCAGCCTATGAGGTAACCGTCATTATTCCACCTTGCAGATGAAGGAGCTGAGGTTCAGACAGGAGGAGCAACGTAGCCCCAGTCACACAGCAAGTGAGAAGCAGGGTCTGTACATGCCTCAAATGCTGGTGCTCGCTTCCCTGTATCATTCCATCTACAGGCCACATTTATATGTTGTTTTTTTTTGTCATTAGGAAAGTAAGATATGATGATTCTAGAACACTCAGAAAGTCCTGGAATGTATATTAAAATATAAAAAACATCTTATTAATGTATAATCCAGATACAATTTTTTTAATCAATTAGATATATTAGCTCCATGTACAGAAGACCAAGAAAATTTATAATTTTAATTCTTTGTATTTTTTAATCACTGAAAAAAATTTAAATATATATATATTTTTCTGGAGACAGAGTTTTGCTCTTGTTGCCCAGGCTGGAGTGCAATGTCGCAGTCTTGGCACACTGTAACCTCTGTCTTCTGGGTTCAAGCAATTTTCCTGACTCAGCCTCCCAAGCAGCTGGGATTACAGGTGCTTGACACCACACCCAACAAATTTTTGTATTTTTAGCAGAGACGGAGTTTCACCATGTTACCTAGGCTGGTCTCGAACTCCTGACTTCAGGTGATCCACCTGCCTCGACCTCCCAAAGTGCTGGGATTACAGGAGTGAGCCACTGCCCCCAGCCTGAATATATTTTTTTATGATAAAATTTCCTTTTGATACCTGAATTTTAGTCACGTCCATTTTTAGGTTATATTAGCTTTTCATTTTCCCTCTTGTCAAGAGATTTTAGACATCCACAAATGCTGTATCCTGTTGAGGGTGTGGACTTTTCTTTTACTTGGGCTGTTTACTTTGATTCACACTTTACCACTTAATATTCTCTTAATAATGTAGCTAGTTTTACAAATCTCCTCCATATGCAAAAACATGATTATAGGCATCTCATGTCAGTCCAAGGCCTAGTGATGCACTCAACTTTGTGACCATGATACTGTGAGGTGCCATGATGCAAATAAATAAATTTAACTTTACTACATAGCACTTCTTTTAATGTAATTCATAAGGTTTGCTACACCAAAGACTTTCATTAAAAGAGGAGAAAACAAGTCTTCAAAGATAGGGAAAAAGACAGCTGGTGCCTATTACATGCCCATGAGGATAGCTGTAGTGAAAACAAGATGAATATTTTTCTATTTTCTTTTCTTTTTCTTTCTTCTTCTTTTCATTTTTTTAAACAACCACCACCACCACCACCAATATTTATTATCTCATAGTTTCCGAGGATCAGAAATCTGGAAGAAGCTTAACTAGATAGTTCTGATTCAGGGACAAAGTTGCAGTCAAATTGGTGGCCAGAGTTGTACTCATTTGAAGTTGGGTCTAATGGATTTACTTCTAAGGTGATTCATTCACATGGCTGTTGGCAAGATGTCTTAGTTCCTCAACATGTGGGCCTCTCTCTAGGGCTGGGCACAAGACATGTTGTTGGCTGGCTTTGCCAGAGCCAGTGATCAGAGATAGAAGGAGACAGAGCCCAAGACAGGAGATGCAATCTTTTATAACCTAACCTTGGAAGTAATGTGCAATCACTTCTGCCATATCCTGTTGGTCACCAAGACCAACCCTGGCATGATGTGAGAAGAGTGTGAAGACCAGAAGGTGGGACTGCTGGGAGCCACCTTGGAGGCTGCTAACCATGATGATGATTACAGAAGACATCTGTTTTTTGTTGTTGCTGTTGGTAAATTGTGGTTATATATATATATATATATATATATATATATCTGAAAATTTGCCACTTAAATCATTTTAAGTGTACAATTCAGTGGCATTAATTATATTTATAATATTGTGAGACTATCACAATATTTCCTGTCATCAGCCTAAACAGGAACTACACAAATTAGGCAACATATTTTTGTTATTAAAATAATGTGACAATATTAAACATAACTTTGGGAAAGTAGAAAAATAACCACCCAAAATTCTACCACCCTCTCATAACTACACTATTTTCATCTTGTATATTACATTTGAGTAACAGTTCACAGACTTTTTATAGTACTATGTTAGTATGCATATATTTTTATTCATCTTTTTTTTTTCAGGAAACATAGGGAGGACTTCCTCTGTTTTTTAAAATCTTAATACATAATATCCTAACTTTGCGTAATATTCCACTGAGTTCCCAAATCATGATTTGTTAAAACCTTTCCCCATTCCCTTAATCTTGGTTAAGTTGATACCAAGTCTTTTAAAGAATTTTAAACTACAATACAATAATGAGAATTTGGGGGCAACTCGGTTTTTACTTGGTTGATCTATTTCCTTGGCAGAAATACTAATGAGTGAAATCGCTAGGTTAAAAAAGTAATTCCTCAGGTTTCCTGTTGGAAGTAAAACAAAACCTCAAACTCCGGCCTGCAGGGCCATTCTTTAGCTGGCCTCTGCTTTCACTCGCCAGTCTCCTCTCCTCTCACTCTCCCCACATTCACTATACTCTCACCACCAAGCACTTTCATTCTTCAACAAATTTGGATTGAGTGCCTACTACGTGACAGGCTCTGCTACAGGTGCTGAGGACATGGAACTTGGCGAAAAGTGAAAATCCCAGCTTTCATATGCTTGCAGCCTGCCCCTGCTCTTCCTTTTCATCACATTGCCCTGTTCTATTGTCTTCATGTACTTACTTAGCCCTCTCTGAGATTGTACTATTTATTTTTGTTTACTGTCCTTGCTACTCTAGAAGGTAAGTTCTATGAGAGCAGAAACTTAGCATTCCCAGACATCCAGAGCATCTAGATAATGTTAAATTAAATTTCTTGAATGCGCCATGATATCCTTCTGGCCTCTAACACGTTTACATATTGTTTATCACACTGTTTACCAGTTTACAGGGACCTCAGCACTAAATGAATGGGCCCATTTTTATACAACCTCACCAGTATTGGTGTTTATGAGGGAGTGGGTTGTGGATGTGGGGTTGGGTGCTGATGAAGGGTAGTTTAATGGAGAGCATGGAAGACACTGAAGCTATCTTTTGACTTTTTGAAACATTGCATTGAAGTGTTATTTATCTTGATCACTGAGATTTTCATACTACCTAAATTCTGAATCCAACATGGGCACATTACATGCCTCACTCTAGTCTCAGCTCTGTTTTGTATAAAAATGGCAAATGAGACATGTATTTATAGATCTTCTCTTGAGACTACAAAATAAATGAAGACAGGAAAATAAAATTTCTAAAATAAACTTAGATGTTCCTATCGGTAAAAAATTTTGAGTTGTTTTCAGGATTTACTGAGATGATGCAGACAAAGCCTTCTGGCGTGCTGTGAGGCACAGACGTGTGCCGTGAACAAGTGTAGCTGGTGATATTTCATACTGCACTATTGCCACTTCTTCCCCAGCATTATACGTGTAAAAAACTAAACTGACCTTACTAAGTGGAGTAAAAAGACTCCCATAGGACTGTAATATTCTTCCCCAAATTAGAGTACATCCCTGAAAATCTTTTGATAGGAGAAACTTCATTGGAGGATTTATAATTAATGGGGAACAAAACAAAACAAAACATGAAGTAAAAAGGATTGAGATCATGAGTGAACTCATATAAAAAAGGTCTCAGAATTTTTACTTTTTGTAACTTTGTTTTAGGTTCAGGGGTACACATACAGGTTTGTTACATGGGTAAACTGCATATTGCTGAGGTTTGGAGTACGAATGATCTCATTAGCTAGGTAGTTAGCATAGTACTCAGTAGATGCTTGTTGAACACTTTTGCCACTCCCCCTCCCCCAAATAGACCCCAGTGTCTATTGTTGCCATCTTTGTGTCCATGCGTACTCAATGCTTAGCTTCCACTTACAAGTGAGAACATGCAGTATTTGGGTTTCTGTTTCTATGTTAATATGCTATGTTAATATGCTTGAGTGCATATGTCATTGTGGTAACAATTTATTTTCCTTTTTGATATATAATCAGTAATGAGATTGCTGAGTCAAATCGTTGTTCTGTTTTTAAATGCTTACTAAGATAATGGTGAGGTACCTTAAGTACAAATATTTTCAATATTCTTTTATATACCTTGAGATAGAAATATTCTCTTGATAGATATGCTTCAGAATCTGTCACCAAATTTTAAGATTTTGTAACTGTGTTTTGCTGTGTTACATACTAAAGTATACGCCTCTCTTTGCCAATTTCCCCTTCAGGCCCACTCTCCTTGTCCTTTTTCTAAAGTCTAATGTTGTCCTCATTTTATGGTTCACCATGATTGGTTTCAGTTTCCCTGGCCTATCTGAGTTTTATATGTCTTGATTGCCTCCTTCCTAGTGGGCACCAGGGTGCTGGCCTCAAGTCTAGATTGATCAACATGACAGTGCAAAAGCATGCTTTCTACTTGGCCATCTTCCTTCTTTTCCCCTCCCCAAGCCTTCTGTTCAAATACTTCCAAATAGAGTGGCACACAAACATCTGAACCAGCCCTCAGAGACGCAGAGTATCAAACTGACATCTGCTAGAATTCTGAGTAACTGTGTTATGTGTTTAGGGAGAAAATACTGTAAAAGTCTTACAGGGCAGGTGCTAAAATTGGTATGAATACTTTTTTTTATTGTTTTCATTTGCAGTTCAAGTCCTGGGAAATTATTTATTCTGTGATGTATGCAACAAATATGAGAACATATTGGAGGAGGGATTTTCAACTATTTAGAAAAAAAAATCATGTATTTCCTTCAAAAGACATAGTTTTCCTTCTATATTAGAATGTGAATGTGTAATTTAAAGAGTGACTTTTAATAACAAATCTGCAGGATGTATTTCAACTCTATGTTAAGAGTTAATTAATGGTACCTTGGTTCTCCTTCTCATTCCAAGCCCTTGCTTTGACTTTTCATTTTTTCTCTCTATGCTTATCTGAATCTGCGTGTGACTGAAACATTATCAAATAGCCTAAACTGTTTCTGGAGTTTGTGATTGGCTGTTTCCAACACACAGTTGCTACACTGTAGAAACTTTGGTGAAATGATTTCTTTGGAATAACTCACATGTTCATAAATGGAAAGGCTACCAATCTTACAATGGCTGGGAACTTGCTTTGTGCATGGGACCCCAGTCTTAAAGTTCATTACTAAAAAACACTGCTAAGAGCTTCATGACCTCCATTTTACTCTGTCATGCTCTGTGGTGAGAGGATGCCTAGGCTTTTCCAAGAGGCTGCTCAAATTATTCTTATAGGGTGTCTCGCAGCAGACCGTGTATTCCTCTCTCATGTGGAGGAGGTTGTAGATCTGGGGGCATGGATGCTCCAAAGTGTGGTTTGATGGTGAGCATAAAATAGGCTGAGGCTATCTTTCATGGCAACTGAATACAACCTTTGAGTTTCACAGTCCTTTATTCCTGACTTTAACTCTACATCTGGCTCTTTATATAACATGATTTATAATGGAAAGGTGCCACTTCATATCTGTGGCTTTACGAAAACCCAAATTGGCATGATTGCTAGAGTTTTTATCTTTTTGATCAGCATTTCCACATTTACAACTGAAATAAAAGACAAATGAATAGGATTAAAAAGCTGCACATTTAGTATCATCTGGGGTCCAACTACTTATAATTTCCAGGTATATGTAAGTAAGCGTGTTTTTGGGTGTGTCTCTGACATGAATCAGAAGTTGGTGACAAAAAAAACCTATCTACTGATGTCTTAAAACAACATCAGCATAATGTAGGAAACTGAAGACAGACATTTGCAGATCATATGTAAAGATGTGGACATGTTTAAGGAAACAAAAGAGAAAAGAAAGCCTCATCTGATTACTTGAAAACTTAAAAGAATATATATATATATATATATATATATATATATTTTTTTTTTTTTTTGAGACAGGGTTTCGTTCTGTCACCCAGACTTGAGTGCAATGGCATGATGTTGGCTCACTGCAACCTGTGCATCCCGGGCTCAAATGATACTCCTGCCTCAGCCTCCCAATTAGCTGGAACTACAGGCATATGCCACCATGCCTGGTGGATTTACATATACTTTTTGTAGAGATGGGGTCTCACCATACTGCCTAGGCTCATCTCAAACTCCCAGACTCGAGCAATCTGTCCACCTCGGCCTCTCAAAGTGCAGGAACTACAGGCTTAAGCCACCACACCCAACCACAAGTATAGTTGCAAAAGAATACTGAGGTCATTTCAAAAAGGATGATACAAACCTACACTTTATTTGTAGTCAATGTAAATCGCTGTTCATAAACACACACACACACACACAACCAACTTAGGAAATGTGCTGTGTGTCAAGCTTCTATGTAGCCTGACACATTTTAGCACATTTGCTAAGTTGTGTTTCTGTATTTAGGAATGCTAGATATAAACAGGTGAAGAGTGACAAAGCTTAGACTGTGAAACGGCCAGCGTCTACAGAATCAGTGCTGCTGAAACTCCATTCTGGATACCCAAGAGAGATACATTCAATATTCAACAAGATCGAAGAATTTGAAAATGGAAAATCTCTCAGATGTTCTGAGAGAAAGCAAATCCTGGGGCAGAGTCATAGGATTTGGATTTAAGCCTATAGCTATATAAGAAAGAAATAAGTGCAAAAATAAAAACCTGGGCAGGAGGCTTTTAGCTGAAAAACCTAATTCACCTCACAACATATTCTGACAAAACACCTGCTTTAAGCTGAGCAGAAGTTATGCTCTATTTTGCACCATGCAATTTGGTGGTTGCTAGCCACATGTGCTTATTTAAATTTAAACTAATAAAAATTAAATGAAATTTAAAATTCAGTATCTCAATTGTACTAGCCACATCTTAAATTACTCAATGGCCACGCGTGGCTAGTGGTGACCATACTGGAAAGTGAAGATAGCGAACACAGAACACATTCTTGTCAATGCATAAAGATCTATTGAACAGTGCTGTTCTATATCCTTAAAATATTTAATGCAGCTTCTAGAAATTTCTAAATTCTCATAAAGGAATAGTGTAGTTCACACAATGGAAGGATTTGGCTATTTAGATGAATGGTAGAGATTGGATTGAAAAAATCAGTGAATGTGACAATAGAGAAGGGGGTCAGGAACTCACCCTAGAGATGGGTGAGGCAGGCAAGGGAAGGAGCCCAGCTCTAAGCCCAAAGTCTACTCTGAACAGAAAATGTCCCTGTGGAAATGTTTTTCATTTTCTTGGAAAAAATAAAAGGCATCAGAATTCTTTTGCAGTCACAACCTAAAAGCAAGGGATGTTAGCCAGCAGAATTCTAAGATAGAAAAGTACAGTCTCACTTGACTACCAAATAAAATTAGAACTATAGGTACAGTTTGACTCAAATTCCACACTTCAGTCAAGGGTGACAAGAAATGAGAGCCAAATGAAAAAAAACCCTCATTTTTATTCATCTTTATAAATACAATGATGTGCTTAGTCCCATTTGGAGGCGAAGGCATGGAACCTGGTGTAATCCCTAAGTAGCCTCCAAGGTAGGCTGAGCCAATTCATAAAGAATATTAGTCATCCAAACAGACACCTAAAGTGGCAGACAGGGACAGACAATGCATGGAGCAGCTCTGGCTTCTCTACCAGAGACATTTTACTTGTTTTGCTATCAGAAAAAAATATATATATATAGCTGCTTATCTCATATTTTATGGAGATAAATGGTTGCCGTATAACCGTTTTTTTCCCCTCAGATCATGCTGCCCTCTACAGGCCACATGGATATACACATATGTGAAGATGCATAAATAGGGTTCAGTTATATCCAATATGATCATTAGTAAAGGTAAGATGAAAAAGAGGGGAGGAAGTTGGGTATATCTGTGCGTCTAAAAGCCTTCAGAATCAAGATGAGAAGCAATCAACATTTATAAGCCTCTAATAAACCTTACCTCTTCAGCTGACAGACATATAAGAAATTATAAATAGTACTATATAGTCCTATCATGGCATTTTCCCTGAGAAACTTAAAAGTATGTCGACAGTCATTTTCCCTTTGTTTTAACTAGGGAGAAGATGCTGTGGAAGAAAGAGAAGGAAGGATGGTTGACGTGGTTTGATGCCTTTTCCTAACATCTCCAAAGTACATCAGTTTTTATCTAAAACTTAATATATTAAAACTCGGCTCCAAATTAGGAAATAAAAGCCAATGCATTTAAAGAAACACATATGATTTTATTCCTAAGAGTTTAATCTCTTAAGCCCTGGTTTCAGTGAAGTAGTTAAAATCTGGCCTAAGAAATGAGAACTACCCTTCATCTTTACTTCAAATCGATTCTTTTGCAATAGTTGTGCCATAAACACACACTCACACACACACACATGCACACTCACAGCTGGTAGGTTTACTGGTTTAGTCACTAAAGGATTTAGCTGGACAAACATCACAAAGATGATGGCTGATTTAATTGAATTTATGATCAAATGTTTTCTGTTGCAGGAAGAGTGGGAAATCACTTATGGGGAGATTTGAATAATTTAAGGGAAGTTCTCTATTTGGCATTATGTTTGTATATCAACTCTTGAGGGATTAAACACAGCTGAGGACTAGAAGAGAATTCACATAGAGATACATGAAGATATGCTATATAACAATGTAATGAGAGCCAGAATATTGATCCCTTTGTGTTAATATTTCTATTCATTTATCTCATTTATACTCTGAGTAATAATAACCACATATATATAAACTCTATGAGACTTCCATTGTAAACCAACACTAGATTTTTCTGAAATCCCAAAGATGTTGAAATGATTTTAAAACGTTCTTTCAGAGAAGACAAAAAAAATTTGTCGGAAGTTGTATATGTGTGTGTTTAAGACTTCTCAGTGTGTTTTTCTTGTGGCTAAATACATAATGAAATCTATTGTTAAAGTCACTGCATGATGGAAATAACATTTAACATGGGATCTGTGCCTTAGGGGATGGACGTGGGTCTGTGTCCAAAAGAAAAAGGCCAGTTACCTTTGGAATCTCCTGCCCTTTTCCCCCACAACAGATACAGCATCGCCATGCTCGCAGCCTTTATTCATTATGTTTTGAAAGATAATTCAACTACTCTCACCCTTTAAATGCTGTAAACAGCAAGGATAATTACTTTCAGTCTCACCAGTGAAATTACTGGGCCAAGTGGATGCCCAGACCCTACACACCTGGCTTAGGGTTATCCATCAGTTTGTGTGCAGGTTATATTACCAGAAAAGGTCTAACAGATATTTGAACTTGATAACAGTGATGTGTCTGGGTTTCTTTCAATCTAATTAGAAAAACTGTCTAATAAAATGTGTTTCAAGACTAAGAATACATCACGGTTTTACATTAATTACATACAGTGCTATTTGTTAACACACCACTATTAGGAAGAAACTGTCGAGGAAGGGGAAATCTTGTTTTTACACAACAAGCATTAAAAAAATATGTTTTGGTGACCAAGCAGTTCAGCATGTGCTCCTAAGAAGGTAGAAATAATATTCCAGAAGGTGTCTGGAGACTACATAGGAGTGGTATCCATGTTTAAGGATAATTGTTTAGTGAAACTGAATGAAACTCTCTTACTGGGACGTAGGGCAGGGACCACTGAAAAAGAGAAGGGAGGTAAACGAATGTTTGCCAAAGGACTATGTTTAGTAAGGTACCTAGTAATTTACACCCTTACCTTACTTAAAGATTAAACAATAATTCTGCCAAGAGGTTATAAAAGTTGAAAAGCTGAGGCTCAGAGAGGTTAGTAAGCTTCCTCAATATTATAGAGTTCAGTAGTGGAACTAGGGATGAACCTGGTTCCTGTGCTTCTGAAGATGATGCTGGCTCCAGGCATTTTCTTGCCATTTGTGTCAGTAATTAGCTTGTGCAACCTTCCTTTCTCTCTTCTTTTTTTTTAATTTGCTCATGTCAATACTATTTATTGATGGTATATTCTTAGGTCAGTAAGTACAGTATGTACTCCGAGAGAATATTCTAGGAGCACTATCCTCACAAGGAGCAGAAATTGAGTCCCAGTTTTACAGTGTCTCCCCAAAAGATGAGAGGGCTTTATTGTTTCAGGAAAATCAAATAAGTAGAGGATAGAATGGGTACCAGTGGATACTAGGGATGACATTGTTGTTAAAAACATCTCTTTCTTAGCAGGCATGGTGGTAGGTACCTGTAGTCCCAGCTACTTGGGAGGCTGATGAGGGAGGATTGCTTTGGCCCAGGAGGTTGAGGCTGTAGTGAGTCATGGTCATGCCACTGCAGCCTGGATAACAAAGCAAGACCTTGCCTCAAAAAAACAAAAACAAAAACCTCAAAAAACAAAATATCTTTCTCTAGTGACTTCTTATATTCATCTTCATTTTATGGCCAAAAATTCACTAAATTCGTAAATATTTTCTTAATCAAAAGAAAATGATATCAATAAGTTTAAGAAAAGGTATAATATATCATGTGTTACTTTTATATAAGGAGAGATAAAGCTGATTGCATTTGTTTATGCTTCACTTTATAAAATGTGGCAGTTTTCAATGTCCTATAGCTTAAGAATTAATGCATATATATACCTTCAGGGGCCCATTGAGGAAGACCTGGCTCGGATCTTGATTTGGGAAGCTTATTTAGAAAATGGGGCCCCTCTCAATAGCATCAACAGGAAGCTAAGCCTTTACCGTGTTTTCTGAGTAGAGTTAGGGGAGATCAAGGAGATCAGGAACAACAGCAGAGAGGTGAATTCTTCAGGGAGTTCAAAAAGGGTAGAGAGCTGTGTGTCTAACCCCTAATAGTTCCCAACAGAAAAGACAGAGAGAGAGCACAAGAAGGAGAAAGGAATAGAGATGCTTGCAACAGGCTGCGCCCCTCAGGAGGGAACAGCATGGCTTCTGGAGGGGAGGAAGCAGGAGGCAGGGAAGAAATGTCTATCTGATGTTCTTTGATATTTCCACTACTCCCCCTGTAGATTTATTATGCTTAAGGGGTACTCCAGAGCTATTGTCTTCTCAAAGTATTGACAAATAAAAGATAGGGGTGAGAAACAAAAATAAAAAGCAAGATCTCTGGACACTTGAGTGCAAAATGCAATGGCTCTTTAGTGTAGAGTTTCCAAAGCAGAGAATCCACATTTGTATTACACTGACAAGCGTTTAAAATAAAGGAATATTGCACATGTTGATCTAGAATTCTGTCACCCAATATAGTAGTCACCAACCACATGTGGTTCTTAACACTTATTAATTACATTTAAATATAATAAAAAATTCAGTTTCTAAATCACACTAGTCACATTTTAAGTGTCCGGGAACTACAGCGTTCTAATGGTTACTGCATTTGTCGCCACAGACATAGAAATGTCAGGCCAAGCTTTCAGTTACCTCATGGGCCAGCAGCCTTCTTGAGCACAATCCCTTTTTTCTCTGTGCTAGGGATGAAAACTGATTTCTTCCTTATATATAATTTTGAATATACTTGTTGTGAACCAGGCAACTTGAAGTCAGTGGCCTATACCTGTTACCTGATGGGTCAGAGACCAGGCATAATAGACTGCATCTGACCTGGCTAGGACTGGGTTTGCTCCTCTGTGCTCTGCTTCACTCCAGGACTTGGGATAAGGAGAAACCCTACTACCCACTTGTGATAAGAAAAATGGCCCCCAAAGATATCCACCTGTTAATCCCTGAAGCTGGTGAACAGGTAACTTTCCACAGCAAAAGGGACTGTGTAGGGAGAGTAACTGGGATTAACCAGATGGGCCCAATCTGATTACATGAACCTATAGAAGCAGACTTTCTCCTGCTGGAGGCAGACAAGAAGTCAGAGATCAGAAGCTTGTTTGATGGAGGAGGTGGCTATGCCATGTGGCATGCAGAAGGCACTAAACGGGTGGAGACAGCAAGCAAGGAAATGAGACCTCAGCCCAACCCCACAAGGAACTGAATTCTGCCAACAACCTGCAGGAGCATGGGAGTAAATTCTCCCCAAGAGCCTCCAGGTAAGAGCCCAAGTTGGTCAACATCTTCATTTTGGCTTTGTGAGACCCAGAGAAAAGAAATCAGCTCAGCTCATCCAGACTTCTGCCTGACAGAACAGTGAAGTAACCCGTTTGTAGTCTTGTACACCAATAAATGTGTGGTAATCTGTTACCGCAGTCACAGAGTACAAACACCCACTGTGTATTTGGGAGAAGCAGAGGAACTACAGTTTATGCTTCTAGAATCTGTTTGGAGAAGAGTTCAAGAAAGCTTAATTCCGTCTCCTCCTTTCAGGGAAACGACTGGCCTAGCTGCCTCTGGAAGCTCTGCACGACTTCAGAAGTGGGGTTGGGTTTTATTCCTTGATGAGCTGGATGGCAGGAGGAAGGTATTAGCTGCACCATAAATGTGCACTTTTGGATGAAGACTCCAACACATAATCTGAAAGGATGAAAAGCAATGGCTGTTGCCAACTCCCAGGCCTGGCACGTACTGCCAATTAGTAAGAGAGAAGATGGGTATTTTCTGTCTATCAGAAGGGGAACAAAAAACTCATGCCCAACAGATAACAAACAGCATGAGGCCTGCCCTTGGCCATCGCCAGGAGTTATTAATGACACTGAATTCTTTGCTACAAAAAAGGAGACATGGATAAGAAATCTGGCAATGACACAAAATGACAGGGGCTAGCCTCTTGGGGGCAGTGGGAGTTGTGTGGAAGGGGTGACAAACCTCACAGGTAGGGTGTGAGTGGGCAGCAGGCAGGCCCATTATCTCTGGCACTTAGATTGTCACAAAGCCAGCCTTTTTCCCATGGCGCATTACCCAGCAGTGGGCAGGCGAGGCCCAAGTTGGTGGTGCGGGCAGTCAGCCAGATGCAAACACTGTTTTCCCCAAGATAGAAGAAGTCAGGTTTCATTTCTGTCCCAGCAGTCCTGGCTGCATAAAATCTAGACTGGGAATGACATCAGGTCCCAGAAGAGGTATCCCCACCTACGGCTGTAGTGAGAACAAAATAAAATTAGATATTGATAAGCTTCCATGAATATGGGGTTTTAAAACTGATAATATTCCTTTCTTAAGATTCACTGCAGTACATACATTCCTAATTGTTATTTTCAATTGTGCTGATCATTTGATCTCATGAGCCTGTTTTTGATTTCAGGTTATAAAATGAAGATGATAGTATCTGCCCTGACTACCTCAAAAGACTGCCATAAGCATATGTGGGGATGTGACAACGCACACCGCAAAAGGCTGTCTGTTAGTTACCACCACTATCTCCATCACAGCTCTGACTGTGGAGATGAGTGCATGTCAGGTCTTTGACTATGTCTGTTTCATATGCTTTCACATTTATGCTGTTGCCACTACTAGTGATCAGGGCTAGGCCTTTTGCAAATTTGTCATCCTCCTCTTAGATAGCCTTCTCTTTGTCCTCCTAGCACCTGCTTCCAACCTGAATCTTTGGACAGATCTTTATCGTATCTGAGGCTCTCCAGGACTCCCACCAGGGCCTGGGAAGCATCTCCTATTTTAGTTCCTCTTCTTCCTTTCAAGAATCCAATCTGCAATTTTCTGGAAGAACTGCTCTCTGTTGGATAGCAAGGGATTTAGGGGACTTCGATAAACCTCATAGCCACATAATCCTTTTAGTAACTGAACTAATGATTAATTCTTATGAAAACAAATGTCTCCAGAAATTGCTATGCACTGCAACTTCCAAGCAAGCAGGTGAGCCTTTGGGGCCTCCAAACATGTCTGTGCAGGGTCAGGACAAGAGACCTGCTTGGATTGGAATGTCCATGTATTAACAACAGTACATTTTCAAGGGTGTAGCATGTATACCCTCAAAAATACTATTCCCCATGCAGTGTTCTAATGCTGAACTCAAATTCACAGAGCTAGGCAGTGGAGAACTGTAGTTTACCTTTTGAGTTAAGAGACTAGAATTCCAAAATGTCTGCTTTAGTGTCTGCTTTAGAGCTTATCACCCCAATAAACCCATCCCCCAAACAGTGAATTGGTGATGTATGGAATAATTTATTTGAAAATATTATGAGAAGAAGTCTCCAGGCACTAAACAAATTAAAATTGTTACTTTGAAGTAAATAGAATTATAACAAAAATGATCAACAATAAAAAACACGTGAAAGTGGAGAAAGATGATTTTGGATTTCATTCAACTCAACTGCTCCTCCTAGTGCAGTAACAGTGTTGTTACCTTCTCCTCACATTTCTAAACAGGCAAAGACATTTAAAGCTCTAGCTTACTTAGCTAAATATTATTATGTGAGAAAAATTTAGATCAACTTAAAACATTAGGGAGGATGGAAAAGAGGGTCTTTCAGTTTCTTGTGAAGTCTCTGACTTAAATCTTAATGGGACACATCAGCTATAATGACAAGAAAAATACAGTAGAGCACCACCAATGTAGAGTGAAAGTTATGTTATTCCTTTAAATATTATTTTAAATACATTATGTTTTATTCATATATAACACAACTATCTAGTAAGTCACCTTTAAAATATGTCTTGGAATTTAAACATCGAATCAGATAAAATGCTCAAGGAAAGTTCAAGAACACAAAGTTGGGCAACATTTCTAAATCTTTTAAATTAGAGTTTGTGACTCTGCTGGTACATTCAACTGTAGCAGGTAAGAGTTTTCCTCTCTGTTTTTGTGTTCCCAGAAACGTAGCTTTAAGTGCCTCTGTATTTATGACACATTTTAAAATATCAGTTTTTGTAAGTTCTTAGGAGAAATCCAGTGTTACTCAACTAACAGAGGATTATAAGCAGAACCATAGCATATGTGGGAACAAGCAGGAAATGGTTAACCAGTGCCTATTCAAGTCTGTAGATGTGCTTCTTGTTACCAGCCACCAGTGGTCTTTTTCAGATCTGTCTTCTGTGACTTAGTGGTTTATCCTAAGCTCTCGTTTTAATACTTTCAAACCTCCGAAATCGTTCAGCTGTTTAAAAGTTCCAAAACAAGCAAATGTGTTACTGGAATCTTACCCTTAACTTTGCTGGAGAGAATATACTAAGGCTCTTCTCCAGCCAAAATAATAAAAGACCTTTTAAGTGGCTAAAATTCTTGGTTGATTGCACATACATGTCAATGTCAGACAACTATAAATAGAGAGATTTGGAGGAGAAATAGGGAGAGTATAACTGCAACAAAATAAAATGGAATGTTTTGAAGGCAGTCAGAAAACAGTACATGTTTTATAAAATTAAGATTTGTCTCCCTTTAATCCACAATCCCCTTTATGTAGAAAGAGCCCACATGGATCATGCACTTCCAGTATGAGGGAATAAAAGGACTTTCTTTTCTTTGTTAATATATATATTATTCTCAAACGGGTAATTAAGATTTCTTCTTTCTGTTATTCTTTTGAATTTGGATATCTGTTAGATCTTACGATATTTTCCCCCATCACTGCTTTGTTTTCCTAGAATAAGAAAAAATCTTTCAAAGAAAGAAATTGTGCCCATGATTACTGACATAAATGAAGTCAGTAGGGAATTGCCTGAGTGTTACCTAGGGCAGGGTTGGCCCCAAAATAAACTGGGTCATTTGTTATAGCTATTCAAAGAAATTTAAGGATTAATTTCTCAAGAAATTCTTACTCTCTTAGGCAGGTTAACATGTCCACTAGCTTCAATACCTAGGTTAATACATATTTTTACAAGCATTGTTACTTAATTTTGAACAGTGATCTACTTTTTTTATATTAACACCTATCTTATATTGACCCATCTAAACTGAATTCAAATTAGTTCTTGAAAATTAGTTTAATTTATTTTAAGCCTGTTACCACTGTACAAGAGAATTTAACAGTTGCTTCAGTTTGGTAATTGTGCTATAGACAAGCAAATTAGTTGGCAATGGAGAAAACCATCACTTGTGTAATAGTCTTTTAATGTAGTTCTTTTGAATTCTGATCTCACTCCTTAAGTGAGAGAGGCTGGAACATTGATGATGGTTGCAAGGGCCATTTGGAGGAATAATCAATAATATAATTAACATCTCTGCATCTTAGTTCTCTTTAAATTGCATTGGTTTGAATTGGCTACAGGCTACAGCTTGGCTCTAAAGATCCAGCACTTAATATTGGAATACCAGAAAGTAGCATTTTAATAATATATTTAGTAAAGATTTTATTAGTGTTTCTGAAATAAACCCTTAAGGCAAGACTTACAAGGACGTAAAAATAGTGTGGTTCTTGGCAACCAACAGAATGGGAAAAAAATTTTGCAATCTACCCATCTGACAAAGGGCTAATATCCAGAATCTACAAAGAACTGAAACAGATTTATAAGAAAAAAACAAACCCATCCAAAAGTGGGCGAAGGATATGAACAGACACTTTTCAAAAGAAGACATATATGAAGCCAACAAACATGAAAAAATGCTCATCACGACTCTTCATTAGAGAAATACAAATCAAAACCACAATAAGATACCATCTCAGGCCAGTTAGAATGGCTATCATTAAAAAATCTGGAGACAACAGATGCTGGATAGGATGTGGAGAAATAGGAACACTTTTACACTGTTGGTAGGAATGCAAATGAGTTCAACCATTGTAGAAGACAGTGTGGTGATTCCTCAAGGACCTAGACATAGAAATTCTATTTGACCCAGCAATCCCATTACTGGGAATATACCCAAAGGACTACAAATTGTTCTGTTATAAAGATAAATTGTTCTGTTACAAAGACCCATGTACATGCATGTTCATCGCGACACTGTTAAAAATAGCACAGACATGGAACCAACCCAAATGCCCATCAATGATAGACTGGACAAGGAAAATGTAGCATATATACACCATGGAATACTATGCAGCCATAAAAAACGATGAGTTGTGTCCTTTGCAGGGACATGGATAAACCTGGAAACCATCATTCTCAGCAAACTGACACAAGATCAGAAAATCAAACGCTGCATGTTCTCACTCATAGGCAGGTGTTGAACAATGAGAACACTTGGAAACAACGAAGGGAGCACCACACTGGAGTCTGTTGAGGGGGCTAAGGGAGAGACAGTGGGAGGGAGGGTAGGGAAGGGATAACGTGGAGAGAAATGTCAGGTATAGGTGATGGGGGGATGGTGGCAACAAACCACATTGCCATGAATGTACCTATCCAACAATCTTGCATGATCTGCACATGTACTTCAGAATCTAAAGTGCAATAAAAAAATAGCATGGTTCTAAACAAGCCATGTTCATAATTTTAAAATCTTACCTCAAGTTCAGCTTTTATCATTTTCCTTAAAATATTTAAAAAGTAATCTAAGGGTGGGACTTGGTTTATCAAATGCCTTTGACTTGATTCTAATGATAAATTCTGTAACTCTGTAATTCTAATCACCTGTTCTCCACAAATGCTGCTATGCTATGTCTGACTTGTCAGATATTCTTGTTACTTTAAATATAGGTTTAGAGATTCAATGACTTTATCAAGAATTGTTTCATAAAGTGGTTATCTGGTTGGACAGGAATGATGTCTTATTCCTATGAGAGAGGAATGTATTTGATCGTTCAATTAAGGTAGGAACTGTATTCTGTATATATTACCTGGTGTATAAAAGCACTTAATTAAAATATGTTAGATCAGTGATCAGAAAATGGGGAGGCAGAGATGAGGAGCATGCACAGAAAACTCCCAGCAGAGGGAATGCTTCCCAGGGGAGCCATGAGAACTGGCTCTTCAAATGGCACATGCAAAGCCCCATGTTAGACAGAAATGATTACTGTATACCAATGTGTTCTTCGAGGTACAAATTTAAGAAAAATAAACGGCCAAATCCATAAAGTAAACTACTGCAGAATTTAATGTATTCATTTCATGAGTTCCTTGCCATCAGCTGTCCACTGTATGCACTGAGAGCACGGATTAGCAGAATTTTAATTTGAAAAAGGTTTTTCTTATTTTTCTCATAACTGATAGTGTCCAAAATTAAACATGTGATAACAGTGAAAAATGTGAGTATAACACTAAATTCCAAATAGACAGAATTTTATGATAAATTACAGTTTATTTAATCAAAGCAGTTCCAGTTACCTTTCCCCAGCATAATGCTTGAAACGACATGCTCACAAACAAACAGAAATGACTAAATTATTGTTTACAACTTCTAATGATTTTCTAACACATTGGCTTGCAGTAAAAGTCTCCTGAATAACTAAAAAATCCAGATCTTCAGATTTTGTGAAATTTCAAAAGCAATAAATAAAACTAAGTAAGGTCAGATGAGAGAACAGGTGTGAAATAAATGGAGTACACATACTTCAAGTCATAAATGCATTTAGCTTCCCAATAAGGCTTAAGGGAAAAATATCCAAAGTGAAAAAATCTGAAAGATCAACTTTATCTAGCTCAAAAGTTGTCACCAACATCATTTATATTAGAAAGTCACTCACTTCTCTAAATGCTGTTTTGCTGATACAAAAATATTTCTTGGAATTTAGCTGCAAGAAGATTGACCACAAGGAAATTTAGGATTTGCAGTTCTGAAGAAATGCCACATTACTCTAGGAACTCAAACTCATACAGTGTTGGCTCAGGCTGAACATGGTAGCTAGCACACAGTTAAGGTTTATTAGCAGTTTAATGGTTAAATGAATGAATAAATAGACAGCAGGATGAATGAGCAATGCCATGAGAAACGTAGAAGGAGAGTTGTAAATATTGAAAGTGAGAAAAAGAGAATGAGCACAATCTGTTTAAAGACTTACTTATTCCACGCTTGTCTAAGGTTTTTAGAGCTGTACAGGGTAAAGCGTTCTGAAATAAAAAAGAAAAATGATAAACAATCTTTGTATCAAATGTATATATTGCAAGTATGTTGGAAAAAACTCACCGTTTAAAAAAGGCAGTGTGCTATTCAGTCAGTTAGGCCAGCATAGTAAGTCTTCACTTTTATACTGGGCAGTTATAAAGAGTAAAACAGGAAGATTACAACATATTAAACCGTGAAGCATTGTTTTCTTTTGTCTAAGATGGTTTATTTCATAATTTTGTTTCCTAGTAACTATTTCTTAGAATAACTTTTAATTGGGCTGAAAAAAGAAATGCAAATTCCAAACCTCCAACTTGTAAGCAGATTTATAGAAATATATCAACACATTACATCAAGTGAGACTTGCTGCTTTTTCCAATGATGATTTCTCTGACCAAATACAGTAATGTTGCATCTCCTTTCCTATGTTGGATGGTATTTATACATGCTCAAAACCAAACTACCAGGGTCTTATACTGTATATTTACATTTATCAGTGAACAATCTTTAGATTTGTTTTAGCTTAAAAAGGAACATGTTTGTTTTACCAAGTTAAAAAATAAAGTGATATAGAATAGATATTATAATCTCTTTACCTGCTCGTTCTTTCACTCCTGATGAAATAGCATTTGTTAATGATTTGATATGTCTGTTTTCACGTATTTTTGCTTATTTCATAAAAAATACTTCCACTACACCCATCCTTATGTACAAACATATATACCATTAATTTTTTGAATGGATTGTATAATAAACATTACTCTTGAAATCTTTTTGGCATTTAATAATATATGCTGGATAGTCCTTCAAATAAAAAAAAATATGTAACTTTTTTTTTTTTTTTTTTTTGAGACAGAGTTTTGCTCTATTGCCCAGGTTGGAGTGCGGTGGTGCAATCTTGGCTACTGCAACCTCCGTCTCCTGGGTTCAAGCGATTCTCCTGCCTCAGCCTCCTGAGTAGCTGGGATTACAGGCACATGCCATCATGCCCAGCTAATTTTTTTTATTTTTAGTAGAGATGGGGTGTCACCACGTTGGCCAGGCTGGTCTTGAACTCCTAACCTCAGGTGATCCACCTGTCTCAGCCTCCTAAAGTGCTGGGATTACAGGCGTAAGCCACTGTGCCCAGTCTGTAATAATTGTTTTTAAATTGTCTAATGTTCCATTGAATAGAAGTAACATAATTTATCTGACTGTTCTCTCATTGATGAACCTTTAAGTAGTTTCCAATTTCTTTCCCCTTACAAACAATACTTCAACAAATATCCTTGCACAGGTCCCTCTGTATACAGACGCTTTCACTTCTATTGGACAGATTCCCCAATATACAATTGCTTAAACAGCATGCACATTTTACATTTTAATAATTGCCAACAGAGTACTTTTTATTTTCCTACCAGTGATGAAAAAGAATGTCACTTTCTCCATATGCCTTCTAGCACTGGTTGTTAACAGTATTTACATTTTGCCAAAGCTACACTTCATAAAACATTCTTGGGCTTCTTTTCATATGTTTTCTGGCCATTTACATTTCTTCTGCTGTTTCAAATTTCACTTTTTATAGCTGGTACCAATTTTAATATTGGGTTCTTGGTTTTTTATCAATCAGTTTATAGAAGTTTTCTGTATATGATCAAGTTGTCTCGTGTGTGTGTGTGTCTGTGTTTGTGTATAAAAGTGAAATATGTGTATACTTTTTTCCACATAGAAACTGAAATTTTTATTTAGTAAATTATTCTTTTTTTTTCTATTATACTTTATGCTCCAGGATACATGTGCAGGATGTGCAGGTTTGTTACACAGGTATATGTGTGCCATGGTGGTTTGCTGCACGTATCTACCCATCATCTAGTTTTTAAGTCCCACACGCATTAGCTATTTGCCCTGATGTTCTCCCTCCCCTCACCCTCTGACTCCTCAACAGGCCCCCATGTGTGATGCTCTCTTCCCTATGTCCATATGTTCACATTGTTAAATTCTCAGTGTGATGAGGAATTTAGCAAGTGAAAACATGCTTGGTTTTCTGTTTCTGTGTTAGTTTGCTGAGGATGATGGCTTCCACCTTCATCCATGTCCCTACAAAGGGCATAATCTAATTCCTTTTTATGGCTACATAGTATTCCGTGGTTAATATATATCATATTTTCTTTATCCAGTCTATCATTGATGGGCATTTGGGTTGGTTCCATGTCTGTGCTATTGTAAATAGTGCTGCAATAAATATACATGAGCACGTGTCTTTAAAGTAGAATGATTTATATTCCTTTGGGTATATACCCAGTAATGGGATTGCTGGGTCAAATTGTATTTCTGGTTCTAGATCCTTAAGGAATCACCACACTGTCTTCCAAAATGGTTGAACTAATTCATATTCCCACCAACAGTGTAAAAGCGCTCCTATTTCTTCACAGCTTCATCAGCATCTATTGGTTCCTGACTTTTTAATAATCATCATTCTGACCGGCATGAGATGGTCTCATTGTGGTTTTAATTTGCAATTCTCTAATGATCAGTGAAGTTGAGCTTCTCTTCATATATTTGTTGGATGTATCAATGTCATCTTTTGAGAAATGTGTGTTCATATCCTTTGCCTATTGTTTGATTTTTTTTTCTTGTAAATTTGTTTAAGTTCCTTGTAGATTTTGTATATTAGTCCTTTGTCAGGTGGGTAGATTGCAAACATTTTCTCTCATTCTGTAGGTTGCCTGGTCACTCTGATGATAGTTTCTTTTGCTGTGCATAAGCTCTTTAGTTTAATTAGATCCCATTTGTCAATTTTAGCTTTTCTTGCAATTGCTTTTGGCATTTTTGTCTTTAAATATTTGCCCCTGCCTATGTCCTGAATGGTATTGCCTAGGTTTTCTGCCAGGGCTTTTATAGTTTTGGGCTTTACATTTAGGTCTTTAACTCATTTTGAGTTATTTTTTGTATAAGTTGTAAGAAAGGGTTCCAGTTTCAGTTTTCTGCACATGGCTAGCCAGTTTTCCCAGCACCATTTATTAAATAGGGAATCCTTTTCCCATAGCTTGTTTTTGTCAGGTTTGCTGAAGATCAGATGGTTATAGATGTGTGGCATTAGTTCTGAGGTCTCTGTTTGTTCTGTTCCACTGGGCTATATGTCTGTTTTGATACCAGTAACATGCTTTTTTTTTTTTTTTTTAGGTTACTAGAACCTTGTAGGATAGTTTGAAGTCTGGGAGTGTGATGCCTCCAGTGTTGTTCTTTTGACTTAGGATTGTCTTGGCTATACAGGTTCTTTTTTGGTTTGATATGACATTTAAAGTAGTTTTTTTCTAATTCTGTGAAGACTGTCAATGACAGTTTGATAGGGATAGCACTGAATCTACAAATTACTTTGGGCAGTATGGCCATTTCCACATTATTGATTCTTCCTATCCATGAGCATGGAATGTTTTTCCATTTGTTTGTGTCCTCTCTTATTTCCTTGAACAGTGCTTTGTAGTTCTCCCTGAAGAGGCCCTTCAGAGCCCTTGTTAGGTGTATTCCTAGGTATTTTATTTTCTTTATGGAAATTGTGATTGGGAGTTCATCCATCATTTGGCTCTCTGTTTGCCTATTGTTGGTGTGTAGGAATGTTTGTGATTTCTGCACACTGATTTTGTATGCTGAGACTTTGCTGAAATTCCTTATCAGCTTAAGAAGATTTTGGGCTGATAACAATGGGGTTTTTAAAATATAGAATCATGTCATCTGCAGAGACAACTTAACTCTCTCTCTTCCTATTTGAATATCCTTTATTACTTTCTTTTGCCTGATTGTCTGGGCCAGAACTTCCGATACTATGCTGAACAGGAGTAGTGAAGGAGGGCATCCTTGCCTTGTGACGGTTTTCAAAGGGAATGTTTCCAGCTTTTGCCCATTCAGTATGATGTTGGCTATGGGTTTCTTATAAATAGCTCTTATTATTTTGAGGTATGTGCCATCAATACCTAGTTTACTGAGAGTTTTTAACCTGAAGGGCTGTTGAATTTTATCGAAGGCCTTTTCTGCAACTATTGAGATAATCATGTGCTTTTTATCATTGGTTCTGTTTATGTGATGGATTATATTTATTTATTTGCATATGTTGAACCAGCCTTGCATCCTGGGGATGAAGTATACTTGGCCGTGGTGGATAAGCTTTTCCATGTGCTTCTGGATTTGGCTTGTCAGTATTTTATTGAGGATTTTCGCATCAATGTTCATCAGGGATATTGGCCTGAAGTTTTCTTTTTTTGTGTGTGTCTCCACCTGGTTTTAGTATCAGGATGATGCTGGCCTCATAAAATGAGTTAGGGAGAAGTCCCTCCTTTTCAATTGTTTGGGATAGTTTCAGAAGGAATAGTGCCAGCTCCACTTTGTATGTCTGGTAGAATTTGGCTGTAAATCCATCTGGTCCTGGGCTTTTTTTTTCGTTGGTAGACTATTAATTACTGCCTCAATTTCAGAACTTGTTATTGGTGTACTCAGGGCTTCGACTTCTTCCTGGTTTAATCTTAGGTGTATGTGTCCAGGAATTTATCCTTTTTGATTCTTCTCTCTTTTCTTCTTTATTACCTAGATAGTGGTCTATTTTGTTAATTTTTCAAAAAAATATCTCTTGGATTCATTCATTTTTTGAAGGGTTTTTCATGTGTCTATCTCCTTGAGTTCTGCTCTGATATTAGTTATTTCTTCTCTTCTGTTAACTTTTTAATTTGTTTGCTCTTGCTTCTCTAGTTCTTTTAATTGCGATGTTGGAGTGTCAATTTGAGACCTTTCTAGCTTTCTGATGTGAGCATTTAGCGCTATAAGTTTCTCTCTTAACACTGCTTTAGTTGTATCCCAGAGATTCTGGTACACTGTCTCTTTGATCTCATTTGTTTCAAAAAACTTCTTGATTTCTGCCTTAATTTTATTATTTACTCAGGAGTCATTCAAGAGAAGGTTGTTTAATTTCCATGTCGTTGTGTGGTTTTGAGTGAGTTTCTTAATCCTGAGTTCTAATTTGATTGCACTATGGTTTGAGAGACCGTATTTGTTATAATTTCAGTTCTTTTGCATTTCCTGAGGAGTGATTTACTTCCAGTTATGTGGTTGATTTCTGAATAAGTGCCATGTGGGACTGAGAAGAATGAATGTATATTCTGTGGATTTGGGGTGGAGAGTTCTGCAGATGTCTATTGAACTTGTCTGGTCCACTTGATCCAGAGCTGAGTTCAAGTCCTGAATATCCTTGTTAATTTTACGTCACGTTGATTTAATATTGACAGCGGGGTGTTAAACTCTCCCACTATTATTTTGTGGGAGCCTAAAACTCTTTGTAGGTCTCTAAGAACTTGTTTTATGAATCTGAGTGCTCCTGTATTGGGTACATATATATTTAGGATAGTTATTCTTTTTGAATTGTACCATTTACCATTATGTAATGCCTTCTCATCTTCTGTCCAGTTTTGCTCCCTTGCTGAAGAGGTGTTGTGATCATTTGGAGGAGTAGAGGCACTCTGGCCTTTTGGGTTTTCAGGGTTTTTTCACTGATTCTTTCTCATCTTCATGAGTTTGTCTAATATCAATCTTTGAGGCTGCTGACCCTTGGATGAGGTTTATGTGGGGATTTTTTTGTTGATGCTCTTGTTGCTTTCTGTTTGCTTGTTTGTCTTTTTAGATCTTGTTGGTTTAAAGTTTGTTTTGTCAGAGACTAGGACTGCAGCTGCTTTTTTTCTTTCCATTTGCCTGGTAAAATTTCCTCCATCCCTTTATTTTGACCCTACATACGCCTTTGCACATGAGATGGGTCTCCTGAATACAACACACCAATGGATTTTGACTCTATCCAATTTGCCAGTCTGCCTTTTAATTGGAGCATGTAGCCCATTTACATTTAAGGTTAATATTGTTATGTATGGATTTGATCCAGTCATTATGATGCTATCTGGTTATTTTGCACACTAGTTGATGCAGTTTCTTCCTAGTGCCATTGGTCTTTATATTTTTGTGTGTTTTCGCAGTGGCTAGTACTGGTTTTTCCTTTCCTGATTTAGTGCTTCCTTCAGGAGCTCTTGCAAGGCAGGCCTGGCGATGACAAAATCCCTCAGTGTTTCCTCGTCTGTAAATAATTTTATTTCTCATTTGTTTATGAAGCTTAGTTTGACAGGATATGAAATTCTGAGTTGAAAATTATTTTCTTTAAGAATGTTCAATATTGGCCCCCCACTCTCTTCTGGCTTGCAGGGTTTCTGCTGAGAGATCCACTGTTAGTCTGATGGGCTTCCCTTTGTTGGTGACCTGGCCTTTCTCTCTGGATGCTCTTAACATTTTTTCCTTCATTTTGACCTTGGAGAATCTAACGATTATGCGTCTTGGAGTTGATCTTCTCATGGAGTATCTTTACGTGTTCTCTCTATTTCTGAATTTGAATGCTGACATGTCTTGCTAGGTTAGGGAAGTTCTCCTGGATAATATCCTGAAGTGTGTTTTCCAGCTTGCTTCCATTCTCCCTGTCTCTTTCAGGTACTCCAAACAATTGTAGGTTTAGTCTTTTTACATAGTTCCATATTTCTTGGAAGTTTTGTTCATTCCTTTTCATTCTTTTTTCTCTAATCTTGTCTGTCTGCCTTATTTCAGCAAGATGGTCTTCAAACTCTGATATTCTTTATTCTGCTTGATCGATTTGGCTATTGATACCTGTGTATGCTTCAGAAGGTATCCTGCTGTGTTTTTCATCTCCATCAGATCATTTATGCTCCTGACTAAACTGGTTATTCTAGTTAGCAGCCCTGGAAGGTTTTTATAAAGGTTCTTAGCTTTTTTGCATTGAGTTGGAACATGCTCCTTTAGCTCAGTGGAGTTGTTACCCACCTTCTGAAGCCTACTTCGATAATTTATCCACCGCATCTTCTGTCCAGTTCTGCGCCCTTACTAGAGAGCTGTTGCTATCATTTGGAGGAGTAGAGGCAATCTGGCCTTTTGGATTTTCAGTGCTTTTTCATTGATTCTTCCTCATCTTCATGAGTTTGTCTAGTGTCTATCTTTGAGGCTGCTGGCCCTTGGATGAGGTTTATGTGGGGACTTTTTTGTTGATGCTCTTGTTGCTTTCTGTTTGTTTTTCTTTCAATGGTCAGGTCCCTCTTCTGTATGGCTGCTGTGGTTTGCTGGACATTTACTTCAGGCCTTATTCATCTGGTTCACTCCCATGCCTCGAGATGTCACTTGAGGAGGCTAGAGAACAGCAAAGATGAGTGCCTACTCCTTCCTCTGGAGTCTCTGACCTCAAGGGGCACCTACCTGATGCCAATAGAAACACTCCTGTATAGGGTGTCTAACAACCCGTTAGAGGGTCTCACCCAGTTTGGTGGCATGGGGATCAGGACCCATTTAATGAGGCACTTCGGTTGTCCCTTGGTAGAGGGGGTGTGTTGAACTGGAGGGAAACCCACTTGTCTGGGCTGCCTGGATTCCTCAGAACTAGCAGGAGGAAAGACTAAATCTGCTGGTCCACAGAGACTATGGCCACCCCTCCCCACTGGGGCTCAGGCACAGGGAGATCAGAGTTCTGCCCCTGAGCCCCTGACTGGAGTTGTGGAGTTCCTGCAGGGAAGCCCCACTCCATGAGAAAAGATGAGTCAGGGTCAGGTCTGAAATGGCACTCCCACAGCTGGTGTGTGGGCTGTGGGAAATACCTCTTGGGACCAAGCCGTCTAGTCTCCCTGGCTCCAGCAGGGAAAAAGTGGCCTGAAGCTATAGAGATGGCTGTGTTTAGGCACCTAGCAGTCCCAGTGTTGGCTGCTGCCCCTCCCCCAAGGAGCTCAGAGGGCTAGACAGCAGGCAGCTGCAGCTGTGGTGATGGCTGCCCTCCCACAGGGAACTTGGCAGGCTTAAGCAGATTCTAGCTGAGTGGCTGCTGAGAATCTGAGCAGCTCCATGGTTGGGACCCTAGGCCCCGGTGGCATGGACTCACGAGTGGGATCTTACAATCCGTGGGTTGCACAGTTCCATGGAAAAAGCACAGCTTCCCAGGCTGAGTGGCATGCTCACTCACTGCCTCCCTTGGCTGGGGGATGATGGTCCCCTGCCCTGTGTGGCTCTCAGGTGGGCCAGCGTACCACACTGATCTTCCTTCCTCTCTGTGGATTATGCCAGCTGCCTAGTCAGTCCTAATGACAGAACTTGGATACCTCAGTTGCTGGTGCAGGATTCACAAACTGTTTTAGTTCTTTTCAATGGGAGCCTCAGTTTGCCACTGCTTCTGGTCCACCATCTTGGCCCTGCCCCAAATTATTTTTTTTCTTTTGGCTTTCTTGTCTAGCTTAAAGAAAAAGACTCTGACCTTGATTTTATACAAACACTAACTTCATTTTTCTCCTTTTTTTTTTTTTTAAAAATGAATTGTTTACTTTTTGGTTTTACTATCTGGAATTTATTTTGTAAATATGGTATGACATTTTCTCTGTTTAAGGCGGACAATTATGCCAGGACTAGGTAAAAATCAATCATTATAGATCACTCTTTCTCTGATAATTTGAAGTGACACCTTATCCTATATTACATTTCAAAATATACAAGAGCCTGGACTCTTTAATACTCAACTATTTATGTCAGTATCATAGTGTTTTAATTAGAGTGCCTCTTATTATCTAGGAAATGTCTTTTCTTAGTAGTACTCTCTCTTTTTGGTAAAAATTATTGGGGCAAGCTTTGAACATTTCTTTTTTTGTTAACATTTCTTTTTTATTTTTAAAGACAAGGTCTTGCTCTGTCACTCAGGCTGGAGTGCAATGGCATAACCATGGATCACCACAGCCTTGACCTCCCAAGCTCAACTGATCCTCTCACCTCAGCCTCCCAAGTAGCTGGGACTACAGAAGCATGCCACCATGCCTGGCTAACTTAATTTTTTTTTTTTTTTTTTTGTAGAGATGGGGTTTTGCTATGTTGCCTGCCCTGATCTGGAACTCCTGGGCTCAAGCAATCCTCCAGCCTTGGATACCCAAAGGGCTGGAATTACAGGCATGAACCACCAAGCCCAGCCTGAGCATTTCCTTATTCACTAATTCTACACATAGTTAATGTTGTACCTAATAGGTGCTAAGGATTCTTCTCATGCTGAGAATATAGGCATGAATAAAACAGAAGTCTCTTTCCTCATGAAGCTCATATTCTAGAACACATGAGACAGACAATAAAACATCACCACCACCACCACCACTAGCAACAACAACAAAATGAATGAGTTAATTTTAGAAAGTGGTAAGTGTTCTAGCAAAGCAAAACAAGGTGATCTGATGCAGACCAGTGTGAGAACACTTTAGGTTCTTCTTATGAGGGCAGACCAGTTTAAAACAAAGCAGTCAGTCAACACAATACACAGGCTGGGTGTGGTGGCTCATGGCTATAAACCCAGCATTTTGGGAGGCTGAGGCAGGAGGATTGCTTGGGCCCTGGAGTTCACAACCAGCTTGGCTAACACAGAGAGACCCGTCTCTATAAAAAATTGAAAAATTTGCTGGGCATGGTGGTGTATGCCTGTAGTCCTCGCTACTCAGGAGGCTAAGGAGGGAGGATTCCTTGAGTTTAGAAGGTCGAGGCTGCAGCAGCCATGATCATGCCACTGCACTGCAGCCTGAGTGACAGAGCAAGATCCTGTGTCAACAAACAAACAACAAATTTTTAAAAAAATGTTTTCATTGGAAATTTTATTGAATTCTATTAAAACATATATTAATCTGAAAATATATATTATTCTAATGTAAAATGTTTGTGTCTTTCCATTTAGGCAACATTCATGTATACATCCTGTGGTAACATTAAATGGTTTTTTAAAGTATTGATCTCATTTTTTTTAATGATTTAATACTTATGAGGCTTAATTTTGCTTAATATTAGTTGGTGTCCTTTTTCAGTGTTGTCTGCTTTTTTTTAAAATAAAAATTTATTTTTTTTTATATATGGCATTTCAGTCTGGGTGGAGTACAGTGGCACAATCATAGCCCACTATAGCCTTGAATTCTTGGGCTGGAGGGATCCTCCTACATCAGCCTCCTAAGTACCTAAGACTATAGGCACTCACCATCATTCCTATTTATTTATTTATAGAGATGGCATATCACTATGTTGCTCAGGCTGGTCACAAACCCCTGGCCTTAAGCAATCCTCCTGTATCAGCCTCCTGAATAGCTGAAATTATAAACACAAGCCACTGTGCCTGACTTCTTGTTTGTTTTTAATTATAAGTTTTTAAAGGAGAAAATAAAAATAATTTATATTGCTTTTGTTATGGTATGTTTCCTGTACAAGAATACCATTGGATAAGATGAACAAAAAGAAAAAAACACGCACTCAGCTTCCTATCTTCCTATCTTTAAACACTATGCAATGATTCATTCATTCATTTCAACTACTATGTATTGAGCAACTATTGTGTATCAGGTATATAATTTTTGGGGCTGAAGACGTAGGGGAGAACCAAAAAACCTTCCTGTTTGTAGGGGGCTTGCGTTCCCATAAGGAGTATACTAGGCTGGAGTGTGCTGCAGGCCAGGATAGCTGCAGCTGATCTAGAACCCAGGAGAGAGAGGTGGAGGCTGAGATAGAGACAAGCCAGAAGGGTTTGTGGCTTTGAAAATATGATCTGGTATGAGCTTTTTTTTTTTTTTTTTTTAAATAAAAAGGTATCCCTATGGCTTCTATTGGAGAGTACACTACAGGAGGCAAAGTTGGAAGCAGGGGGACCAACAAAAGGTTATTACTGTCCAGGAGAGAGACAATATGACTTAGGCCACAGGAACAGAGTGAATGCAGTGAGAAGAGGATCAGAGTCTGAAAATGCTTTGCAGGTTGAACCTGTGAGATCTACCGGTGAGTTAGAAATGAAGTGTGACAGAAAGGGAGGAGTCAAGGATGATTCATAGAGCACTTACTGCTCTCCAAATTCCAGGTTACAAAGATGCAGAATTTCACACACAACTCCATTACTATTTGGAGAAGAAATTAATCTTTCTGTGGTAATTCAGGAGGTATTTAAAGAGGAGTTCTCAAGGAGTTTTGGAGGTATCAATCAGTCAGGGGTAATTGACAAAATATTTAATAACCTGTTAAGCGCAGGCATTGACCAATCAGAATAGAAACGAGTCATCATGCAATAAGGGTGTGCACTAGCTGAAGATCAGCCCTGATTACAAACATTCCTTGTTCTAAAGACATAGGCAACAGGCTTACCAACAAATATCTTTGTTTCAAAAGAATGTCTAATTTCTGAGTTTATTCTCTACTAGGCTGCATTATATAAGACACAACATAATTCAGCCAGTTGGTGTAGAACAGAAATTTAAGGGCATAGTCTAGGTTTGAGGATTAACTGACAAAGGAGAAAAAGAAAGAATAGTTCTTTAGAATAGCAAATTTAATAATTTGCTATGATTTCAGAATGAACAGGAATTCTATTACAGATAAAATTAACACAATCTTGTATTTATAAGTAAATTATTATTCTTAGCAATTAATAATTGCACAGAAATATTAGTTCTAATAATTGCCTCTTTTAGAGCTTGACAGGATATGCTAATAGAATTTTTTTCCCAGAAATACAATATGTCAATTTAGCTGTGCACAAAAGAGACAAAACTGATAGTGAAACATGCCATATGAGAGCAAAAAAAAAATGAAGCCTCATTTTCAGGTTTACCTTCCATCAATATTCACATAAAACCTTAATTCCTTTAGCAAATATTGCCTGGGCACTTGCCTGTATACCAGATGCTGCACTGGGCAACGGGCACACAAAAGTAACTCAGTCCTGGTTACAGTTCGGTGGCATGGAAGAGTACACAGAGAATTACAGATACAGAATGAAAAATGCTACAATATGGATACAGACAGAGTCCTCACCAGAGACTACAGCTAGAGCCACTAACTGCATCTGTCTCTTTTCCAAATGAAGACGGGATAAACTCAAACACCGGACGCTAGCTCCAGGAACACACAGAGCCTGCTTGTTTTTATGCAACAGATTTCAGAGTGTAACTGCCAAAGTACGTGATTTCAAATAGAGCCATTTCTAATGTTTTCTGCAATGAACATGACATTTATAATTAGAATAAAAAATTATATTTTACAAGCTACTTCCATTATAAATAAAAGTAATGTTCCATTAGATGAAAGCAACACAATTAGCCATGTAAGTTTTCAAAACCAAAAGGTGTTGAAATTAGTGCCCCAAGTTGATAACTAGTATATTAAAATAGTCAACTGTCTATGAATAATTTTATCAGGTGTTTGAGTATTTGCATATGAATGTTTTATACTGTTCTCCTTCACTTAAGTTTACTCTCACTTATTACTTTAATGTCAACTTTCTCTTTCCAATTATGTTTAAACTAGAAGTTTAGAATGTCATTATTTAAAGTACTGGCTAGCTCATAGCATAACTGAGAAGTGCAATTAATTTGAACCTGCAGGCTGATTTTCACCTTCTCCTCTTAGTGCAGGGACATTGCAGAAGATGATCCCAACACAGCGGGAGACCAGGGAGGAGAGCTTGCCGAGAAGAAATCACTTGCTAAGTGACAGGACAGGGAACACAAGAATTGGAAAGGTTTTCTCTCAAACTGCCATGCACGTAAGCACTGCAATTCGTTGACATTCCACAGGAAAACAACTGGAGAACAATGCTGGACATTGTAAAGTCCGTTGGCTTAAAAAAGCTACACTTGAAATGTCTTGAGGCACTATAAAGCAAACTGTAACCCATGGGAAGATAAAACCCAAATTGGATTTTACTCATTTGCATATAAGCATGCACTGTATACTTCAGGAGATTAATTTTAATTTTCTTATTCTCCTCTCACCAATGTTTTTGTTTCTTATAAGATACTGCTGTGTTTTTAACTTTAATGACAGAAAGACATAGGAATAAAAAGTTCAAATAACCAATAAGAAACTCCAAATATGTTCAAAGGACTTGAAAGGCCGAACATAGATTTATAGCTAACACGTTCCTTTCTTTTTTTGATAGGAGTGGGAGTGAGCAGACCAGGAGGGAGGTCCGGAAGAATCATAAAAAGGCTCAAACTTAGTAGATCTTTTACAAATGGATATGACATCGTATAAGAGAAACAATACCACGAAACAAGCATTGATTTATAAGTCAATATAAAATGAGTATGTCCAAATGTCATATGAAATTCTAGCTGCTCTTCATAATTGACTCTTTTAAATTATATATTCAATTATTCACAATTTCAATTTAGGAGTCATTGTAATACAGGCATTTACTCCTACTGAAATGGTAAAAAAGTAGTGATGATTTAAGCAAAAAGCTGTGGTCACATTGAAGGGCACTTCCTCATCTGGCAGAGATGCGAAGCCCAGTGCCTTTCTGAGGGTTGCTTCTGTGAAGGCAAAAGGCTCCAGTACCTTACAAGGATGAACAATTAACACTGTTATAAATCACTCTGGTTACATTTCAAACAATTACCCTAATTATTTGTTTATGTTACAAATAACACACTCAAATCCTTTTGGATAGAAGGCACAGTATTTTATTCATTCATTGTACAAATACTTATTGTTTGCTATTTGCTAGGGACTGTGAATACAGCAGGGCAGGAAACATACAAGGTCACAAGTAGCCTCTAACAAATCACGTGAACTAATACTGAGAGGCCTTCAATAGAACAAAGCTACACTCACAAGTATACAGAAGAATTTTTATGCACACTTTGCTTTCTTATATCTATTAGGAAAACCAAGCCAGCAGTGAACATTTCAGTCAACATTCTGATCAAGATATTTTAAAAGCTGAATCCACAGTTCTTGGACCAGAAGTAAAGCAGTATTTGTGTACAGTAGGGAAGAGTTTTACCTCAAATAAAGAGGGCCAGACTTTTTCCAAAATCTGGGTATTTTAGATATCTTAACCCAAAAGAGCATCGTGATTCCAACAGGCATTTTAGAATAAAATGTATGTTAATCTAAACTGCAATTCACACCTTTAAAACACTTGATATTCCTAAGATATTTAATGGCGCAGATTTGACACAGCCCCGGCATGACACCGGGAGAGGTTTTAATGTAACGCATCCGTGCTGAACAGAATTGCACTGCCCTGACGCTGTTACCCAGTAAAGCTACCTTAAAATGCTGACCCTCTTTAGTCCTTTACATGTAAGACTGTAGCATCCTAACCTGCCCTGGCTATAGCAAATCATCCTTCAATTACTAACAGTGTGCTTTTCTACAAGAGTAATCTTTGAGTAACTTCTGGAAACAAATGCTCTACTGTATTCATTAAACATTCTTGCTTGTGATGACATTTGTGTTTCTAATATACATAACAGTGTGGGGTTAGTGAATGCATGTTCCCAGATGAGGTCTCCAAACTATCTGTACCTTTCTCTACTTAAAAGTCATAGACTACTTCTTTTTCCATAAGACATTTTTCTCTAAATAACTAAGTTTAATCAGTCAGGCATTTATTAAAGTCTAAAGTATACTATTCATAAACAAGAACAAATTTACATCTCCCAGAAAAGAAAGCAGAGAAAGATGTTCTGTCTTACTCTCTTCCAAATCCCCCATCCAAACTCTCTTAATGGGGAAGACAGAGCAGCTCCAGAGGATCTGAGTGCTAGGTGAAAGCCAAGCAACCAAGTGGCCTAACTGCTTAATTTACAAATGGGTAAACTGAGGCTAGAAAGGTTGAGTTGCCCGAGACCGTGATGCAGACTATAGTGACAGACTGAACCAGGACTTTACTCCCAGTCTACCATTACCAAAGAGCTAGAATACCCACGACTCCTATTTGATATTTAACAGATGTTTCTTGTGTCCTTTGCGGTGTGCAAATATGAACTCACTTTAATCCACATAATTCTATGGGTAGGGGTTATGATTATTGCCATTATTTACATGGTGAAATGGTACAGAGACATTGACCAATTTGTCCACGTTACACAGCTCACAAGTGACAGAGCAGAGATGTGAACCCAGATAGTTTGGATCTGGAGTCTATGTTCCTAGTCACTATACCATGACACCCCTCTGGTTCTTAGATGGGAGAGACTTGAAGTGCTACCCTGATAATGAACAAAGCTAGTGGCAGAACAAACAGATAAAAACTCCTTGACCAACAATGAAAAACATACATAAGAATATGCACACAAACAAGATTCTCAATATTCCTCACTCCCAACTCCCTTTCTACCTGCTGTCAGAGTGCCTCACCTTTGTAGGTCTAGGAGAATAAATCTGTCTTGTATTTATAGGAAATGAGAAACATATGTCTTTCAAATTCTAGAAACCTTGAACATATTACTTAATCATTCTGTGCCTCAGTTTCCCCATATCTCAAATGGGATACTAGCAGTACCTACTTCATAGTTATTGGAAACGTTCAATAAGAAAATGTATCTCAAGAACTGATAAGTTCCTGACACATTAAAAATACTCAATATCTGCTAGCTATTACTATTGCCACTGCAACTATTAATAACAATATACTTGAAAAACCGATCCTCTTGTACAGTTAGTTATATACTTTGGAAGGAGACATATGGTGTATAAAAAGAAATATTACTCCAGGATGGGCAAATGCTTCATCTATCTTACATTACTTCTTTTGAGGCAACAGTTAAATGAATAAAATCCACAAATATGTTGATGCTCTTCTAACACCTGATATATAATCTTGTGATTCTAATACACTAGTGGAGAGTGAGGATTGGCATTCTGAGAGGATGTCAATTGTCCTCCTTTTTTTACAGTTGAGAGTTGATTAATTGGATTTACAAAGCTGGCTCTAAAGGCACAAGTATCTGTTTACATACATACTTATGTCCTTTTTAAACAGTCTCCATTGGGAGTATTATTGTCTGTTAGCTACAAAGGTGCTCTCTGACAGTGCTGCATGAAAGACTGTATGTGAAGGAAATCTTTTCAGTTCTTACACTGGAGCAAATAATGAGTAGTCCGTTTATCATCCTGTTGGTCTCACTTTAACATTTTGGGGGTAAAATAGTGCTTGCATCTTAAGTATTATTGTAAACCAAGGTTTTTTTTTTCTTTCATCTATGTATTAGAATAAGAGTTATTATTCCATAGTCATGCATTTGTCTTGAAGGAGCCATATGATAATGGCCTAAAAGGATTTTTTAAACAGCAAAAAGTGAACTCACTTGTCTTAGCCAGGAGTAGCTAACACGCCTAGGAGTCAGAATCTACTAAGGGTGATGAGACAGTTATTCAGCCAATAATCACTCGCTCTTCTCTTCAAACTTTCATGAGTGGAGGATACTTTTCTGCCCCACTGACAGTTTGCATGAACAGTGGTAATGACACAAACAGAGGTTTGAAATGTGACTGTGGCATTAGGTCTGCTCTTTTGTGACCTGCCTTTCACTATAAGAAGGACATTCTTCCATAGCTGCCATTCCAAAGAGGATTAGAGGAGTGTGGAACATACTTGAACCCAGCCTGCAGCTAGAAGCACAGAAATGCAGGGCCCAGCCAACACCAGCTGAAACCCAGCTCACCACACAGGTGTAGGGATTGGCAGATACTTAGTGGGGTATGGCACACCTTTGGAGTGGTTTGTTTTTGTACCACGAAACAACACTTTCCTCACTCAGCTTTGGCTTCATCTATCTGCCCTGTCTACCTTCCCTAGTGGGAGGATCCCCTGAGATAGTGTCCATGAAAGCATTTGATACACAGGAAAGAGCTATACAATGCAAACTAGTATCATCAACTATATGACACTTAAAATTTTTGCCATTATTCTGTGTTTCTAAAAATTTTCAAATGCTGAAAAATTTGTATGAATACTCAGATTACTCAACACCATGCTATTCTCTGTGCTTCCAATATTTCCAGGCACCTAAGAGAAAAATCTTCATCCTACCCTTGGTTCAATCATTTGGTCACGAATCTCTCTTAGTGCTGTGGAATCACTGCTCAAATTGGACAGCTGTGCAAGCTTTTGGCTTAGTGAAGTCCCATTTCTTCCCTAAAGATACAGTGTCCTACTCAAGGTACTGTGGTTAACACCTAACTTGAAAACAAGAGATAACGTTTTCTTGTTTTACATCCAAACTTCCAATCCCCTCATCTCCCTTCCTAAGATCTTGATTTTTAAAAAGTTTTTGGAAAGAGACCTAAAAGTTCAGGGTCAGGAGTTACAGAGGACTTTTTACAATGCATAGATTCCTAGTTATATAATTGCCAGCATTTGCGGGCAAGGATACATAAAACATTAGGTTACAAACTTAGGAAAGCAATTAAAAGTGCATGGTTAGTTTATGGAAATGCCATTGGTATATAACAACTTGATTGAATGTTTATTTTAAAAGAGATGTCAGTTCTTTCAGTATCAAGTCAATCATCCATGTCTTCCTTTAGTTCTGCTATAAATTCTTAGGCTAAAAGTTTAATTCTTTTCTTCAATATGACTTTAACCAAATCATACAAATTGGACCGTATACAAGACTTTTAACACTCTTAGGTGGGTTGGAATTACTGAAGAGATAAAAAAGTCTTTATATGGTGATTGGCATTCCATATCACCTTTAGTGATGTGAGGTGTGAATAACTCCCAAAATGAATTTTTAAAAATTCCAGAGAGTTGACTAATAAAATCAGCTTATTTAGGATTAAAAAAAAATAAGTCTGCTATCAGAACTTCATTTTCCCTTGAAAATTTAATTTTATTACTTTTTTTTTCTGACATTTTCTAGACATTTTGCTAGTCGCTATCATTACTGACGCCCTCTAGTGAAAAGAAATGTGAAATTCTTCAAGTACATCAAGACAAAGTACAGATCGTCCCTCCTTTGCAGTGAAATGGATTTACAACATTCATACAGGGATTTCCTTCCATAGCCTACCTACAATTCACTGCAGAGGAAATGAATTGCTATTTTACATTTTTAAGTGATTACCAAGGTTTTTGGTTGCTTCTTATTTATTTCATATCACTGTCCATATCTATGATTTATTTTATATCAACTCCTTGGCCAACTATGGACCTATGCGGAAAAATATCCCTCATGCCTGTGGCATCACTGCTAACTGGTAGGAGAATAATTTCCCTGTGAGTTAGTACTTGTCCCTTTACAGACCCTTCTTGACCCAGAGCCGCAGGCAGAATGACCAACCAAGAGGATTTCACACTTCAGATGAAACCTCTTTCCAGCTCTGAAATGAGTTCGTGACTTTTTGTAGCCAGTAGGTCTTTCTGAAAACATAAAGCATTGATTTCCTCCTCCCCCCAAAACCCTCCGATGAGTCCGTTCACACTTCAAGTAAAATCCTGACTCTTCACCTTGGCTTTCCAAGGACCTGTCCCCCTGAATTGCCTCTTGCCGCTCTCCCTGTGCTCACAGGCATAGTAACTTGTAATTTGTCTATTATCAGTCCCCTCTCTAGCATTAAGCTCCATAAGAAAACGGATTCATCTGCTTTGTTCACGACTGCATCTTTAGCACCCACAATACTGCCTAGTAAGCATTCAGTAAGAATCCAAGCGCATGAGCAGACGTAAAGCACAGTTACTGCTGATGGAAACATGGACTCTCAACTTTAGTATCCACCAGCGACCTCCAAGTGCAGGTGCCTCAGTCAGAAAGTGCAGCCTGCCCTTTCTGTCATGTTTACACTTTTTACTTCCTTAGCTCTATAAAGTTCACATAATTCATAAATTTAGTAATTAACTAGCTTTTTCACTATGTGATTAAAATAGCATTTATTTGTGGGAGGAAGGACAGCAAAGTTCACAAAGGTGATAGTTGACGGTGGGTGGAGAGAACTCTAAATACTCTAAGGATTGTGTCAAGCAGATCCACAAGGCTTTTAGCAATAAAATCTGAGATAAAACCCAGATATTTACATAATAATTTTTTTTTTTTTTTTAGATGGAGTTTCGCTCTTGTTACCCAGGCTGGAGTGCAATGGCGCGATCTCGGCTCACCGCAACCTCCGCCTCCTGGGTTCAGGCAATTCTCCTGCCCCAGCCTCCTGAGTCGCTGGGATTACAGGCATGCGCCGCCATGCCCAGCTAATTTTTTGTATTTTTAGTAGAGACGGGGTTTCACCATATTGACCAGGATGGTCTCGATCTCTTGACCTCGTGCTCCACCCGCCTCGGCCTCCCACAGTGCTGGGATTACAAAGTCCATTTTAATAACCATCACATAGTTACAGCCCATACACCGAGACCTAACCCATGATCATTATAGTTGCTATCAATCATTAAAAAAATTTAAAAATTTCTGAGGTAAAATGTAAAGAGCAAGTGGGAAAGGAGACAGCAGGCAGAGGACATGGTATAAATGGTAAAAGACAATATTTTGCAGCTACATGCCCCTAATGGTTTGAAAGTATTTTTATATCAATTATATCAGCTAGCTCAATTCTTCTTAAAAATAGGTAGAGTACAAATAAATAACAAATATTGAAGGGAATATAAAAACAGCTTATCTCATTTAATTTATGTAGGAAGTCTATAGGCTGCATGGAGCAGACACAGTTCTTCTAGAAGAGTAAGGAAGGTATCTCAGCACTTCACAGGCCTCCCCTCACTGCAGGTGTGGTCTGTGCAGGGCAACATCATGGTACAAAGAGGCCCTCCCCTCTAGTTTTCCTTCATGGAATATCCCACCCCGACAACAATTTCTGCTGCATCCACAGCTTTTCTGTCACCTTCTAAAAGACTCAGGAAACGCCAAGAATGTCAATAAAGGCTAAGGGCTCAAACATCCTCACGTCTGCAAATGAGGAAAGTGGGCAGTTCCTATATTATGTATTAAGGACTACACATCTGAGACTAAACATTTGCAGAGGACATTTTGGAGCTGAAGATTTATTGGAGGCATAGGTTTAAAGGGCTGAAGAATCTGCCCATACCTAGCAGGGGGAGGGTGGTTCTTGTATGTACAAGAAGATGGAGGTCTTTTCCAAGATACCACAAGACAGAGCTGGGAAGAGCCTGACAATTCTCCATAGGACTAGGTCTGTGGGCAGGGAAGCTCTCTTAAAGAGAGAAGGAGGCATCACTGAGAATGGCTTAGAGTTGAAAGACCTGGGTTTGAGTTTTGGCTCTGCTACAACCTGGAAGGATGAGGTCTCTGGGCAAGCCACACTATCTCTCAGAGCCTCAGTTTCCCAGTTTCTTCATCTGTAAATGGGATAACAATAGTAGGATAAATGCATTATTATAATGCAGTTATTCTAACTATCAAATGAGATAATATATTAAAAAGCTTTGTAAATAATAAAATATAGCATAAAATATAAAGTGTTAGCACCACAGTGTTCTATTTCTGAAATGATTTATCTTCCTCCCTCTGGAACAAAAAAGTGTGGATCTGTTTTTGGTTTTGGGGTCCCAGACAGCCCAGAGAATAGGCGGAACTTAAAGAGAAGTTTTTTGCCTCATTACGAAGCCTTGATATAGCTAAGTCCATATGTAAATGTTGCCTTTAAGGTCAATGTGTCTGTAGGATTAGTTTTGGGCATAGTGTGTTTAAAATATCACCATTCACCAATTTCCTCCAACGGCAAATTTTTTATATTATTTCATTCGTTGGGAGACAGTCCATTTTCTTCAAACAACCTTAATCAAACAGCCTTTTCTATTAAATAACTTTCCCTTAGAAATGATATAACCACTTTAGAAATGCTTTATTCTCTTGCTTGATTTTGGAAAATATAATTATTTTATTCTACGTTTCATTACTTTTAATTGCTTCTGGTCTAGCAGCATTTTCTTCCTCCCTGAACTTGACAGCGTCTTCCTTTTTGAGCTCCTGAATAATCCGCCATTAAATAGTTTTTGAATGCCCCTTTTGTTGGAAGCATTTAAGAGATGAATGAAAGTATCATACATGGAATCTACATGTTATTTCAGTGCTAAAGCATTTCATACAAAGTGTTATTGGTGGTTTTGTGTAGATATTTTACCAAATACAGAGATCAGATCCTCCCTATTTTTCTGTTTTTAAAAATAGCCTAATTGTCAGTAAACTGTTCCTTAGAAGAACAATGAGAAATTGTAATACACATTCAGTAGAATGCTACTTCATAATGAAAGCTGGAAAACAAAACCAAAAACACAAACACACTCAACTAAGACCCAAGGAGACCTGGAATCTACTTCCACCTCTGACACTAACTTTAGCAAAGTTCATTAACTTCTCTGGGTGTCAGGTTCCTAACCTCACAAGAAGAAAGCCAGACTAGATGTTCCCTGGCACTTCCTCTAGCTCAAACATTCATTTTGCTTAAATAGTTACTACACAATCAAAACCACTTGCACTCTCAGCTCATGCAGCTCTGGGGTACTTCTTGACAGCTGGAAATGACAAAGCCTTGACAAAACTCTTCATTCATTCCTCTGATTCTATTGGTCTGGAGAACCTCAAACGTCTAAGTGTATTCTGCCCTGACCTGGGGTTACCACAATTCTATGAAACTTAAACAATCCCTCAAACATATATGCAAGGTGCATCTTTTAAAAAATGATAAGTCTGTCTTATAACAAAAAAAAATGGCACCATCACTTTAGCAGAGACATATAAACCACACACCTATTGATGGGATGTGGCAGGGGTAAAGCTGGTAAGAGAAAGTGATCCTGCAATGCACACAGGGAAGCCATTATCCCAGGAGGAATTTAAAGCAGAGAGCCTTATTCAAAGGTCTCCTGTTAGTGAGTAACTATGAACCCATGACAAGAAATATGACTTATTTTTACAGGGGACTCTCACTTTGTGTAGAGCATGGGCTTTGCCTGTGATAAGTCTCACCCCAAGTTATGGAATTACTGATGTACTGAGAACACCACAGCACAACCTCTCACTCAACTTTCCCACAGCAAGCATCCTGAACAGAGTGGGAAAAGGAGACACTCTGGAATGAGAGAGTGAGAGGGAGACAGAGAGACCTACTTTTAAAAGACCATTAACCACAGAACCCAGAGGGTGGGGAAAAGAAACAGGAAGGTAATCAGGTTCAAAGAAGAAACAGGCATGTTTCCCATTTATTTGAAGAGAAATTCAAATAGAAGTAAATGATGGAAAAACAGCAGGTTCCTAGGTTAGATTCTGATACAGTTTGGAAGTCTGTCTCCTCCAAATCTCATGTTGAAATGTGATCCTCAATGTTTGCATTGGTGGGAGGCCTGGTGGGAGGTGTTTGCATCATGGGGGTGGATTCCTCATCAATAACTCGGTGTCTTCTCCACAATGATGAGTGAGTTCTTGCTTTATTACTACAGGTGAGAGATCTGGTTGTTAAAAAAGAGTCTGGTGTTGGTGATTTTGTGTACATACTTCACCAGACAGAGATCAGATCCTGTCTACTTTTCTGCTTTTAAAAATAGTCTAATTGTCAGTCAACTGTTATTTAGAAGAGCAAAGAGAAACTGCAATACGTATTCAGTAGAACGCTATTTCATAACGGAGGCTGGAAAACAGAAACAAAAACAAAAATCACACTCAACTAAGACTCAGGGAGACCTGGGATCTACTTCCACCTCTGACACTAAATTTAGGGAAGTCCTCTCTTCTCTTTTGCTCCCTCTCTTACCATGCGATATGCTCCTCCTTTACCTTCTGCTATAACTGGAAGCTTCTTGAGGCCCCCACCAGAAGCAGATGCTGGTGTCATGCTTCTTGTACAGCCTGAAGATCCTGGAGCCAACAGATCCTCTTTCTTTGTAAATTACCCAGTCTCATGTATTCCTTTATAGCAACACAAATGAGACTAACACAGACTCCTTACTGTATGTAACATGCACACACTTTATAATATATAATGCTGTTGTAACCTATTATAGTTGCCTGGTTGCTATGGGAATATGCTGAGGAGATACAGGTTAAATACTAAAGAATAAAGCTCAGTTTTAAACTAAATGTTCTTTTACTATTTCAATAATTATATTAAAAATATTTCTCCAGTTTCGTTATACTTTTTTTCCAAGGGAAAACCATGGTGAGTTCTGGATAATCAGAGAAGTTGAAAAGAGAAGGTCATTTTATTCACGGTATATTTCGTCGCCTCTCCCCTGGACTCCTGTCACAGGCTCCTAATGGGCTTCCCTGATTCTGCTCTGACCCCCAGTTCTCAGTACAATAGCTGGGGTAGTCTTACTAAAACATAAACCAGCTCCCGTGCTGCCTTGTTCAAAATCTTCCAGAGCTTTCTATCTCACTCAGATCCATGGTGAAGGACTCAGAGTACCCCCCAGGCCCTACGTGATCTGTGACTTCATTTTCAGCCCTCCACTCCCTCCCATTCAGGGCATTGGTGCTTGCTTTTCTCTCTGTCTAAAGAGTTCTTCCCTCAATATCTTATTGACTCTGTCTCTCATTTTCTTCATTCATGTGTCTTCTTTTCAGGGAGGCCTTCCTGGATCACCCTATTTAAACTGTAAATCGCCCACTTTCCCACCCTATTTAAACTGTAAATTCCGGAACCAGTTTCTTGCTCCATTTTCCTCCATAGTACTTATCACCATCCAATTACACGATATATTTCACTTACTATCATTTGTGTTTTGTTCAATGCAACATCTCCAGTCCATAGACATACAAGTAGTTTCAGGAAATACTGCTGAAATAATAGGTGAATTCAGCTTATTTCATAGAAATTAACTATCAAAGTAAGTTATTTAAAAAATAACTATTAGGAAATTGGGTTAGGATACGTTAAAACCAAGAGATTTATGCATGACCTAGATCATAGCCATAAAGTAATCTACTTGAAAACCTAAACTGGTTTTTCGTTTTTTATATACACACACACACACATATATAACAGAAATTGGTCTTTAAAAAAATTGTGGTCAGGCACAGTGGCCTGTAATTCCAGCACTTTGGGAGGCCAAGGTGAGAGAACTGCTTGACATCAAGAGTTCAAGACTAGTCTGGCCAAAATAACAAGACTCTGTCTCTATTTTTTAAAAATCATAACTCCACTATTATAAAAACACCATGGGCTTTTCTCAAGGCAAAAGTTAGTTAGGCAAGTCAAGGAAGACATGAGAGACAAAGACAAGAATTATTTTCAAAATTGCTTAAAAATTAGAAAGGATCATTTTCTAAATCCCAAAGAAGCAAAAGTTTTTCATGGACAAAGGGACAATTTCTCTTAAATATAAGGAACTCAGTTGGGCACGGTAGCTTATGCCTGTAATCCCAGCATTTTGGGAGGTGGAGCTGGGAGGATTGCTTGAGCCCAGGAGTTCGAGACCACCCCTGACAACATAGCAAGACCCCCATCTCTACAAAAGATTAAAAAAAAATTAGCCATGCATAGTGGTATACACCTATAGTTCCAGCTACCTGAGAGGCTGAGCAGGGAGGATCACTTGAACCTGGAAGGTTGACACTGCAGTGAGCTGTAATCGTACCACTGCACTCCCACCTGGGCAACATCACTAAAAATAAAATAAAATATAAAGAATCTCTAGAAATAGATTAAAAAATAAAAAGACACACAACTCAACTAAAAATTGGCCAAAAGATATAAAGAATTCAGATTAAAGAAAATGCAAATGATTCTGAAACATATCAAAAGATGCTCAACCTCATCATAATAAGAGGCATGCAAATTAAAATTTTATTGGAATTCCTTTTGTCATCTAATTGACTGGCAAAATCCAAAAGTTTGGTCACACAGTATAGAGAGGAGAAGCAGCTGTGGGAAGAAGTATTCTCCTGTATTGCTGGCAACAGAGACAACAGATACCACCCTTTTGGAAAACAGTTTGACAAAAGTGGTCAAAATTATAATTTTCTATACTTATTGGTTCATTAACCTTATTTCTCCTTATTTATTTTTCAAATATACTTGCACATATGCAATGCATATGTCTATGTATAGGCACAAGGTTACTCAATGCTTAATATTTATAATAGCAAAGCAATAGAAACAACAACCCAACTGTCCGTGATTAGGGAATGGGTTAAATGCATACACCAGAAAACAATGCAGCTCTATGAGACAAGAGGGAAGCCACATTGGCCTCCTCCCCAAAATGACATGAGAAGATCGATGAGATGCATTAATGAGAAAAACAAGATGTGGAATTGTATTTAATATGAGAAAAGTAAAAATTAATATCAATTTTTACATTAACATGAAGGAAATAAACATAAGAAACTAATACGCTGGGGGCCTGTGGTGGGGTCAGTGGCTCTGGGGAAGTTGGGAGAGGGGAGGAGGCTCTGTACTATGCTCCTTTTTCATACTGCTTGACTTTTTGATTGCTTAAATTTACTATTAGAAAATTAAACAAACTTTGTCCTTATGTCTTAGATGATCTTTTCCAGACTCTTCAGGGCACTCTTTGGGGTAGATCAAGGAGCTGGAGAGTAGGGTTGGGATGGGCAGACTCTAGTACTGACATTTTTCTCATTTGGGATTATATATTTTCTTCCCCAGGACAATGAGGTCTGTGAGGTCAGGGACTGGGGCTCCTCTGGATGATCTGGGAAGTGCTGCTTGGAAGGACTCAGAGATTTGCTTCCTTTGACTCAGTCTATTGTTTTGTCTTCTTTTGGCTCCTTTCAAGCAAACTCAGGAAACACTTATCATATTTATGAGCTATGGTTCACAGCCCTGAGCTCTGCTTGGAATAAGCTTCTTGCTCATCAGCACCCACACCTTCCACCCTCTCCATATGTTATTATTCTGTCTCCCCATTACCTTCTAGGTATTTTGTGTCTGTTGTGGGGCTTACACATAATGTTAATAACTTAACATAAACATTCTAGTTTATATATGCCCACCAGAGGAGTCACATACATAATGTCTGTTTTAACATTTAATATACTCCAGCGCAACAAATATTTATCCAACACCAAATATGTTCAGTGAATAGGCCCTGGTGTCATGAAGTTCACAATCCATTAGCTTAATGTACACCTATCCTAGTACCTTCCAAAATACAACTAATAAATGGTTTTGTATGTTGTTGATGAAGATAAATTCTACTACCACCAAAACACATAAATTACTCCACGTTTTCTAGTCCAGAAACTAGGCATGCCAAATGATTTCACCTTAATTGTTCCTTTCTGCATCTAACTCTATTCATTTCACACCTTTTCAAATTCTCTTGTTTTATTTGCCTGGGACTTAAAATTTTAGGTCCTAACATGGGGAAGTTAACCTTCTTTAAGAGCCCACAATTGGATCGTTTACAAAGAACTGTGTTTTTCATTTAGACTCCATTAGGAACACTTGGATCAGTTAGAGGACACCTCTTGCTTAATTAAAAAAGAAAGAAAGTCAGTCCATTTAAAATTGTTAGGTTTCTACAGTCTTTCAGAATATAGAAGTCATTTAGAATTTCCAGTAAAAGTACAAGGAGTCTTTAGGGCAGTTGAAGAAGATAAAAGAATTCTCAACACACTGTACACTTTCAGAAGAAAAATATTAAGAGTAAAAATAGTTTCCCAACTCAGTCATTCTTTGGAACTGATAATTTATTCCTGATGGCTCCCCAAAAGAGGGGAAGAGAAGCAAAAGAATATTCTTGGCTTCTCTATCAGATATTATTCATAGCTCTTTTCCCTCCTAGTATAATAGACTATTAGAGCTTCTATAAAATCCCTTTCAGTAATTTTATGGTGGGTCTGCATTTTGTAAACCATGTTTTATAATTGAGAAAAGAAAAAAAAACATCAACAAGATAATCATTTTACAATAATTCATTTCACTGATTTTATTAAATTTTCAATTCCGAACCTTTCCCCTCTCTTATAAAAATTAGACTATGTTTGAGATTTGCCTGTTAAATTAATGATTAAAACAAAGTTTCACACCTGCCACCTACTGGCGAAAAAAAGTACAACTTATTTTAAAAGTTCACATTTCTTTGAGATTTTTCAGTGTCTAGCTTTAAATATTTTACATTAAAACATATTGAATGCTGTACAATAGGACATTCAGAACATCTTACATGTTTAAATTCAAATTATAGACCATATATTTATGAGTTTTACTAAAAAAATAAAAATGTGATGTTTCCTTTTTACAATTCAATACTTTTCCCGGTTACTTACTACAAAAAGTGACACAGATGGATTGGGCACCTCAATTTAAATTTTGTTTTAACAGACATGGATGCTAGTCTAACTGATGATGAAATGAATGGTTACTGCAAGATTATGCAGTCAAATCAAACAAGGTACATATGGGGAAAATTATCAGGGATGTCATTAACTCTGCCTTCACAGACAAATAATTTGTGAAAACAAAAGGACAATTCCATTAATAAAGTACACAATGGCAAAAGTAACCAGAATTTTTCAAGGTGGTATATTGCTTGAGAGGGAACATTTATATACTCACTTTTTGCACATAGGAAGCACCTAGTAATCTGTAATTAATGAAACATACCTGGCTTAAAATGTGGTAAAGAATGAACTCCAGGCCATGTGTCCTCATTTGGCGTTCCAAGAACCTAGTGGAGAGCAGGAAATTGTGGAAACAGCCTTATTATTTCCAAAGCACTCAAAATTCTCAAGTGTAGAAAAGTAGTACACTACATATTATGAAACTCTGGTATTTCTTTTTTCCATTATCATGTGCCAGGGATTTTATTTCAGTAAAAACAAATCCTGCTAAAGAGCCACCCAAGATGAATCTGTGTTATAATAAATACAGCTGAATGTGGTAAGACAAGTTAAATCTGCTATATTTTATCAAGTCCAAACTTAATAAACAGGCTAAGGAATCAAACAATAAGCTGTCATCTTCATGCTGCTGAATAAAGTTTGTATGTGTCCCTCATGATTCTTTCATGAGCTTTCATCTTTCACTCCAGTATCACATGTTTCGTCATTTAACAATTCCAACGATGCTGCCATTTCTACCCCACATCCTCTGTCTGAGCATCATAATGTTTCAAAGAGGCAGGTCGACAGCTTAGAATGCTCAAAGTCTCTCATTACAGTTAAAATCTGTAATTATGTGATTTACAGTTTCCTTTTGCCAAAATACTGTTCTTCCTACATGTTTTCCTTTTTCTATCTGTACATCCATCTTCTTACCCCACCTGATTTTCTATCAATACAATCTTTGATCTGGGGAAATGGGCAATTCCAGCTCACATGTAACTGGACACACTCCATTTGAATATTCTGTCCCCTGATCTATAGCTGTTATACTCAATGATCATGGCAAATTGCTGATTGAAAATGCAGTTTCAGGGTTAAGAGTCTAGAAAGGGGAAATTCAGGGTTAAAAGGCCAGACTCTGAAGACACCTTGAGTTCAAATCTTTGCTCCCCTATTTACTAGCCATGTAAGCTTTGGCAGAGAAGTAGCCCCACTGAGTTTCAGTTTCCTCATTTGTAAACTGGGGGGTGTTAATTCCACCTACCTCAATTGTGTGGAGAATGCTACCTGGCACACAGAACTATGTCAGTATCAGATTATTATTCAAAGAACCCACAGAAAACTGATTCGGGTCAGATAGGGAGGCTCCAGCCATGTGGGGAATATTTAGACTGCCCACTTTTTCCATAGGGGCTCTATGTTCAAGCAAGTTGGTGCCAGATGCTGTCATTCAAACTATATTGGATAAACATGGATAGACAAACAGGTTAAAAAAGGGCAAGAGATAAAGCTGGAAACTGGCAGAGGTGAAGGACCACTAGAGATTATGAGAGGTGTAAACCAAGAATAAAATTATAAGCCCCTCAACCATCTGAACAGATCCCTCCTCTCAGCCAAAGACATTCCAAAATTAACCTGAAAAACTAGTTCAGGCCATGATGGGAAAGGCAGCCAGACATGCCTCATTATACCCACCTCCTTTTTGGAATTCAGGGACAGCTGACCAGTGTAACATCAACACAGACCATAAGACTGATAGAACAGACTCTGTAAGTCTGATAAGAAACATTTACAATCTATTCTCTCTGAAGCCTGCTAACTGGAGGCTTCATCTGCATGATAAAGGCGTGCTCTCTACCCTTTTGGTAACCCACACATTCCTACTGATTCCAGGTCTTTAGATGATAATTCTTTCAATCAATTGCCAATCAGAAAATTCTGGAATCCACCTATGACCTGGAAGCCGCCACTTCCAGTTGTCCTGCCCTTCTGGACTAAACCAATATACATCTTACATGTATTGACTGATGTGTTATGTCTCATTAAAATGTATATAACCCAACTGCAGCCTGACAACCTTGGGCACATGTTCTCAAGATCTACTGAGGGCTGTGTCATAAGCCATTGGTCACTCATATTTGGCTCAGAATAAATCTCTTACAGAGTTTGACTCTTCATCAACAGAAGAAATGAAGCATATTCACTTGATCTGAGGATTTGCAGGCACTACTAGACAATAAGGTAATACCGGGCTCAGATTGTTCATGTATCTATTTACTAGCAGGTGACATGGCAGTGACATCAAAGAGTGGCAAAGATATAATAAGTGCCAAACTCACTGCTTCCTACTCTGGTGAATACATGTATTTATGTTCCTGGCTGAAACATGAATCCAGCATCAGCAAATTAGAAAATAAAAATTATTCTTTTAAGACTCATGGTTACTTTTTAAAGCACTAATTAATACTAACAACAATAGATAGATCTACACCAACTAGATCACATTATTGATGGGCTGGATGACTGGGGGAAGGAGGCAGGCAAGAGGGCTGGAAGAGTTGTAACATGAGAAAAGAGACAAAGCATTGTCTCTGACATAAACGATTACAGTAACAGTGTCTCTGCAAAAGGCATTTCTCCGTTTCTTTTCAATAATCCCAACCATTATTTCAAGAGGAGACAATCAAGTTTGTAGGCAGCACATATAGCTAAGCTGGAAATGCTCCACTTTGTTCTCACTAAAATTTGCATGAAGGACAAAGGAGTTCAACAGTACTAAATTTTAGCAACAAAAGGGAGAAAATGTCAGCTCACAATCACAACTTGAACACAGCCAATCTGTCACATATGAAAATAGAGCCTCTGAAAGTTTTCTAAACAATGGAAGTCCAGCCAGAATCTGAGCCCTGTTCTCTTGCTCCTAATAAAGTACAATTGTTTTCCTGGCTGCCTCTGTTTCTACAATGCTTGCATTAGCAAAACTTTTTCGCAGGCATTATCCTCATCCATACCCAGTGTTCTGTTTCAAAGTGGTTATGAAATATTATGGTCATATCATAAAAATTACCAGCAAAAAGAAAAATACATTAGACTTTTTTTTTTTTTTCAGTTATAGGCTTGACTATTGAGATTCCAGACCTCAAACTGTCCTGCTTACAACCCTGAACCATTTACACACAAATGCAAAGTGGGCAGAAAGTGGGAAAAGGAAAAGAGTAATTAAAATTTAATTTTGCTTTCTGTAAAAGCCATTTTGGAAAAAATAGCTTGGGTTTAATGTATGGTTGACAATAATTAGCTACATGTGCACTGAAGAGAGTTTGTGTTTGTGGTCTCTGATGCCAGATTTTCATTTGTATTAATTCACTAACAAATTCCATTACCACAGATACATTTAAGTTAGAAGAAAGAGTATTTTCTAAAAGTCAAAAATAATCTTTTGCAAATAAAACAAAAATAAAAAGAAAATTGCATCTGATGTGCTACCAACATTTAAAATGTGGTTCCCAGCTCTGTAAATAAGCAGTTTATGATACCTGAAGCCCCTTTCCATCTATGATATACTGAAAAGTCTTCTACACGTCCATTTAAGTAGACTTACCCTAAACTGGTGCCCGTGGCTTGTCCATCTCCTCATTCCTTTTGTTGTTTTAGCTCTTTATTTGGCTAACACTTATTGCATTCCTCACAAAAGATGTAAGGATGGGACTTGGATTCTGCCTTGAGGTGCTCCTGGTCTAGTCATACAGATGAACAGGGGCGGTGATGAATGGCCTTCAATATAACAAAGTTGATGGTGTGGGAGGGTGAGGTCAGAGCCCAAAGGAGGGTGGCTTGAGTCTCCCTGGGGGCAGAGAGAAACGCTACCAGGAGAGGGTGGCTTAGTGGGATAGGGAACACTGAATCACTGGTTGCCAAGTAAAGAAAAGGTGGGAGTGACAGTAGAGTATCCACATATAAGGAGAGGCTTATGTCACAACACTTTCAGCCCTCCAAACTAACATGCTGCTCAATCCCCATGTCTTCTTACAGTGGATTCCTCTTCCCTAATGCCCTGCCCTGATTTAACCAGCTGAACTCCTACCTCCATTTGTAGCTTCAGTTCATGGTTCACTTTTTCCAGAAAGAGCCTCTGGATTCTCTGGTCCAAGTTATATGCTGCCTCTTTGTGATGTCTGAGTGCTTTATGCAAGCTTCTATTATAGAACCTAATCACTACCTGGTAATTGCTAGAATACTCCTCTGTCTCCTCACTGGACTGTGGTCCTCAGAGTGGAGATGATGATGTTGATCTCTGGAGAGTTAGTGTACCACGTGCCTGGCACCAGATATGTGCCCAGTAAATGTCGACTGACTGACTGACTGAATGAATGAATGAATTAATGAATGAATGGTGTGTCTGGATAACACTGTGGCTACACTGCAGATGGGGCTACACGATGGGAAGCAGAGGCCACATACTAAATCCAAGGAGACTGCATTTTATCTGTTTGAGGTTTACTCAAATTGCAGGTCACATGACAGGTTGGGGGATTGTAAGTAAAATTCATCAAGGGAGTTGACATCAGCACTTTTCAAAAGGTGAAATTCAAGAGACGATATCAGAGGGTAACATAAATATAAAGGTACCTATTGTTTTATGAAACTTTCATTCAAGTTGCATCTTTGTGTGTGTGCACAATAAATCATGAATGTAAAATGTATATGCTGCTGTTTAAAATCCAATTATATAGGGAAGAAGTTATTAGCTAAAATCAAGAATGCCAGAGATAAAGCAAGTTCGGGGGCTGAAGTGAGTTTCATTCTGGATCTATTAAATGTTAGAAATGCCTGCAGGTCAAGATTGGGCAGCTGGAAATACAAGTCTGGATCTTGGGAGAGGAATTTCAGAGGGAGAAAAACATTTGGAACTCTTCAGCACACATAAGGTAACAGAAAGCAAATGCCAAAATGCAAGCCACAAAATGGTCTCACCTCCCTCTGTTCAGAAATATACAGTTGCCAGAAGTCTTCTCTGTGATTTCTTAGACTATTTAACATCTGTTAAAAAAGAGCAAAACAAGGGACAAGCTCTCCTTATCAGTGGAGGTCTACGGCCCTGACCCTAAGGAACTAAGACGTAATGGCCCCACACTCACTCCTCTAGGCATGCCTCTGCCCTGGCAGGTGCGGCCAAGGTTCTGCCCATTATGTCAGCCTCTGTTGAGCAGAGAAGATGCTGAAAAAAAGAGGGCCTCTCTATGAAAATATCCCCTCCAAATAACAGGAGAAAAGCAAATTCTAAACTTCTAGAGCTCAGAGTTCAAGAATTAATGTTTGTCAGGAATATTTACTTACCTTTCTAAACTATCATTAGTTCTACCAATTCTCTCATTTTCTAGTCTCTGCTTTTGCACAGGTCTCAGAGCTGCTAAAAAGGAGTCTGTGGACTTTTCCTGAACACTTGTGATTTAAGTAGAACAAGGCCTGCTAACAGTTTTTCCTGAGACAAGGGGACCAAGAGGTCTCTAACAGAGACTACAGTACAGAGGAATTCTGGCCTGTGGGACACAAATAAAATGGCTGACACAAGTGTGTCCTAATGAAAGTGATATGGAAAGCAAGAGATTTCTCACTTCAGGGCTTTAACTTTTTGGGGCACTACTACAGTGGTGATGAGGATTTTAACCGGACTCAGCTGTGGATTCTAAGGGACTGGAGAACAACCTAACAACTGATGATTTTCAAACTCCAACTCTGAAAGTCCACACATATAACATCTCTAAAATAATGATTGCTTCACAGCTGCACTACTTTCTTCAGATCTGGAAGATTTTTTTTGGCTCCTTAGTGAAAAGTCCTAAAAGAAACCTGTGAAGTGGCTCAGCAGAAGTCAGCTGCAATATTATACACCCTGCTTTGGAACAGATGGTATGAAGTTCCCAGAAGAGCCAGGGAGAGAAAGCAGAACTTCCTAATTCTGATCCTGACTGTGCACTCTCCACCTAGAAGAACGATGATCACGTGGAAATGCAGAGGGGCCACCTGGAGTTTACCTTGCCCCCGACAGCACAATGAATATGCTGCAGACAGGGTAGGTGGAAGGCGAGGAGAAAGGTTTCAGGATCCAGTGGCCTCTTGGGTGATGGTGAGAAGGAACTGTTTTGTTTTTTGAGACAGAATTTCATTCTGTTGCCCAGGCTGGTGAGCAGTGGTGTGACCATGGCTCCATGCAGCCTCAACCTCCCTGGCTCAAGCGATCCTCCCATCTCAGCCTCTTGAGCAGCTGGGATGACAGGAACATTCTATCCCGCCCCACTGTATTTTTTGTTTTTTGTAAAGATGGGGTCCCACTGTATTGCCCAGGCTTGTACTCCTAGGCTAAAGTGGTCCACCTGCCTTAGTCTCCCAAAGTGCTGGGACTACAGGCATGAGCCACTGCACCCAGCCAAGAAGGAAATTTTTTAAGAGGAGGATATAGTGATAGAAAAAGCAGAAGTCAGATAGAAAAAAAAAAAGAATAAAAAAAGAGAAAAAGCAGAAGTCAAAAGGATGGGGAAAGGTGAAAGTTAAGGGGCTATTATAAGAGTGGCCGAGGACAGACGGGAATGACCAAAGAGAGCAAATTTCAGCATGGAAATCTTCAAAAATGCCAACTGCTTACTTGAATCAAATATTTATTTTCTCTATGTAGATAACTTCTAGAACAGGCAAAGGGTATCCCTAAAAAATAAGCAAACTAGTAACAGCACCGGTCTCTGGAAAGGAGAATGGGTAGCTGACAATCAGAGGTGGAAGGGGCCCACGCTTTTCACTAGCTACACTCATGTACCTTTTTCATTTTATACTATATACATGTTGTGCAATCATTAATTATGTTTTTCCATCCATGTAATAAATAGAAATATACTGAGTGATGCCAACATGACCACCCCTTTCCTATGTGTAGAAGGCAAAAGATTTTTTTAAAAAGTGTCTGCCTTGGAGTTGCTCAGTCTGGAAAGAGAGAGAAAGAGACAAGCATGTGAAATAGAAAGTCAGCACACAAGGCTGCTCTAATGAGGGGTGGGATGAGTGCAATGGGAGCCCAGGAAGAGAGGCAAAGGGACAGCTTGAATAAATGAAGCCTGAAAACGGAGACTTCAAAGGTGACTGGGGGCTTCTTAAGCAGATGAGTAGGAGAAGGACACTCCAGACAGAAGAGAGAGCGTGTGCAAAGGCATGGAGGTATGCATGTGCGTGTGCCAACTCTAAGTGATCTGGTGTTGTCTTCTGGGAACACCCATGCACTAGTCTGTTTTTATGTTGCTGATAAATACATACCCAAGATTAGGAAGAAAAAGAGGTTTAATGGCTGGGGAGGCCTCACAATCATAACGGAAAGCAAGGAGCAGTAAGTCATGTCTTACATGCATGCTGGCAGGCAAAGAGAGCTTATGGAGGGAAACTCCCATTTTCAAAACCATCAGATCTCACGAGACTCATTCACTATTAAGAGAACAGCTCAGGAAAGACCCACCCCCATAATTCAGTCACCTCCCACCAGGTTTGAGAATTGGGTGTGGACACAGCCAAACCATATCCACCCTTTTGGGAACTCTATGTGAATTGTAGCTCATTTTTTATAGCTCACATTTTATCCTTCATACTTTAGCATGTGCTTTTCACTATGACACACATACCGAAGTGTTCTAAGTGTTTTTCTCTATCTGCAATTCTACTTGCAAGATCCAGATCCAGCCCCTCCAAGGTGCAGCTGGGAGGAAGGAAGTGGGGGTCAAGAGGAGGAGGCTGCTGCCAAGTTGATCAGATTAAATAATAAGCGAGGGCTTTTTAGATTTTAGTGACATAGACAAAGAGCAGGAATGACAAGATCAGATCTGTACCTCATACAACTCCTGGGGTTGAGGGTGGAGAAGGGGGACAAGAAGCTGAGAGGTCAGTGAAGAGGCCACAGAGAAAGGCCAAGGCAAGGGTTCATATCTGGTGCATATAAGAACCACCTGGGAGCTTCTAAAGCCGTGGTGCTCAACCCCCACATGTCAGATGACCCCTTTTAATAACACATTTTAAAACATTCTTTCTACTATCCAAAAAGGGACTCAAATATCATAAAAGGAACCTATGTATAACTAAACAATCAGTATAATACTATAACCATTACATGAAAACATAAAAGTATTTCATGAAAAAATATGCTGTCAATGGAAAAAACTCCAACAGGATGGCACTAATAGGCAAAACGAAGTAATTGGATGCTTGCACGTATGTGCCAAACTACCTTGAAGGCCACAGCTATCAATGATGACACATTCAACTGTGTTGCATTAGAGACTCAAATCTTGAATAACATTGCTGTGTGACAAGATTTTCTGAAACTGCTTATTAGTTGGGTACTTGATAATTCAGTTTATATTAATATTTACTGTGTATTAAAACTGAGAAAAATGTCTTGGGCTTATAAGTAAAACTGTATTTATATATTTTGTTTACTGTTTTACTTACATGTTATTATATTTCTAGATAAAACAGGGATACTAAGTAATTCTAGGTTCAGATAATTATAACAAAGTTTTCCACTAATATAAGTGTCTGGTGGACCATTTAGTTCTTCATTGAGCAAGACTGACCAACAGAGCTGAGTCTAGCATTGTGGCCACCACACATGAAAAGGCAACAGCATCTTAATCAGTATGAAAACCAAGAAGAATCTCAATTACCGAAATGCTCCCCAATACTGCTTCCCTTGAAAATTATTGTTTTAAAAATATCTCTGGCTAGGTCCCAGCCCAGGTGAATTAAGTCAGCTCATTGTAAAAGCTCCACAGGTGATTCTAAGTCCAGTGATGGAACTACTGGCCTGAAGTAGCTTTTCCCAAGGTGTGGGATACGTACTACCACTCTGGAAATTATTTTAGGACATGAACAGAGCATTAAGTTATATTTACTCACATGCTCTGAATCTCTTTTAATTTACTTGAGAACATCAAGGAGAAAATCTCAGCTTGGTGCTTATTTTTAAAACCTTTCAAACACTTGCTGACATCCCTCCAAAGAGAAAGCAGCCACAGGTTCAGAATCATGGCCAGAAAAGAAGGTTGATTTCCTAATATTATTGACTGTTTTTCAGAGTTTATTTTCACATTTATCCCCCATTTCTGGCAATTCATAAAGACTTTCTACTTTTTGTAGTGATATAACAAATACATAAAATTATTTGAAATGAGTTGATTGAAGAAAAATATTAAGTCATTAGAAGTATGCTACAACATTATAGCGAAAATTTAAGAAGAGTAAGGGAGACAATTTGGGAGACCCATGGTCCTAGAGTACGAGGAAATGAGAGTGGAATATTGGGGATCACCAAGTAGACACTCAAAAGGGCACTCGCTGGCTTCTGCTCTTCTGGCCTGGTTTGCAGGATCTGTTGGATTCACCACCAGGATTAACAGTAAAAGGCAGGTGGCTGAGGGTGTCTCACGACTGCCTCAGAACCGGTCAGGGAGACAGACTAGAGATCCAAAGACGGGATGGGGCTTCCTCAAACATTCAGGTTTGTTATTTTTTTACATGCCTCCACCATCTCACCAAATTAATGTATTTCCATTACCAACTACTCATTTTTACCTCCTATTTTCTCCCTCTCTTGCCATGCCCATGCTATGGCAGGCTACCATCATGTCCTAAGGCACTAGCCGGTCTACTTGCCCCCCAACCAGTCTACTTGCCTCCATTCTTGTACTCTTCCAATTAATGAATGCATATTCCTGAGTAATCTTCAAAGTCAAATGTGATCAAGTTCCACTCCCTGAATAAGATCTCTCAATGGTACAGTGGCTTCCCGGTGTTCCTGGATAAACTTGATATTGCACACGTGACCCTCAAGTTGCTACCTGGCTTGGGCCTTCCCCTCTCTCCCCTTATCTAGAACTACCTCCTTTTCCTCTCATGCTTTGCTCACACTGATCTTCTGATGCCTTAAATTTGCCATGCTGCTCCCCCATCCCCGCACAGGGCTTTACACATGCATTTCCAAAGCCTGATATCTGTGCCCACACCACCTGATTAGTTCCCAATTCATTTTTCATCTGCCAGCTGAAACATTACTTCCTCAGGACAAGCCCCTGCATATCAAAGCAAAATCCCCATAATATATCATTATAGCAACATAGGCCTCTTGGTAAAAATTGTCACAGGTGAAACTTTACATTTATTTCTGCAAATATTTGATAAATGTCTATTTCTTTCATTGGACTCTAAGTGTAATAAGTAAAGAGATCATTTTTTTTCTGTTTATATTCCTTTTGTTTATCAAAGTATATAAACTAGGTACCCATTAAATATTTGTTTAATTAACTATATAAACCTGAAGGATCCTTGTAAATCACAAATTATCACGACTTCATTCAGTAAAATTCATTTTAAAGTAACCTTTTTAAAAACTAGAAGAGAATTGTCTTCAGCTTCAAGATTTGTGCTTTTTCTCCTACCTTACTCTACTTTCCTGGAGAAGAATGGTAATGCAAATTAAAATCCTTCTCGAAGCCAGTCAGGCAGGTGACTGAGGGAGAGGGCTTCAGGGAAAGAAGGCGGGACTGAATGTGACAAGGCCCTGTCCACAGAGAGCAGCAATTGCTCAGCTTCCGCCTGAGGCTGCCAGGCACAATGCAGTCCCCCAGGATTGCTATAGCTTTCCTTTCACTACCTGGATTTCCTGTGAAAGTAACTAATCCTATAATCTAATTCAAATTTCTACGGAAAATTACTTAGTTGAAATGTAAAACAAAAACTAAATGATATGGGTCAAACAAAACATGTCCATGTCCTAAATTCAGAGAACAGTGGCTGGGCAGTAAGCTTTGCTCCTCCAGGCATCAAGAAGATAAGCTATCCTTTATTGATATCATGTGTACAATATCAGCTTTATAATCAGTTTATTGACAAACTGGTTGTTCAAGGTTGCACGGCTAGAAAATGGGGGGGCTGGAATTCTAAATTAGGATGGTGTGATTAGAGAGACCATGCTCTGAAGAGCTGTACTATCTTGCTTCCAGGAGGAGCAGGCTGAGAAATGTGGCTCAGATGTTGCTAAACAATTCATAGCCACCTGACCAGACCCTAGAAGGAGGTTTTGGGTATTAGAACAAGGCTTTTTTCATTCTCTCTCTCCCTCACATTCAACACACATACACACATGTGTGTATGTCTACAAGACATGTGTATGTAGGTGTACATGTATATTCTGTATAATGTTAGGCACCATCCTCTTCAGCATTTTTATCAGTGACTTGAAGGAAGACAGAAGAGATGTCTTAAATTTTTCAGATGATGTGAAATAGAAAGGATGTATAGTATTCTGATGGCTGAACCAGGATTCAAAAATATTTAATCAGGCATGAAGAACTGGCTGAACCTAACACTAGGGAAATGTGATGGCTATAAACATAAAGTCAAGTACTTAGACTCTATTAAATTGTTTGTTCAAGATGGGAACACCTGGTATGCAGCAAGCAGCATAAAAAAAGACTCACGGTTTTTTATCTAAATAAAAACTTCTATAAGAACACCCAATAAAATTCAAAAGAGGTTAGGTGGGTTGACTCTAGGCTTGCCCCTGTGATTCCTATCTCCTGGTGTTCATAACCTTCTTGAGTGTGGGTGGGAACAGCAACTTGCTTCTAACCAACAGAATATGGCAAAGGTGATGAGATGTCACTTCTGTGATTACAGTTGACCCTTGAACTATGCAGGGTTTTGGGTACCAACCCCATACACAGTCAAAAATTCCCATATAACTCTTAACTCCCCCAAAACTTAACTAATAGCCTACTGTTGAACAGATGTCTTACCAACACACAGTCAATTAACACATATTTTATATGTTATAATTATTACATACTGTATTCTTACAATAAAATAAGCTAGAAAAAAGAATATTAGGAAAATCAAGAGGAAGAAAAAGATAGTGATTATTCATTAAGTGGGAGTGAATCATCATAGAGGTCTTCACCCTTATCTTCATGTTGAGTAGGCTGAAGAGGAAGAAGGCTTGGTCCTGCTATCTCAAGGGTGGCAAATGTACTTACTTTATTGTAATCATTTAATCATATCATAACACACCTGGATTGCTGTGCCAGTACCAGGCGCTACATGTGACAAGGGACAAAAAAAAAAAAAAAATAGTCTTCTGTGGAGTGTATTCAGAAAGGCTGAGGGTTGAGGGAGGGGTGTGCCCCATGTCCTACTGGGCTGACTGGAAATGTTATTGAGAAAAAAATGGTTTGGGGTATCACTTTGAATAGATTAAGTGCTATACTGTGAATGGGAGACTGACTTATACAGAGCCACATGACAACAATGGGGTAAAGATACTAATATACAGCAAAGAAGTACATTCTAATGATAAAAGCTGTGTCAAATGGGATCAGCACTTTTATGAGGTTTAAGCAGAGTTAAGGATTGGACTGAACCACACTTTGCATTCAGACATAATAAGGATCAAATTCTGCCTCCATAGACACAGTACATGAGTTTAATTTTGAGGTAATATACAACAGAGTTTGGGTGGCAAAGATGAGGTCACATAGATGCCCATATATTTACCTTTGTTTTTATGTGGCTGCAGTTACAGCTTAGAAGGTAGACAGGGAGAAGTGGGCTGATAAGGAAGGGTATAATTAGATGAAGGAGGGCAGAGAAGTTAGTCATGAAATTTTCCTTTCCCACTTTCTATCCAGGGGATAAGAAAGAAATCTATCCAAGCAGCTAATTATTTTGCAGGGAACCAGCACAATCACATGGCTAACAGAATATTTTTCTAGTGGCAGGATAAGCTATCAGTGTGTGTGTGTGTGTGTGTGTGTGTGTGTGTGTGTAGAGATGTGAGTGTATCCATTTACATACACATAGTTCCTTTCTTCCATCATTCCCTAGGGCTTACCTAAACTACCACTATGTAAGAGATTAGAGTATTCTGAGTGTTCGTTTTTTGGCAGTGACATACAGGTTGGATGTGGGATTAGAAAATCTTCTTTAAAATCTTACTATTCTGGGTTGTGTTTTGCAAAGAAGCAGAATCTGTAGAGAGGTTCTGTAGAGCAGTGAGCTCTATCTGGGAAAGGCAGCAGGGGGAGCCACTGGACTGAGAAAATGAAAAGCTGCCAGGGCTTCAGAAAGCAGCTTCAAAGTTTAATCAGCTGCTCAGCTGCAAGTGATGGAGTGAAAGAGGGGATGTTTCCAAAATATTATGTAGAGTTTTCAACATAACAAAGATTTATATAGGAAGCAACACAAATAATAATAATAATAATAATAATAATAACCAGCTCTTAGACTGTTGTTTAAAATGAGTTCAGTTCACCTGCTAGGAGGTTACTATCTCGCTTAGTGGTGCTTGGCTGCACACAGGAATCATCTAAGGATTATTTTCAAATACTCATTAATAATAAAAAAGAAGAAAGTGTGAATGACTGGGACCTATCCCCCAAATTCTTATTTAACTGGTCCAAGGTGCAGGAAGACATGCAGAATTTTATAAACCTCCCCAGTGATCCTAACATCAGCTCAGTTGGGACCACTGACTGGGCTGATTTAACCAGGCAATCTCTTGGAGGCTGTAGCATTTAGTTATACGGTTTAGAAAGTTTTTGTTTGTTTGTTTTTGTTTTCAGCCTGTATCCAGGCCACAGAAGATTTGTGGATGAATGAACAAAACAAGCAAGTGGCTGCTAAAGAAATTAGAGGATAACAAATAAATAAACTTAAAATTATTTCAGAAAATGCTCTTAGTGCCTGGAAAATTCTGCAGTGAAAGTAGCACATTTCAAATGTTTTTCCTCAACTATTATTTTCATTATTTTTCCTCTCCTGGTATACCTACCGTTTTTATTCCTTGTCTCATTAAACCCTGATTCCCTCATGGGTTTCACTCTCATCTCAATGACTTTACTCTCTTTTCAGACTGATGTTACTGTGACACAGCTTCAGACACAGTCTGTGAACTGTGGGAGCCACAGCAATGGAAATGTACATGCACGTGCAGTGGCCCGCGGGTGGAAGCTGCCGAGGCTGAAGGGAGGTGATGTTGCCAAGCAAATGCAGCAGAACCAGCCTGACTGCCTGAAACTGTGCCCCAAAATAGGAAAGAATGGGGAGGAACCTGCAGGCAGGAGCACCAGATGTTACAGCCCTGCTGCTCAAAGTGTGGTCCATGAACTAGCAGCATCAGCACCACCTGTAGAATCTCAGGCCCCACTCTCTGATGAATCCAAATCTACAGCTCATGAATAATCCCAGGTGGTTTAGAAGGACACTGGAGTTCGAGAAGTACTGCTTTAAAATATGCATTCTAATAGGACTTTTCGACCTAAAACGCATGAGTAGTGGAAAGGAAGTTATGGCCACAGGTCTACCTTCATCTGGAATGTCTATTTAAGACTATTAAATAGCACCTGGAAAGGAAGGGTTGAAGGCAATTTCAAGTTCTGTGTTGTCAGGAGCTACCACAGATGATGATGACTCCATGGAGAACTGACTCAGCACTCTGCAAGTCAGAGCACACCCCCCGGCACCGGCTCTTCTACCTTTACCAGCCATATAGACTAGGTAGCTCTTTTTGAATCATTTCTGGAAGCTGGCAGGACATAAGTAACAATAAAAATGTTCAATTCATCCGCTGATGCTTTTACTTCAGCTGCAAACTTGAGACCAGTGAGAATTCTCATATCTATGACAAAATGATACATAGACACGCCTAAATTGATCACTATCTTCTTTTTCTGTAATGAAAGTAGTTTATTTACTGATCTTTGCGTGCTGTTTGTCAACTTTTACCCTGAAAAGTATAGTGTTTCAAATAGTTAATTTAAATATTAATTCCATTTACATCAAAATTAAATATGACAAAGCTATTAAATTGATCCAGAACACTTTGAAGGCTTGACATCCTCAAATGTGTTTTAGAAAATTATATTATCTTCAAAAATGTGTTAATATGAATGTATTAATTTCCTGTGACTGCTGTAACAACACAAACTTGGTGGCTTAAAATGAGAAATGTATTCTCTCATAGTTCTGGAGCCTGAAGTTCAAAATTGTTTTCAAGGAGCTGAAACTAAGATGTTAGTAGGGCCTTGTCCCCTCTGGAGGGTTCAGGGGAAAAGCAGTTTCTGGTGCTTGCTGGCATTACTTAGCTTGTGGATGCATCACTTCAATTTCTGCCTTCCTCTTCACACTGCCTTCTCTTCTGTGTTAAATCTCCTTCTGCTTCTCTTTTATAAGAATATCAATGACTGACCTTATAGCTTGCCTGGATACTCAATGATAATTACCCCATTTCGTGATCCTTAATCCCACCTGCGAAAACCCATTTTCCAAATAAGGTCATATTATAGGTTTCAGGTATAAGGACTTAATGTCTTTTGGTATCCATTATTAACCTGTTACATAGTAAAATTACCTTTACAAGATATTATTTGTAAATGATGACAGGGTTAGTTTAAACACATAAGGTATATGAAGTGAACAGAAAAATCTGGGTAAACAGATTTTTCTTGCATGAATAATAACTTCTTGCAAGAATAATAACTTGCAGGAATAATAACTTCTCATAAGCTGGTTTACTATTTGTGATTTTTCACCTATTATTTAATGAGTGTGCATCAACCCAATGAAATAGGACATAATAATAAAAGCAAAGAGGGGGGCCCTGCCTAGGTGCCCTGGAAGAGAAGAACAGAACTGGGATGCAACCTGGATTTATGACCCTTTATGTGGTACTCTTCTCACTGGTGTCTGGTAAAACACTACTAACAGGCCTGTTAATTCATCTCAGTTGACTCACAAAGAGAGGCTTATGTATGCAAGACTGGCAGAGACTGACAGAGTGGAGGTGAGTGCTCAACTGGATGACCTCACTAGCTAAAAGACTCCTTTCCTCCTGGCAGGTGCTGCTATACTTCAGCTGACCTACTGGATGTACTTAATTTGGTTTCAAAGTCAAGGAGTGACATTCCCATATGGATATTTCCTATGAAAACCAAGTTTGTAATTTATCCTTATTTCAGTCTGGAAAATGCAATAGTGTTTACCCTTAAACTAAGGAGAAAAGAACGTATTTGTTATTCTTTTCTTGCTTTGAACCTGATGCAGAGAATTTTGTTTTAATTAACTTAATAAGTACCCATGAACTCACTACGTCGTTTAACAACAATCCACATCTAATCGTCTGGCTCAGGCCCCATGCAATCTCCTGACCTCCCCCAAATAAAGTAAGTTCCATCCTGAATCACATTCATTATTCTCTATATTTCTTTTTTTTTTATACAATGTTGTTGTCCTTATAAAGATAAAATAATTTTAATTATTTAAAATTTTATATACAGGATATATTGCTGTATCTAGTATTTTGGGATTTTTTTTTCAGTTAACATTACATTGCTAAAATTCATCCAAACTCCTGTGTGACTATTATCTAAATGGAATATTATTCATCTACTTGCCTATTGACAAGCATTTGCGTTGTTTATGGGTTTCTGGTCATAATACAGGAAGGAAAATTACATAATGCAAAAATGGCAAGTAAAGCCTAGCAGCAGTCATCTTATTGTCCCTTTACCACTAAAAATTCCACAGTGCAAAAATAAAATATTGGCACCTAAAATGGAGTTGTGTTCCAACAGATTGAGAGCTATTTGAGACTCACAATATATTTCCCTGAAGAAACAATTCTCTACATGGTGGTTAGTCCGCTGGCTGATGCACAAAAGGCTGCTTAACTCATAATAAACCAAAAAGAACTACAGAGCCAAACCATCCGGTACAACAGCATTTCTGATGAAATGCATCCACCAGGGAAATCACAGCACTTCTATAGCGGCAGACCAGGGAGCAGGACAAGGCTCCTGTTCTCTTCAACTCTCACCAAGCCTTAGCCAGAGGCAGCAACTCCAGCCAAGGGAAGGAACAGGCTGGCCTGAGGCTTCTAAGCCCAGGGAGGTACTGGGATGGAGACTTTGAGGCCAAGAACTGAAAGGGACTGTGACTTAAGAGAAGTGACAAGAGCTCTAGTGGAAGGAGTGAAGGGTGATCAAAAAATAAGTTTTCCCTGCAATTTTAGCACTGGTCAGAGGGGATCAACAGCAAGGTGGGGTCAGGACAGCTGCAAGGTGCCTCTACCAGGTGACAGGCTTGAATTTTATTTCTCTTTTTCACAATCTTACCTTCCCTTTCACAGAGGCACCTACTTGCACTTAGGATGGAGCATTTGAGAGGCAGAATATGGGGCCCTTGGAAGGGGTAGAGAGTACTGAAAGGAGGTGTCACCTCCTCTGTGCTTTTGTGTCTGTAGTGGTTGGGAGAGGGAGAGCAGGGTGTGGCATCTGGGTGCTATGCCCACAGTACGAATTGCTCTCTAAGGACTGGTCCTATATTGGGAGGATGTAGGTCAGAATATGTATACTGAAAAAAAATCCATACATTTAACTGTTAGAAAAAAAGATGCTGCTATTTTTACGGCTTTGAATGAGGTATGCAGGAATCTGTGAGTTAAAAACTAAACCTCTGGTAAGTTTAATGTTAGGAAGCCTATTTAAAATTTTAGGTCAAAACCGTTCTATAAAAATGTACTACATTTGCAGTATTGTGTTATAGTTTTTATAACTGTATATATAACATTTAGGTATATACAATTAAAATTTTAATATACTATTACATATGTATCCATTTATTTTGTATATTATTACATATGTATCCATTTATTTTCAAAAGTTATTAAGAGCTTATTTTTGCTAAGAAAAAGCTAGGATACAAGTATGGAAAAATATAGCCCCTGATAAAGGGTGATCCTCGTGATAATCTCTGGGGCCACTGGCCCTACAAGCCTATGCCTAGTCAAGAACAGACTCCCCTGGAAACCCTAGCCAGAGCACTCAGGCAAGAGAAAGAAATAATGGACATTCAAATTAGAAAAGAGGAAGTCAAACTACATTTGTTTGCCAATGACATGGTCTTATACCTTGAAAACTCTAAAGAACTCTTTGAAATGATTCCTAGATTTGATAAATGCATTCAGTTACAAAATCAAAGTCTCAGGTTACAAAATCAATGTACACAAATCAGTAACACTGCTATATACCAATAATGATCAAGCTGAAAATCAAATCGAGAACTCACTCCATTTGTAATAGCTGCAAGAAAGGAAAGAGGAGAAAAGAAAAGAGAAGAAAAAGGAAAGACACCCATTCAGGAATACACTTAACCAAGGAGATGAAAATTTTCTACAAGGAGAACTACCAAATACTGATAAAAACAAAAGCAAAAACAAACAAAAACAAAAACAAAAACAGAAATGACACAAACAAATGAAAAACATTCTATGCTGATGGACTGAAAGCATCAATACTGTGAAAACAATCATACTGTCTCTAAAGCAATCTACAAAGTCAAGGCAATTCCTATCCAATGACCAGGAACGTTTTTTATAGAATTAGAAAAAAATAACCCTACAATTCATATGAAAGCAAATATAGTGCAAATAGCCAAACCAATCCTAAGAAAAAGGACCAAAGCTGGAGGCACCACATTATCCAACTTCAAATTATACAATGAAGCCATAGTAACCAGAAGTATAAAAGTGGAAAATTTAGAGCCATATGCAGAGGAACAAAACTGGACCCCCATCTCTCACCATATACAAAAGTCAACCAAAAAGGATTAAAGACTTGAATGCAAATATAAGACCTGAAACTATAAAAATTCTCTAAAAAAGCTTATGAAAAACTCTTCTGGACGTTGACCTAGGCAAGAATTTATGACTAAGACCCTAAAGCAAATGCAACAAAAATAAAAATAAATAAATGGACTTAATTAACAAAAAATCTTCTGCACAGCAACAATAATAATAATCAATAGAATAAAAAGACAACCTACAGAATGGGAGAAAATAGTCATAAACTATACATCCAACGAAGTACTAATATCTAAAATCTACAAGAAACTCAAACAAGTCAGCCAGAAAAAAAAAAAATCCCATTAAAAGTGGACAAACAACATGAACAAACATTTCTCAAAAGATATGCAAATGGACAACAAACATATAAAACATGCTCAACATAATTAATCATCAGGGAAATGCAAATTAAAACCCAATGATATATACCACTTTATCCCAGTGAAAAAGGTCATTTTAAAAAAGTCAAAAAATAGGTGTTGGCATGAATGTGGTGGAAAGGGAACACTTATACACTGCTAGTGGGAATGCAAATCTATGAAATCTCTATGGAAAACAGTATAGAGATTTCTTAAAGAACAAAAGTGGATCTACCATTCGATCTAGTAATTCCACTAGTAGGTAGCTACCCAAAGGAAAACAAATCATATAAAAAAGACACCTGCTTAGATTATTGTGAGCTATCTGGTTAACTACATAGTATACTTTAACATATTTCTACATAAGTAATATATTTGGTCCATTATTTTCCAATAACTAGAAATTATGACAGTTACACATTGTAGGTTATACATGAGCCAGCTAAGGGCCTAATGCTGATGTAGATACACATCTAATTCTTCCCCATGCTTTAATCAGTTGTTTAGGAACACTGATACTGTTATCTCCACAGTTACATAGGAAACGGTAGGAGTAGGCAGGCTAAGAGATCTTTTACCTGCCTAAGTCTACCAAGGAAACAAAGCAGGGAACATGTTCTAGAGGAACTCCAGCAATAAGTTTTAATTTATCCATCATCATGACAGTTTGGACAGAAAATTTATAATGGCCATGATAGTTTGGGCAGAAAATTTAAAATGATCAGAGGAGTTAGGAGGAGAGGGCTTCACCATATATGACTATGAAATGTGATATAATGAATAATGAACCCTAAGTGGGAAGCACGGATTCATGCAGACATATATAACGGTGTCTGAAACAGGCTGAATAACTTGCCAAAGGTCTCACAGCTAATGGTGACTGGTGAGGGAGGGGAGAGGGGATGGTCTCTGGACTCTAGTAATCTTCCCATAAGATTATACTAGAAAATTAATTTAAACACATATGTTGACCTTTGATGGAGAATTTTACCCTCATATGAAGGACAGAAAGGAGATCAAAGATACTCCAACACATCAGGAGTTGGGCTAACAGTGGGTATCTCTTCTTATGTCCCATCTTACTTCTATAAGACTATCCTGTTTTGTTATTACTTTAACAATTGTTTTTGCTCCAGATTATCAACACCACACAAAACACTGCCAAGATGGTTTATTGTTGTCAGTAAAGGATAGTTTCCCAAAAGTTAGGAACCTAGAAAGTAGACACGGCATGGTCTCCTTACACAGCTGAAACTGTAAACAGCTGTTTTCCTTTGATCTCTCAAGACGACAGCTCTCCTGATTGTCCCTCCACTGTGCCTCTGTTCTTCTGCTGACAGGTTACAGGGAGAAAGGACAGCCTTAGAAGACTGCTTGTCAACAAAGAGGAGCAAAGGGCCAGCCCAACCAAGGTGCAAAGTCTTCTAATGAGTATGTTCACTAAAAAAACCAGGTAACTTAGTTCTCTAAAAGATGTCACCTAGATTTTTAATTTTCAGCCACTTTTGTCTGGCTCTTTCCTAGAAATAAAATAGGCTTACAGTGCAACAAGTTGAGTGAGACATTGACAGTGAGTGAGCATTTTTGAAAGATAAAATATTAGGACTGGCAACAATGCAACTACTGCCTGAGACCTGGGGACTTGTTCTTTTAGAGCATACAAAATTAAACTGAAAAAGGAAAAAAACCTTCACTGCTACTCTTATTTTCCTATACTGCTCTAGAGACAGGCATAGGCAGTACACAGGCAGTTGGCTCAGATTCTTTCACAACATCATCCTCAGCAATGTAGCATTTTCAGGCTACACTAATGCTCAAACAGAGCCACTTGTGTCTTTCTTTCTACTGCTAGCCTTGTCAAAAGAAGGCAGCAACCATGTGATCAAGGCCACCCACAGTACCTTCAAGTACCAGACATCAGTCCAAAAACAACATCATTTTCATTACTTTCTCATATCATGAACTATGCTCACATTAATGCAATGAGATTTAAGTCATAAAATGCACTGTCCTTTACTAAATTACTGAGTAGGCCTTAAACTACCTTCTCCTTGAACAGAATAGCCAGGTTTACCCAAGATGTATTTTAAAATTTACGTTTCTTTGGACAATCTTTGGACAGTCCCTCTTCTATCTTGGTAGGCTCATCTGTGGCTGATTTTAGAATTAGGAGGTCAGAAGAACACAGTGGCAGGTACAACTGTAGTATAGTGCAAAGCAATCCAGTTTTGTTATGGTGTGTTCATAATATAAAACAATTTGATTCTTTTATTAACATATGCCATGAAAAGCACTGTTACTAGATTAGAAACAAACACTTCAAAATTACACAGATCCTCCCACCTCTTACCAAGAAGGCCTCATCCATTTCAGTTACTATCTGTGGCTCAATGCAGGTGAGCAGACAAAACACCTAAAGACTTATATCCTTGATTCCTAAAGTACTTTAAAATTATTCAACATTATTTGCATTTGAGACCTGGCTAGATTGCATTTGGAGTGAGGAAAGGGCAGAAAACTATTAGTTAGTTGGGTACAAGGAGTGTTCACAGGAGTAGCTCTGAAGAGGGTAAATAATCACATCGCATACTAAAAGACAACCTATCAAATGGACTTAGTTGAACTAATTAGCTATACTGCTCTGTGATTAAGAGAAGATCTACCAGACCTAGGTTTGGGTCAAGGTCTGCTACTTACTTACCAGCCACGTGATCATGGCAAGGCACTATGATGAATGTGGCTGCCGAAATAAATCTATCTGCATTCAAATCCCAACTCAATTTTTTTTTTTTTTTTTTTTTTTGATTTGAGACAAAGTTTCACTCTACCACCCAGGCTGGAGTGCAGTGGCACAATCTTGGCTCACTGTAACCCCGATTCGAGCAATTCTCCTGCCTCGGCTTCCTGAGTAGCTGGGACTAAAGGCGTACACCAGCACACTCAGCTAATTTTTGTATTTTTGGTAGAGATGGGGTTTCTCCATATTGGCCAGGCTAGTCTTGAACTCCTGGCCTCAAGTGATCTGCCCGCCTAGGCCTCCCAAAGTGCTGGAATTACAGGCATGAACCACCATGCCCAGCATCCAAGTTAAATATTTCGAATCCAGTAATTTAAACTCTTTCATTCTAGTTAACTTCCCTGTGCCTCAGTTTCCTTTTTGGTAGAACAGGGATAAGAAAGAGTATCTACCTCACTGGATTCTTGGTAAGAAGATTAAATAAAGTAATACATGAAAAGTATTAAGAATACCATTATGACATATAGTGGCACTCAGTAAATATTAGCTGACATCATTATCACCACCATAATCATTATCGTCATCATTATCATCTTCATTTTGGGTGGATTACTTAGCTTCTTTAAGATACACTTTCCGCTGGGTGTGGTGGCTCACGCCTGTAATCCCAGCGTGATTAAGTGATCTGCCCGCGTTGGGAGGCCAACGCGGGCAGATCACTTAAGGTCAGAGTTCGAGACCAGCCTGGCCAGTATGGTGAAACCTCGTCTCCACTAAAAATACAAAAATTAGCTGGGTATGTTAGCACATGTCTATAATTCCAGCTACTTGGGAGGCTGAGGCAGGAGAATTGCTTGAACCTAGGAGGCGGAGGTTGTAGTAAGCCGGGATGGAGCCATTGCACTCTGCACTCTAGCCTGGGTGACAGAGTGAGACTCTGTCTCAAAAATACAAACAAACAAACAACAACAACAAACTTTCCTTTTATGGAATATGGGATAATAACACCTGTTTCCCAACATTGTGAGAGTTCATGAAATAATGCATAAAAATGCTTAGCATAGTACTTTGTCAGCTAATGACAACAATGGTAGTGTTAATAATTAAAATAATTTGTGTATCTATTCCCTATAATTAAACTCTTCAGAAATCTTTAGGTTTTTGTGACTATTTAGCAACTCTGACAAGTCTAGTATCTGAGCCAAATGGTATGGATATTTAAAAATTATTTGTAATCTCTTCTGTAGAATCATTATATCAATTTATAATCTCATTAGGAGTATTGAGAAGTATTTACTTCATCTCATCAAGAGTAGAAATTGTCATTTTGAAAAATCTTCCCTGAGTGATTATATATTATGGAAGACATGACAATCAAGAACACCATCACCCCATCACCAACAAAAACCAAACTTAGGGTTTATGGTACTCGAATACAGAAAACAGTTTTACAGAGTAGCAGGAACAGTAACGCATTTATTATGAAAAACAGTAAATCATGTGTACTGATTAACGGACAAGTTTTGACATGAACATCGTATTCTACTGTGGAATAAGGTAATGCTGTAATGTGAAAAATACATCATCACAGTGGACATTCTTAGCAGCATGAGGAAATCAAGAAACACCAAGGTTCACATGCTCCCAACAAAAAACAGTTGTTAGTACTTTTGAAGGATTCAGTTGTTTCATTAGATGAAAACAAAAAACAAAAAACAAAAAACGTATACTTCAAAGGCTTAAAATATTGATGGCCAAAGAGTTTTTTCTTCTAACCATACAGGATCAGTCTTTAAAAAGACCATAGTGAGAAGATCCAGAGGCTGAGGGAATAAGTTAAAAGGACATAGCTTCCTAGTGGGCAGGAAATAATTCTTCTTATATTCAGCCTATCAGCTCAGAAAGAGCTAACGAGCTTTTAAATAACACAATAAAAACAAACTAAAGCAGATTCACTCTGGTCATTTTCTTGTCATCTTGAACACAAATGAAAAAAGTTGCTAATAAAAATATAATACACAGCTGCATCTACTATAAGTATATGCCCATATCTGCGTTTACACAAATTTCGTGCAATCTCTGGAGATTTCCTGTAGCCTTAACAATGGTAACATGTTTCCCTTTAAAAGGGGGAACCTATTGCTGGGGTAATGGCGTAAGATAAATATTTTTTACTATTACTCTTTGGTACTGCTTGGATTTATTAAAATCATGCACATTTCACTTATTTAAAAAATGCATGACTAATATGAAAGAAATATGTAAAATATCTGAGAATATCTGACAATTTCTGTAGGCATTTTGGAGGAGGGGAGTGCCACTGGCATTTAGTTGATGGAGACCAGAGCTGCTGTTAAATATCCTACAACTCACAGGACCAGCTCAAAAGGTCAATAGTGAGAAACTATTGTCAGTAGTTGAGAAATCCTACTCTAAATGATGGTCTTTTACAAAGAGAATATAAACACACAAAGTATGAATTATACAAACAACTGCTGAAGCTGCCTCTTGGCTCCTCACTACTGCAGACAGAATATGTCATCCAAAGAGACAAGGAATGGAAGTGATTCTGTAGACAGCCCCTCAGTCCCTGGCAGCTTCCTGCCGAGTGGAGGAGGAACGGCTTTCAGCAGCTCTCAGCATGGGTAGCCATAACGGCAAGACTGGACCCATCCTGTTGCTTCAGCCATCTTAAGAGAGAGGACTGTCAGGCCTTCACTTCGTGGGCCTCTGTGGGTGGAAGAGGGCATTTAGGAGATGAACTGTCCCAGTTATTCACACTTAAAAACATTTGGTTAAAATCTACTCACACTTTCATGTCTTAAACAACACTGGCACCTATATTCAAACTGTTATATTACAATCCAATGGTGTCATTCAACAGTATATTTAAGAGTCACAGGCTTCAATTAATTTAGTAGAGAGTATGGTGACCAAAGAAGGTTTCTTTACTGGGAGGAATTCAGGCCCCGAAAGGGATCCCTTGACAAGGTGTTCCACAAAATTTCAAATCAGGAACAACTTATGGAGGGTCCAGTGATGGAAAAATAAAAGAGGAATGAATCTTGCTTCCTTGAAACACAATGTCTATTTAATTTCAGCATGTCTCTATAATGTGCTGTCTCTATCTTTCTAGTCAGCAGATTTCTTGTATTTGTTCATTTTTGTATCACAGTATGTGGTAACAAAACCATAATGTTTGAGCTGAAGGGATATTAAAAATGATCTCACAAAATGCTCACATTTTACAGATAATAATTATATGGGAGTTTCTGTGCACCAGGCATTGTCCTAAGTGCTTTACTTCTAATAATTCCTTAATCCTCAAAACCACCCTTCAGGTAGGTATTATTATTACTGCCATTTTGCTGAGGAGAAAACTGGGACACAGAGGTTAAGTCTGATGTTGTGGAAGACAGAACTTAAGATGAGCACCTATTAGTCATGCCCTTATACAAACCCCTCCCACTGAATGCAAGCAGAAACTGTGACGTTGCTTCTAGTTGATAGTGTATGGCAATGGTGATGGCAGAGTCCCTCCCATGATTGCATTACATTATATAAGACACTGTCAAAGGAAACTTAGTAGACTGAAGAGAGAGAATCTCTTCCTGGCTTTGAAGTAGAAAGCTGCCATGCTGTGAGAGGATCTTCTAGGGAATCTTGTGGCAAGAAACTGTGGCACTTCCAGGAGCTGAGAACATCCGGTAGCCGACAGTAAGAAAATAGGGACATCAGTTCCATGGTCATAAGAGGCTGAATTCTACCAACAACTGCATGAGATTGAAAGAGGATCCCAAGTTCTAGGAAAGAAGGCAGTCCAGCCAACACCCACACTGCAGCCTTGTAAGACCCTGATTCTAGGACCCGGCTAAGCTATGCCTGGTGCCTGATCCACAGAAACTGTGACAAAATAAAGGTATGTTGCTTTAAGCCACTAAATTTGTGGTGATTTGTTATGCAATCATGGAAAAATAGCAGGCATGTCCAAGATTACAAAACTATTAAAAAGGATAACAGGGATTCAAATCCCAGTGGTCAGGTTCCACTATTCATTCCCTCAACCACAAGCACCAAACTGTTAACAGTGGCAAGCTCTAGGACAGGGAAAGGTGAATCATTTTGCTTATATAATTTTTCTTCATTGCATTTTCACTCTCTGACATATTACATACTCATGCATGCATGTACACACACATTATTTACTGTCTATCTCTCTGACTGGAATATGTGATCCATGTGAGCAAAGATTTCTGTTTTGTTCACTGCTGTATTCTCATCACCTAGGACAACGCCTGGCATTGAGTTGGTGGTAAAAATATTTGTTGAATGCACAAATGAATGCAATAATTGAGAATCAGAGGCTTGGAGACTGCTCAAAGTCCCTTGATAGTAAAGCTAGATGTGGTCAGTTTATCACTGATCTTGATTCTTTTATTTTATTTTATTTTATTTTGACACGGAGTTTTGTTCTTGTTGCCCAGGCTGGAGTGCAATGGTGCGATCTTGGCTTACCGTAACCTCCGCCAGCCAGGTTTAAGCAATTCTCCTGCCTCAGCCTCCCAAGTAGCTGAGATTACAGGCATGCACCACCATGCTTAGCTAATTTTGTATTTTTAGTAGAGGGGGGTTTCTCCATGTTGGTCAGGCTGGTCTCAAACCGCAACCTCAGGTGATCTGCCCACCTCGGCCTCCCAAAGTAGTGGGATTACAGGTGTGAGCTACCATGCCCAGCTTGATCTTGATTCTTTACCCCTTCCTATAACTAAATCCTTTGCCATAGGACTTTGAAATCCCTCCATGAAGGTTTGACTTGATTGGCCAATGGAATGGGGTGGAAGTGAAAGGGGGCAGTTACAAGCAAGACTTAGGGGGCAGCACAGCTTCCACTGACCCATCTTACCTTTCTACCATGACCAGAGAAGAACATGCCCTGATTAGCCTGCTGGTCCAAAGGGGATGAAAAATGTGAGGAGCAACTCTGGACTTAACCTGTAAGTTGATGAGCTGAGCTTGAGTCAGCCAACTTTGATTAACCCAGGAGCATTTGAGCCAAAATAAACAATTGCTCTAAGCCACTGAATTCTTGAGTGGTTTGTCATTCAGCATGGTCATGGAATAGGAAGAGTTCTTTGGATTTCTGTTCTACCAGAGGCCTTATTAACAAGGCGTTTCACAGCATAGGCATTCTGGGGGAACAAGGCCTTAAGCAGTAAAGAAAGGTATAATTAATGCTTTAATAGTTCCATTATTGGTCATAGGATACTTTGTAACCACTATGATAAAAGCAGCTTTTAAGATAGAACATACCAAATATCATAATTCTGATAAAATAACAAAACCAATGCATAAATACGCACTTCTGAAAGAAATTAAGGCATTACAAAAAAAATTATACAGGATTAAAGGGAGAATAGAGGTGTGAATTGGAGCAAGAGGTTCAATAGCCAAGAAAGCCCAAGTCAATGTAGAGCTGACAATGGTTAATCATCTACTTTCAAGATCTAAAAAGACTAAATAGATTTTGAATTTTTGTAGCCTGGAGTCTCTGGCTATACTTTAAAATCATGTATTATTGTCCAAATTTCAGTCAAAATTGAAAATAGATCAAAGCCAGATCTATTTGGTATAATATTCTCTGGGTAAGGATGCAGTAGGAGTGCTAAAGCTTAATGTTACAGACATCAAAGAAGTAGTCCCAGGAAGCCACGAGTTGACTGGAGCCATCCATTCACAGGAGCAAGCCAGTCTACTCACTGGGGGCTGATGGGGACGATGAAGAGAAAGCCAGCTCAGCATAGTGGCTGCTGCATCTCTGCCAACAAGAACAGCAAATTCTTTTTATTTATTGGAGCTGATTATATGCCAGCCTCCCTCTGCTAAAAACTCTCTTTCTAGGTATTATTTTCAATCATCACAATGATCCTAACAAGTTAGGTACCTGCTGTAGTCTGAATGTTTATGTCCCTCAGAATTCATAGGTTAAAACCTAATCCCCAATGTGATGGTATTTGGAGATGCAGCCTTTGACAGGTGATTAAGCCATGAAGGTGGAGTCCTCAGGAATGGGATTAATGCCTGTATTAGTGTGTTCTCACACTGCTAAAAAGAAATACCTGAAACTGGGTAACTTATAAAGAAAAGAGGTTTAATTGGCTCATGGTTTCACAGGAACCATGGAACAGCTCAGGAAGCATGGCTGGGGAGACCTCAGAAAATTTACAATCATGGTGGAAGGCGAAGAGGAAGCAGGCACGTCTTACATGACCAGAGAAGGGAGAAGGGGAAAGAGCTGCACACTTTTAAACAACCAGATTTTGGGAGAACTCACTCACTATCACACCAATGATAAGGGGGAAATCCACCCCGATCCAATCACCTCCCACCAGGTCCCTCCTCCAACATTGAGATTACAATTTGACATGAGATTTGGGTGGGGACACAGAGCTAAACCATATCAATGCCCTTGTGAGGAGCTGAGGAAATAGAGTTCTCCCTTTCTGCCACGTGTAGACCCAGCAAGAAGATATTCTTTTTCTTTTTTTTTTTTTTTTTGGTGAAGAAGAGGGCTCTCATCAGATACCAAATGTGCCAGGGCCTTCCCAGGCTCCAGAACTATGAGAAGTATGTTTCCATTGTTTATAATTTACCCAGCTTATGGTATTTTGTTATGGCAACTCAAAGAGACTAAGACAGTTATCCTATGTTCAAGATACAGACAAGGAAGGGTCAGGAAGTGAAGTTCATTGTATGAGGACAAACAGCTAGCAAATGGAAGAGGAAGTAGAAGAATGGGTGACTTGTACCCCAAGTCCTAGGCTCTTTCTACAAGATTGCACTGCCCCTCAGGCTTTGGAACAAAGATGGCTTCCAATCCTTCCTGTTTCTTTTGCTTCCTTTGTACTGAAGGTTTAAAATTTATCCAGTCTGTATGAACTCATCATTTATGTCATCAATTATAAATTCACTCAGAAATACCACTGTTCCCCATGCCTCTTTTAGGAAACATGGTCACATTTATTTGTCTATTGTTTGCCAGCACAAGCTCTGTGTGATGCAAAGTAGATTTAATTTGGTTTCATCCAACCCTCAAAATTGGATGAAGCTGGTCTATAGCACCATTTTTAGTTATGAAAATAATCTGGAGGGCTGGTTAGCTTTTGGACCCTGTAATTCAAAAGGCCTTGTTATCTCTGTGCACAGATTCACCTACTCAAGGAACAAAAGCAATATCAGAGTACACTGGTGTTAGCCCTTCCTAAAAGAGTTCTGTGAATGCAGAGCCCTTCCAGATGCATCACACAGCAGTGACCATTTATTCTGTTTATGTTAAGCACAAACACTTATCGGCCATCTGAAGTAATCAATAATGGCAATACACAGACCAAAAGCCCATCATTCAGGCAGCATCACCAAGCACCTACTGCTGAGCCTAAAGTTTATATGAAAGCTGACCTGGAGATACCTTGTTTTTAAAGAGTTAACCTCCCTAAAATCATTTTAAATTCCAACTTTTAAAATTATTAGGAAAATATCACATATGAAAAAACAAAATAAAATTAACAGTATTTGAGAGTACTTAATAAGAAGTGAGTCTGTTAGCAGAGGCCCAGTCCTGAGCGCTCTAAGAAACCAGCTAGAAATCCTCCATGTCCATCTGTTTAGCCACTCTTTCTTCCTTCCTCTAATGTGCACACAGACCTAGTTTGCACTTAGCTTTTTTCTTTTACATATCTTAAAGATCTTCCCCTGTTGGAGAAAACAGTGGGAAATAAAGTCTTAAATCAATCACTCTTAAAAAGTGAAATATATCTCACTAAGAAGTATTAACTTCATAGAAAATAGACCTATGTACTTAAACTATTTTTGCTCATTACAAATAGACTCCAGCAAATACAATGAAGAAAGGAAACACTATTGGGGGCTCAAGAACAGACAAACAAGAACCCCATAGGAATTTCACCTGCCTTCTTCCTTAATATGAGGATTTTGTTCCTTATTTCCCCTTCTTCTTTTTCTTAATAGGAAAAATAGGCACACTGAAGTTTTTGGGAGGCTTTCACAAAGGCCCCTTCTAAGTCATCTTCTGTGCCTCCACTGATGCGTGTGAAGTTACTATAGAAGATTTGTTTAGTTTTGTTTGAAAGTTTGACTTATGAAAAAAATCACTCCTATTCCTCTAATAGAATCTAAGTTCCAAAATCTTAAAACTTGCTATAGATGATGAATATAAAAACTACCTAGCATACATAGTGGCAGTGGATTTGTCACAGCAAGACCAGAGATTATGTTATTCAAATTTCAAACACACTCTACAATTCTGCTTAGGACCTGAACTGCAAAGCTCTCAAGAAGTACTCCCTGAACGTCTGAAATAACTGAAGACTAGGTTGGGTGGGCTGAAGAGGAGCAGTTAAAATGCATAACTCACTTTCAAAAGAGGTTGATAGTCTAGCTGGAGCCATAAGGTACCATACAACAGAGTATAATCTTAATGTAAATATCTGTCTAGTTCATTGTACCACCTGGGATAATGGCTTGATGACTTTTCATCAATACACGAGAACATGTTTGGGACAGTCTCAATCAATGAATTCAGAAAATTCAGTCTGTGATTCCCGAAGGATCATTAAAAATCATGGTAAAATGAGAGGCATATGTAAAGGGTGATTGGTAGAAACTAACATGTCAGAGTATTATGTTTTGCCAGCAGAGAAAACACATTGGGTTTCAAATACTCTCAAATCAAAACTCACAAGGGAAGAAGTGCTAACCTGAAGGTATTGTTCTGAAGGTACGTACTGGCTGTAGAGTTGCTCTTCTTGTGGGCAGCTCTCTGTAGCCCCAAATGACATCTTCCAGTGTGATAGCAGCAGGGATCTATTTATTTAATGATGGTTCATATAGGCATTGCTCACTTTAGGTCAGTTATCCATATCTGAAAAGCCAATGTTCTCCATGAAAATGCTGAGAACCTATTTCCCATTACTTTAAGTGATAAATATTTTGATATGCTACATGTCAAACCCAAAATCCCAATCAACTTGCCAAAATGTAATGAAAACAGTAATCTGCTAATACGTAAATCATCAACTATCATTTGAGGATGCTTGTTGAAAACCGAAAAAATATTTTTGTGAAATGTTCACATGCTTTTTTGGGGGGTAATATAAACATAGAACTGATTCATAACCATATTCCATGAAGTAAGGTATAAAAAAACCATACATGCTCTACTGGGGTGGGAAGACCCAACAAACCTATTCACTGGGAAGATGAATGCTATGGGATACATCTACAATTATTGTGAGCAATTCTGGGTGCAGATGGCATATAGGGTAAGTACAACCTGTATGATCTGAATTGCCAGTGAAGAGTAATTAGGAAAATGAAGAGTGTCCTGGGGCTAAAATCCCCATAGCAGTGAAGAATGTACAGAACTTGGGTAAGGGAGTGAAACAGGAAGTGTCTTGAGGAAGGAGTTATGGCTCAGGAAGGAGATAAAAATAAGAATGAGCTTGATTAGTAAGAAGACTGATCTGATTTGTTGAAGAAGAACAATGGGCAAGTAGGGTTGAGACAGATAAGAGATTAAGGTATATGAACTTCATCTAAAGCAGAAAAAAATAAGCAAAAAACACAAATAGAGTAAGGCAAAATCAAAGGACACATTTACACAGACTATTATCTGTTAGATACAGATAGACCCCTATGAGGGAAAAATACTAAGTATGCTAATAAGGAAAATTAGTGACCGTGGATAGAGGTTTTAAAGACTTAGTTGAAAGCAATATGAATTTTCATATCAACAAGGAACTAATCATAGACTATGAAAAACTGAAAGGGGCTTTCTCAGTTGCCCCAGTCAACAAGGAATCTTTAGAAATGGTTGGTCCATATAGCTAGGCAGGTGGGCACTCAGGCTCCTCACCCAGGTTGGGGCATGCACCACAATGGAAGTTAAGATTTATATCTAAAATCAAATGAACTTCTACTGAAACAATACACACAGCTAACCTTTACTGGCAGCTAACCTACTTTAATGACCATGAGCCCATGGTATGGCTGTTTGATATATTAGCTTGTTTAGTGCTCTCAAAATCCCTATGCTTGTTTAATATTATTGCCACCTCTACATCACCCTTAGCTTGGTCCCAATATAGTCTTCTAATAAAAATAAGGGAAAAAATCATCATCACTGTATGTTTTAGAGTTGGTAACTCTACACTCATTTATTAAAACTCTTGGAAAAAGAACATGGGCTAAATCGTTCTAAACGTGATCTCATGTTTGACTCCAAGAAAGGAATAAAAAGTTCACAAAGTAATCTCTAATTCTGTTCTGGATTACCTTTGTGTTTCAGATTTCCCATGTCTATAATAAAATGCTGAGTTGAAAAAGAGAAAAATCCCTGAAATATAAGCTAATTTGAGAAAGCAAGGGGGGCCAACTGGTGGACAGCTTAATATAAACAAAATAGTTTATTTTACAGTTAAATTCTGTTCCCTTGTTCCCCAAACCCCAACTCTTCATTACCAGGAATGTTGGTATTAAAACTCTGGTTCTTCTAATGTGTGACTTCAAAAATCAGCACTGGATTATGATAAACTGAATGTGAATTCTGGTAACAGAACCAGTAGAAAGACAAGATATGTCATCTAGTGTGATGTTTTAAGGTTCTAATATCTTGACAGCTAACAAAAACGTTCTCAGCTTAAATATCAGAAGAGTTTATTTGAGGTACTCTCACCACATACATAACTGTAAAAGAAAAAAAAAATTAGGTCACCTACTTTCCAGTTCAATTTCCCAATTTTGAGTAGTTATTTCACTAGCCACACTGACTCATGCAGGGTTAAAAATGCTCTCTAGCATTTCCTCCTGTGCAAAGCTAAAAAACCTCTTTAGATTGAATCTTAAATACATGTTATGTCAATTAATTCTGTTATATAAAGCTTGCAATTATTATTGACAAACACTACGATTCTCCTAACTCAGAACCACTTTTTCTTACCTCAAGTTAAATCAAGGAGAAGCAGCAGGAGAAAAAATAAAACAAAACATAAAAACAGAGGCAATGGGACTGTGTGATCCACAGAAAGATCTTTCCTTAAAAATACTGGTAACTGCTGGGACAGGAATCTAGGTTTTCAACCAGATTGCTCAAATTTTCTCAGTGCCAGAGTGACATTTTAACAGAAAGGAGAAAAACCTCCCTCTAGAAAATGACCTGGTAGTTTCCTTTGATGATTTCTAGAATGTCTTTCTTTAAACCTTGACTCAGTTTATAAAATTTAAACCTAGACTCAGGGCTTATAAAATTGTAAGTCATAGGTAATGAAGTCAAATACAAAGAAGTTTTAATAATTGGTAAAAGCAAGTAGACAAAAGCAAAGAACAATCCATTACCAGAAAGCAAAACCCAAAGTAGAATGTGAAAATAGATGTGTTTAATATCAGCTGGTCTATCCCCTATTGAAGAACAAATCAGAAGCCTTGGTAAGACCTCTCAGAGGGAGGCACTGGGTAAGAAGCTGCAAAGAGGAAAGGAAGAGAACAAAGGAAAAAGAGATTTGGGTTTCAGTTTATTGCGTAAATCTAGGCCTGTGGGAATTTCTAGAGTAGTGATAACTTGTTGCCTCTCCCACTGGCTTTGATCAATCAGGTTAGGTGGTAAATTAAGTAGTTTCATGCCCATGTTATTGCTGGTATTCAGCAGTGCTGGAAGAAGGTAAAACTCTGCCCCACTGGTGTGGTAAGTGACTGGCCAGGGCATGGTGCAATCCCAGGAAGCCCTGAGCAGAAATGCTGTGTTGTCTGACATTTCCTACTTAATGTTACACCCTCTCAAAAAATCACATATTTTTCTTTCACTTATATACTACCTCTTTATTTGTACACAGATCTATGTAAGTGACTATCTTTACCCTCCGAGGAGTATTTACTACATATCTAGCAGCATGGTAAATGCTTGGGGGCATAAAGAATCAGTCACAGCTTCCCCTTCCAGTCAAGATCGAGTAATAGACATTGAACTTACCTTCCTGCCTGAAGCAACTCAAACACCATAGAAAACATATAAAATAATGGCCCTCCAGAACTTAAATATCAGGTAATAAAGAACAGCAGTGATTCCAGAGACAGGAAACAAACAAGTTGAATCTATGATTGCTCCAAATTACTGCCTGAAGAAAATTTTCAGAGAGGAGAAACCCAGAGGAAGTCTGAAAACCTCCCTGAGTTGAAGACACATAGCTGGAAGTCCAGGAAGGCCAAGGCTGTTATAATATGCAAAGCAGAGGATCAGAGAGGAGAAATCTGTACCAAGAGAAAACTGTGAAGATCTGCAGAAAGTCCCCTTGATGATTCAGTTAAGTACTGTCAGTGCATAAAGTTGAGGAAACTACCCAAAGCTAGAGAAAGGACTACCCAAAATATTGAGGGAATAGTGTCCAGGACTCACACAGGGGTGACAATTGTGCCTATTCCCAATGGCCAGAGTAGGAAATCTCAAAATTCACAGGCATTGTTTAGAGTACTAAAAAGGATCTTGTTTCAATAGTGCAGTAAAATTTATTCTAGGCTAAATGCAGCAGCTTTGATAATCTTGTCCATCGAAGTCTAAAAGCAAGACCAAAAGACTGAAACAGTTTCAAATAACTCGAGCATGTCACAGAACAAGCTGAAGAATATTTTTAGGAATATAAAAATATCCAAAATCTGGCAAGAAAAAATTCACGATGTATGGCATTGAATAAAAAATTACCAGGCATACAAAAAAGAAAGAAAATGCAACCCATAATGAGAAGAAAAATCAACTGAATCAATCAAACTGACCCAGAAATGACAAAGATGACAGACTTTGTAGAAAAGAAAATTACATAGATGTTAAGAAAGCTAGAGGAAAGACTATACATGTTAAGCAGTGGTATGAAAGAGATTTATTTTAAAACCCAAAACAAACTTCTAGAGATAAAACTCACAATATATGAGATGAAAAACACACTGAATGAGACTAATGATACCTTAGATATTGAAGAAGAGCAGATTAGTGAACTTGCAGATGTAGCAACAGAAATGATTCAAACTAAAACAAGTAGGGAAAAAAAAACCATAAAAATTAAACAGGGAATCAGTGAGTCCTGTGATAATCAGTGAATGAACTTGCCCAAAAGACATGTAATTGTAGAGCCTAAAAGAGAGGAGCAAGAATAGGAGGCAGAAACAAAATATATTAGGAAACAATAGCCTAAAATTTTCCAAAATGGAAAATTATGAAGCAATATCCAGAAAATTACTGAACTCCAAGCATAAAAATATAATAAGCACATCAAAATGCATTATAATCAAATTACTTAAAACCAGTGATAAAGAGAATATCTTCAAAGCAGCTCCTTCATTCAATTATTTAGTCAGCACAGAATGGACCTCTAATCCTATAGGTGCTGAGGACTGTGAATCCCAACCCTCTTCCCTATTTATTAAGTAACTCACCTAGTATCATGCCTCAGGTAGGGACAATACCTATTCCGGGATACAGATAAGCCAAACAGCAGCTTTTTGTTGTTGTTGTTGTTCAAGATGATGCAAGATGATATCATCATCTCAGTAGATGAAAAAAAAATTGACAAAATCTCATATCCATTCCTGTTAAAAAATTGTCTGCAAAGCAGTAACAGAAAGGTACCTCCTTAGCCTGATAAAGGGAATCTATGAAAAACCTGAAGCTAACATCATCCTTAGTAGTTGAAGATGGAATGCTTTTCAACTAACCTTAAGAACAATGCAAGAATGTCCATTCTCACCACTTCATTTAATATTATACTGGAGGTTCTAGCCAGTGTAATAAGGTGGAAGGAAGGAAGGAAGGAAAGAAGGATGGATGGAAAGAAGGAAAGAAGGAAGGAAGGAAGGAAGAAAGGGAGGAAGGAAGGGAGGGAGGAAGGAAGGGATTGATTACAAAAGGAAAAACTACCTTTATGCAGACACGATCACTTACATAGAAAAATCTATGTAATCTACAAAAAGATCACTAGAATAAGTTGATTTTAACAAAGTTGCAAGATATAAAATGAATATACAAAAACCAACTGCATTTTCATATACTAGTAATAAAAAAATAGAATTCTAAATAAAAATATCATTTACAATAGCATACAATATTAAGTTATAAATCTGTCAAAAGATGTACAAGACCTATACACTGAAAAACCATGAAACATTGCCAAGATGTTATACAATAAAGAGAGAGGTATACTATGTTCATAGATTGGAAGACTCAAGATTACTAAAATGTCAGTTATCTCCAAATTGATCCATAAATTCAATATAATCCCATTTAAATACTAAGTAGGCTTTTTTTTTTTTGTAACCGATCAGCAGATTCTAAAATTCATACAGAAATACAAAGGATCTAAAATAGCCAAGCAACTTCAGAGAAGTCTTCGTGTAAGTTGAAGGACTTATACAATCTATCTTTCAAAACTTACTCTAGAGCCATGGTAATCAAGACAGTGTGGTACTGGCATCAACATGAAACAGTCTATGACTACTTATACATACATGGCCAACTGACTTGCAGCAAAGTAGCAAAGGTAATTCAGTGCAGAAAGTATAGTCTTTTCCACAAATGGCAATGGAACAATTAAAAAGCTAGACACCAAAAATAAAATTAAAGAAGGAATTTTAACCTATCTCGGGCACCATAAACAAAAATTAACTAAAAATCGATCCTAGACCTAAACATAAAACCTAAAACTATAAACCGTCTGGAGGAAAACAGAAGAAAATTTTTGTGACCATGGGGGTAGATCAAGATTTCTTGGGATTTCATCAAAATTAAGTCTTTTGCTCTTCATGAGAAACTGTAAAGGGAATGAGAAGGCAAGCCAGAGATTGACAGGAAATATTTACAAAAATTTGATAAAGTTCTCCACCCAGAATAAAGCACTCTTAAAACTCAATGGTTAGAAATTAGTAACCCAATAAAAAATGTACAAAAGATTTGAACGAACACTTCACTAAAGAAGACATATACATGGAAAATAGGTACATAAAAAGATGCTCATCATTAATCATTAGAGAAATGCAAATTCAAACTACTATGAAATACTATTAAATAGATATGAAATATCTATTAAAATGTCTAAAATTAAAGATGTACAACAACTGGAACTCATACACTGCTGGTGGCAATGTATATGGTAGAGCAACTTTGGAAAACAGACTGGTAGTTTTTAAAAGGGATAAGCATACACCCAACCATAGTAATTCAGCCTTTCCTTATACATTCTAACTTCAAAACTCTTAGGGGTATCCAAGGGAAGGGAAAACATGTCCCATAAATAATTTTACATGACCGTTCATAGCAGTTTTACTTGTAATAGAAAGATACAACAAAACTGGAAACAAAAATGTCCATCAACAGGTGAATAGTTTAAAAAAATGTGCGAAATATCCATGCAATGGAATACCACTTAGCAATAAATAAACTACTGATACTAGCAACAATATGGAAGGATCTCAAAATAGTTATGCTCACTGAGAAAAGACCAGGGTGACAAAAAAGTATATACCTTATATTTCCAATCATACAAAATTTAAGAAAATGCAAACTAATGTATAGTGACAGCAAGCAGATCAGTAGTCGCTTGGGGATGGAAGCAGAAAGAAGGAAGGAAAGGGGGGACTACAAGGAGGTTCAAAGAAATTGTGGGGGATATTGTATAGATCACTACCTTGAATGTGGTGATAATTTTATGAATGTATACACGTCAAGGCTTATCAAACTTTACACCTTAAACGTGCAATTTACAGTATGTCCATTACACCCTGATAAAGTAATTAAAATTTTTAAAAATAATAACACAGTTGGCCTTAACGAGGTAAAAATTTAGCATGGGATACAACTTTGTACTCTTGTTGTACAGTAGCATTTCTAAACTTTAGTTAACTCAATATCATCCTTTACATATAAAACCCTTAAGCCTTTCATGACTGTTATTTTAAATTTCAGAAGTAACTAAGTATCCTTACAGAAAAAAAAGAAAACTAAATATGCTTATTCAAACTGCAAGTTCTCCCCACTTACTTTGATATGCTCCAGTCTTACTAAGTCTCTGATATCAAAGGCTTTAAGAAAAGAATTACTGCCAAATATGTAGGCATTTGGAGGACATAACACAAATACAGGAGGGAGGGGAGGGAGGGAGGGAGCAAAATTAATAACAACAAAAACACACGAAACCTCAAACAATGACCTCAAACACATTCTGAATTTAAGAAAGTTTACATTTGGTCTTTATTCTAAACTGAGATCAAAGGCTGCACTGCTTGTTTAGGTAGCTGTTTGTTCATTTTTCTCACTTGCCTGTCTTTCTGTCACCCTCGATTATCCTGCCAGCCACACTAAATTCACAATTTCAGGTTGCTAGCTGGCTTCACCTTGAGTTATCAGAGCTTTGTGAAGTGCCAGACAACAAATTCCTGAGTGGAATTACTGCAACGAATGCTGCCTCTACCATCCACTGTTTTTTTGGCCTTCTCCTGGCACTGGCTCCCACTTCCAGGTAAAAGTCTTTCCTGGGGAGGCCATCACCATCCCTCACTGAACCATACATACAGTGACCACAAAGGCTGCAACTCTTACATGGAGTTTCTAAGGAAATACTGTGTTCAAAATGGAAACATAATATAAAAATGTATTCACAAAAAGAATTCAAACACATAAAGATACTGACAGATGGATATAAAATAGAAGGACATGTGTAAAAATAAAGAACTTGTCAGGATTTTTGCCTTTTTTCCCCTCCCTCCCGTTTTCACAAACTATCTTTATTGATGTTATATTGTCTATATAGAAAAAAAGAACAGTTTACTGACAGCTGCTAGCTGGAAGGCTTTTTCATTCTATATAGCTGAAATGAATCTGAGGGTTCTATTCATCTGGGAATAAGGGAAAAATAACATTTACTTTGCTCCTGTGGTGGGTGGTTGTAGCTGGGGTGGATTTGTTTGGCTGCCAATTACTGGTAACAGTTATCTGATTGTTATACATTTTATAAATGTGTCTAGCAGTGTTCTGTCTGGAAATGTATACAGTTTAGAAAATAACTAACATAACTTAATCCACCTTTCCGTGGGATGTGGAAAACTGACCCTGGTTAATTTAGTGGTGTGGCCCATACCTGACTATGCATAGCGTATGCTTTGGTAAGTCCCAGGAAAATTTGGTCTGATACTGTTCCCCAGGGAATAATGCTACTGTAGCAAATTATCTAAGATTGAAAACAAGGTTTTGTTGAGTTTATTGTGTCTTAGGAAAACAACTCATGGTTGAACAAAAATGTTAACTCGAATGCCAACCAGTCCAGGCAGAGGGCATCTTCTAGTGGGGAGTCAGTAACACTGGCACGAAGGTGGGCTGGGAGGACGCGTTTATCACTGCTGATGGAAGCACAGACTGGTTCAACAGTTTTGGAGCATTATTTGTTGAAATTTCTAAAAATATTTAAGGTGCACCCAGCACTCCTCCTCTAGGAATTGTTTCTACTGAGATAACTTATGAGTGCATAAAGCTCTGAGTATGAACAAGGATGCAGCAGGCTTGTCATTCCATGATGGTAAAAATAAAACAAAAAACCTGGAATAACCTAAAATTTCAGGAAGGGGTGGGATAACTATGTAACAATCATAGAATGGATCATTATGCAACTGTTCAAGGAAAATGGATATTTATCTGGAATGGCTGAAAAAGCTAACCATGACTGATTTAGGTGACAAAAGCAAGGTGAAAACCATGTTTGTAATATTTTTGGGTGAAACATACATCACTTACACACACATACTGTTTATGTGAATGATTGCATGGGCATAAAAGAAAAGATATACATGAAATTTTTAATAAATGTTACCAGAAAGGGAATTACAGTGAGGTTAGAGAGAACTTTAATTTCCAAATTTACATATTTCCAAAATTTAGTGGAATTCTGAGTATTTTTAAATTTAACAAATCACAAAGACAAAATCCAATAGATTTCAAATAAGTGGAACAGGATATTAATATAGGGCACAAATTATTTTTAAAAATAAAATGTGATCAAATTAAGAAAATTAACTTAGTAGCACATGTGTTGGTAGCAAGGAATTTCTATCCAGGAGTTATGTGTATTGCTTTCTGAAAAAAGAAAATGAGCACGTTAAGTGGCTTTCTCTCTTCTTTGTACTTAACTTGCCAGAACTGGTTTCTGCATAAAGCAGCCTATATAGCAGAAATAATGGAATATTAAAGAACAATTCAAAGAAGAGTAGTAGCCTTTGGGGAGGGGTACTATCAATGGAAAGTTCTGTTCTTTAAGAACTAAAGAGACCCATGAGGGGAAAAACTTCAAGTTCTTTTCCAAATTAAAATAAGCATACTTATGCTAATTCTGAACACTGCCAGCAGGCTGAAGCAGGCTGAGTTCCCAGATGCCCTGCAGTCCAGGCACTGCCTGTCTGCGGGGTCCAGCGGTGTCTGCCTACAGGGATGGCTGACACTGTCTTGCTGCAGAGTTGTTTGGATGAGCCTGGAGCCATCACCGCCTGCAGGGTGGGACCAGGACAAGACTGGGTGTCTTTATGAACCGCGTCAGATCTTAAACCACAGCCGCCCACATCGCCATCTGTTAAGTGCCATGTGGACCCCAAAAGAAAAATCCGGTTTGGTTCTAAAAATACCACTATTTGCCTCACAAGGAACCGTCTCCTCCAGTTCTGCCTCACAGGCCTCTGTTTTATATAACATTAATTAGAGATGCCAATTCTGCGTGAGAATGGTACGACGGCCACACCTTGGAAAGTGAAACTATAAACCTTAAAATTTTGCCAAAATGTGTCATTTTATCCAAATGTAGAAAACTCAGTTTAAATTGATTACATTCCAGGGTGCCCTGACCACAAGTTAACTGAATTGGAGTTCAGCTGTCATCTTGCTTGGATTTGGAGCTGTAACCTTTGACCCATGATGTATAAGACTGATTTATTTCTCCTTTGGTTAATAATAAAATGATATGTATACATGTGTGATTTTAAAAAAATAAAGCCTTCAAAATTTTTAATGAGTGCTAAGGGTAGACCTTCAGAAATTTCTGCTTAAGTGTTATGCTGTTCGACTCCAAGAGTACCTTCCATTGCCTCCTTGTGTTACTGGAATATTTCTCCTTTGCCAGCTGGCAAGATGCTAAGTTTTGTCAGTAGATGGTGCTGGAGGGACCCTGAAGGAAGAAGGATCTTGATCCAGTGGCTTGGGATCCCAGCAGTGCAGCCACCACAGAGTGGTGTTTACTATCCAGCTTTCCAGCCCTTGACAGGAGTTCCCTGCTGGCCCATTAGCCTCAGCCTGCCGGAACCCAGGAGGGGAATTCCTGTTCACAATGCCCTGCCTACCAGCACCCCAGAGGGCAGCCACCAGCTAGCTAGTCACGACCTGCAATCCCATGCCACCAGCCTCTGTCCTGCTGCTGTGGGCCAGGTCTGGCCCCGGGTAACACAATGAACTTCTCCACCACCCAGTGGGCCATACCACTCCTTCTCCAATGAGATCTGAACCTGAATTTGGTGACAGAGAGCCTTTCCAAGTTGGCTTCTTTCTTGGGTTCTCTCCTTCAGCCTCAGGGTATTCTTTACAATTCTCTTTTATATCCTCTTAGTAGCAAATTCCTTGTAAGTAGTTCACAAGTATATTAAGCCACCCTTGTTCAAATTATAGTGTGGTTTTGACCAGGCTGGACCCTGATTGATACAGGCACTTTCTATGATAACCACCTATTGATGAATGCAACAACTTTAAACCTCAAGTTGGGCCTCAGTGCTGTTCATTAACTTTAATAGTCATTTCCAACACTCAGATCTGCTCACCAGTTCACTTCAAACCTTCCCTTGTGTCCTTTAGGTTCTAAGTCAACCAACTTAACAACTTACTACCAGAAGATGACATCGATTCATGTTCTTGAAAGAAATAGGAGTCTCCTTCAAACTCCAAAATTTTAATCCTGGCATTGTTCTTCTACTGACCTTGCTCACATTCCTTTCAGCTTAAAAGAAAATAGTTGGAAATGCCCCTCATCAATTCCACTCCCCTCTAGATCAGCTATGTGTATCTCCTTGATAAGCTTTGACAGGCTTGTATATTTGAAAGAACTTTTCCATTTCTTCTAAGTTATCAACTTTATTAGCATATATTTATTCATAATATTCCATTATTAGCCTTTTAATGTCTTCAGAACTGAAAGCGACATCTCCTTTTTCTTTTCCAAGGCTACCAAAATGTGTCTCCTCTGGTTTTATGTTTTCAATTTCATATATCTCTTCTTTCATATTCATCACTTTGTTCTCTCTGCTTGTTTTCAATTTAATTTGCTTCTATTCTTCTATTTTGTAGTATGACCACATAGATCATTAATTTAAAATCTTTCTTGTTTTCTAGTATAAGTTTTTAATGCTATACATTTCCCTCTAAGCACTGCTTTAGCTCTATTCCACATATTTTGATATGGTGTGTTTATGGGAATCTGGTCTTTTAGTTAATGTATATTCTAAAGTTACCAAAGGGTGAAAGGGTGATCCAGGGGGACCAGCATAATCTGACATTTTAAAATAACCACTCTGGGTGATAGAGTTTACTTATTGCCCACCCCCATAACCATTTTCAATTTTCTCCATTAAACAATCATGAATTTTATGTGAACACCCAGTGACCTAACTAAAGGTTACATTTCCCAATCTCCTTATTATCTTGTTCTGTCCACGTAACAGAGTTCTGGACAAAATTATACGGGTGGAAGCATGCAAGTTCTGGGTCACACCTTTAGGAGGAAGCTCCTAGATGCCTGGAATTTGATGCTGTGATGGTCATCCAGCTTCTACCATGTAGAGGATAGCCATATCCAAGGAGAGAGAGGGACCACGGATAAAAGAAACCCAGGACTCTAGAGGACCCTATGCAGCACAGCCCAACCATTCACCAGCTTGCATTAGACGTGAGAAAGAAACAAACCGTCTAGTTTTTTCTAAGACATGTCATTTTTGCCTCTTTTGCCTCTTTTGGTTTTAGCTAGTAAACCAATATACTAGCTAACAAACCATGGACGCCATTTAAGATGATAGGAGTGTTGTCAAGGGGTGGGGACCAAATGGTGGTGAGATGGAGACTGCAGCAGTGATCAGGTGAGGCACAATGTGACTAAGACCAGTATGGTGGAAAACTGTGGATCAATATCTATTTTAGAACTAATAAGACTAGCTAATATATCTGATGCATAAGATGAGGGCAGGGTAAGAATTGAGAGCAACTCTTCAATTGCAGGCTTATGCCACTGGGTGAAGGATATTGCCATTTACCGAAATAGGAAAATTTTGAGAGGAACAAATTTGAATGATTTTGTTTAATATATCAAGGGCTATGGTTTAGATAGATTACATCTGATATTCTTATTCAACATCCAAGAAGATAAATTAATAAGAAGGCTAGATACATGAGGCTGGAACTCAGCACTTAACACATGGTACCATGACTGTCTGCTTCCTGTCTTTCTCCCTGGCTAGACTGTGAGATCTTTCATGGTAGAAGCAATGTCTGATTTGCTTTTACATCCTAGGTTCTAACACGGTAACTGAAATAAAGCCTATGTTCAATAAATATTTTAATATTTGAATTTGTTTGTGAATTGTTAGTTTTAGTAAAAAGAAGTTCATACCAGGATTTATGAAAAAAACTGCTGTGGAATCAAAATACTTATACTATACAAGTGATCAAAATAATTAACTAAATAGCTAAGAAAAATCAGAATACAGAAAGAAATATTTTAATGAAGGCAAATACGTTAAGAACATAAAGGCATAAAGAAATCTTCATGACATTAATTTATAAGTATACGAGAGATATTATAACATAAAGCAAACATAACTACTGTGGAGAAAACTAAACAATTTTGGAGATACCGTAAACATTCTTTGGTCCAGTGCTTCTCATGGTATGTTCCTCGGAGTCCTATACTTTCTTGGAGACATGCCAAGGGGGATGGGAGATACCCATGAGGAAATTTGGCATTATTGATGAAATTTCATTTCAAAAACCAATTATGCTTTTTTTTTTTTTATTTGCAGGCTATGAATTCTTTAACCTCATTCTATAGGTAAATAAATTGAACCCTCCTTAAACATATCCAATTACAAACAGACAGGACTATAGGCTGGGTCTTCCAACAGCCAGTCTGGAGGTAATCTTTCATTCCAGAATTTATCTAAAAAAATACTTGACAAACTTCCATATTTACTATCTATCACCTCGTTGAGTCATAAATTCCACCAGGTCACTACAAACGGTTAAGTTGTATCACTTATACTGGGCTTAAACACAGTGTAATGCAAAGACAAAGAGCTTTAAAGACAACAACTGGGTTTAAGCTCTGACAGCTCTGATTATATGAAAGGTCTATGTGTTGGTTATTTTAATGGAGGTAGCACAGGGTACTCAGGTCAACCAACTTTGTTCTTGGGACATTGCTAGGAGAGATGTATATACAAATTACTACAACATATCCTAATTTTCCCTCTTGGGTTTCAGTAGAATTAATTAAGTAGTAAATAGAAGCAAAGGAGAGAGTAAGAGGATAAAAAGAAAGTTTCGTTATATTCATATTCAAAAAAACTATTGCCTTTCCCATGAAAGAAAAAAATAAAAAACAGAGCCACTATTGAAGGGAGCTTCATATTGCATTTCTATTATCACTATATTATTTATCCAGCAGGTTAAGCTGCAACACACTGTGGATAAAATCTCTTCATTTGCCTTCTTCTTTCTCTTCTGAGTGATTTTTTTATCTTATCATCTGAAGTGACAGGCTGCTGTTATCAAAGCTATGTATTCTGAGAGTCAGTAGCAGGACTAAATTTCCTTTTTTCATTATTTTTGGTAGAACACACAGACCTTAGGGGTAAGCTATCAGCACCAATATGTCTTCAAATTCTTACTAGTCTCCCTTAAGGGAAAAAGAAGGGAATTAATCTGACATCCTAGACAGTATACTGTTTCTCCCCAATATTTAAAAGCCTATTTCATTGGGATAATATTTTATCATAGACAGAAATAAAGAAAAGAAAGCATTTCTAACCAGAAACTGCTTCAGAGCATAAAGATAAACACTAATTTTGAGAGTTTAAGACAAAAAAAAAATCAGCAACAGTAACAAAAAAACTAATATTTCTGCCTGCTGATTTGTAGTTGCTATTTCTGAATTTAGTTATATGTTTCCAAAAACTAATCTGACATGAATAGCTTGCTCCCATAAATTTTATTCCAGTGAAGACCATACAAATATGAAAAAAGGCATTTAGAAATACACTGATTTTTAAATGTGTGGTCCTCTTAGTTACTGTGTTGAACTCCTGAATTTCCCAAAGCATAAAGAAACATTCCAGATGATTCCCTTGACAAGCTGCTCTTTTGAGAATGTCATTAAATGTGAAGACCTCACTTAGATAATCTCCTTTCTTAAGAGTTTGGGAAAAAGTCTCTTAAAACAAATTCTTATCTTTGTCTTTCTTTTTCTATTTTCTATAACTTGTCATACATATTGTCACAGGTAGCCCTGAAGCAAGAAAAGTTCTCAGAGAGCGGCCTGGGTCATGTTGAGGGAACAGAGTACCCTTTGTCATTGTACAACACCTTAATAAACTACTTATACCAACAGGAATCTCAGTATCTTTTGATGTACCTGGCTACATCCTTCTATTACTTTCTTGAATCTTATCCTAATGTTATAAACATATGCTGTGGCTTGTCAGGCCTGGCTATCAGTGGAAACAATCTGGAATAAGTGTGTATATCAGCAAAAAGTAAGCCACGGCTGTTTTTTGGCAAAAGGTAAGCCACAGCCACAGGATCCTATAAGAAGAGATGGTAAAACACTGAGCAGTGAATTGGAAGTAGCCTATAGAAGCCTGGTTTGTAGTTTTTTTTAGTTAAGTGTGGGGTTTTGAACACTGAACTCAAATTATAGGCTAGATTCCTGGCATCTGTCAAACTCCATTCTTGAGCTGTAGGCCTACAGAGGATGGTAAGTCAAAAAGCAAGAGGAAATGAGCATTTTACTGTGTATTTTTCAGCTCACTAACTTTCTAAGCAAAGAAATAGCAAGCAGTTGGCTTCTTTAAACAACAAAAAAACAAAAATTCAGCTTGCTTATTGTGGTATTTTCATAAATAAAATCACCACTTTAGAAACCAGAGGTCAAATAATTGTATACATCTGTAGAGAAAATGTAACTATTTCATCATATGGCTCAGTCATTACTTTTTTCAAATTGGTATTAAAGAAATGATAATGCTAAAGTGCTGGGTGAGACAGAACAGTTATACCACTAAGTAATAATTTTTTGTAAATCACAAAATATCTATGTTCGAACAAATAGGCCACTCTTAAAACTCACGGGTAGAAGGTTGATTATTTTATATTAAAGTCACTGAGTTTTGTGTGAAGGATAATATGGTATTACATCTCTTACCTTTTTTGAAGTAATATTGATACAGCTCTGCTGAAATAAGTGAATGCTTCCATTTTAACCAATTCATACCAACTTAAATACACAGGAAGAAGATCAGCAGCAATGTCTCCCAACAGTACTTCCTAGCCCCAGAGTACTGATGACAGGTTTTTGTTTGTTTGTTTTGTTTTGTTTTTTTGAGACAGAGTCTCACTCTGTCACCCAGGCTGGAATGCAGTGGTACAATCTCGGCTCACTGCAACCTCTGCCTGACAGGTTCAAGTGATTACCCTGTCTTGGCGTCCCAAGTAGCTGGGACTACAGGCATGTGCCACCATGCCCAGCTAATTTTTGTCTTTTTTTTTTTTTTTTATACTAGAGGCAGGGTTTCACCATGTTGGCAGGGCTGGTCTCAAACTCCTTACCTCATGATCCACCCGCCTCAGCCTCCCAAAGTGCTGGGATTACAGGCGTGAGCCACCGCCCCCTGGCCCTAATGACAGGTTTTTAATGCTTCAGCTTGATTGCTTATTATGCTGCTAGTTTCTTTGCTTCACAGCCTGGTATTTACTTATCTCGGCACCTCCTGCTATGGTTTTAAGGTGTTCCCCCAAACCTCAAGTTTTGGAAACCTAATCCATAGATTCACATGTTGATGACAGTTGGAAATGGGACCTTTGGGAGGTAATTAGGATTAGGTAAACTCAGCAGGGTGGGTTCCCCATGATGGAACTGGTGGCTTTTTAAGAAGAAGAGAGAACCTGAGCTGACATGCTCTCCACCACATTAGGACATAAGAAGGCTCTCATCAGATGCGGCCCCTCAGCCTTGCACTTCCTGGCCTCCAGAACTCTAAGAAATAAATTTCTTTTCTTTATAAACTACCCAGTCTGTGGTATTCTATTACAGCAACAGAAAATGGACTAAGACACCTCTCTACCCCACCTACCACAGTTTCCATAAAATTGTCAGGGAATAAATATTTTTATTGCTTAAGTGTCTATTCCCTTTTGCACTGTGTCTCACTGACAGAAGATGAAATTCCTAAAAGCACAATCTTACTATTAACTCAAAAGAAAAGAATGGATTTTGTGGACAGTATTCTGCTTCCATTCATCCATGGCATCCTTTTTTTTTTCATAGACTTTATTTTTTAAAGCAGTTTTATATAACGGCATATTTTATTGCTTCCAAAAATTACCTTAACATTTGGAAAGATAAACAAAAAACACATTATATTAATCTAAAATACTTTTTGTTAGAAAGGCAGTTAAAATGTCTTTCAAGTTAATGCCTTTTCCACTTCACATCTAATTTGACATCATGGTATATCAGAAATATCAAAATAATGAGATGAGCCACTCTATGCACTATCTGATTATTTATGGCTAAACAGGATTTTTGCTGTAAGGTGGAATATTAATAAGGAATTCACAATCAATTTTAGTTCCTTTATTATTTCACCTCCATAATATCCTCAGAATGGCAGTCCTGGTACTTAGTGGTAGAAAGAACATTTAATAAAAGTTTTGTCAAACTTCTTCAAAATAGAGATTCATTGAAGCCCACTGGCAGGCTTATATTAACACCTCTCAGCTGTTTACTTTCTACTTGGCAAACATGAAACATTTTAAATACCAAATTTTACTTAGAGCAAATTGATAGTAATTTGCTCTCTTGAGCTTCAAGAAAAAGAACCCTGCATCTGAATGTTAAATGTTACCTGCCATTAGTGACTTAGTTATTATTAGCACAAGGAACTGCAACAAGAGAAACTGACAAAAATCATTAATTTGGATCTATTTTTAAACACACAAATAAAAGAGGAAAAATCATCTTTATGATTTTTAAACTTTGGCTCTCAACATCATTCCCACGGAATTCTCCAAAAGATGTCTGGACAGGAACACAGAGAAGTTCAAGAAACGTTCCTGGCCTCTGCAATAATTCTGTCATCGTAAGTCAATATCTAAGCAGCATCAGGGTACATACTGTTTGCATCACACAAAGTACTCCCGACCTTCCTACACCTACTCTCAAATCCTAAACTCTATTAGGAGAATAAGAGCAAAACAGCTGTAGTACAAGGCAGACACTAAAGAGAGACAGCAGGAAGGTTTAGGCAAAGAGGCCAAGAGGTCCAGGTGAAGGAAAGAGAATTTCTAATTGAAAAATCAGAGAAAAATTCACTGGCGAGGGGGGAATATTTCATATATTTTGAATGATGGGTTATATTTAGACATTGGAGATAGAGGAAGAGGGAAATCTGGCAGATACTTAGGCACAGGAGTTTAATAGCACCGTATGTGTCTCTAAACCAATTCTTGCATCTTTACCAGGGATTGACCAATATGAAAGGTAAAATATGACAATACTGACATTTGCTTTTGTCCTGCAGAAGAATATACTCCCACACAAAGATTCAGATTCACTGACAACTTTCATGTCTAGAGTTGTTCAAAATTAATAGAAGCCTGAATTTATATTAGGTATTATATTAAGAAAAATTTAATTGAATGGTACATTTAAAATACAGTTTTCAACACTTCCAGTAGAACTAAATCCACAAAGAGATTTTAGTAAGAATACAAAAGCCATAGCCTACATACATACACATTACCTGGAAATGTATGACTGTCATTGTCAAAAGAGACAAATGAGATAGAGAACAAATTCAGCTCCAAGGTCAGATAATCTGTTAACTTGACTTAGAATAAAACTGTTCTCTAAAGGAAATGCTTCAATGACTTGGGTAGATTATTTTATATGATAAATTTTAATCAAACCACCATAGCTTTTTAATCAAGTATATAATAGTGAGACATAAGATATCAATTTAGGATAGAATATTTTGAGGAGGTTTTTTTCTTGCTGGGGGTTGGGCAGGAGATGATACAAGGTCAGGTTTTAAATGAACTCATGCCTCACTAAAAGATTAACACCCTGGACAGATTTATCCTTGAGGGTAAAGACTTCTGAAGCATAAGAGAAGGTATGTTGCAAAATGAGAGTGGAAAACAGAATGTCAATCAAGTGGCCAGGTAAGATAAGAAGTCACAGTGCCGGGACATGACGATTAAACATCTTCATTTGCTTTTGTATGCAACTCTAGTAATAGTCACCTGATAATAGTAGCACAAAGCCATGAATATACTCATTTTAAAGGAGGGTCCCTTGAGGTCCTATCAGAAGTATCTCTGTGAGAAACAAAAGACTCAGTCTAACTGAAAAATGATTTCTACATTCCAGATAGAATATCCTCACTATCTAGGTTTTAAGGTTGTCATATAAGGCCAGAAAACTTAAAACATGCTTAATATTTCAAAGATTTCCCTGTACCTTTTAGAGTAGAGTTCTTAAGAGAACTCATCAACCAGGGACTGCTTATCTGTTTGAACACAGGGGGATGTCCCATCCCCTGAGACTGATTCAGAAGGTCCTGAGTGGGGTCTAAGAATGTGTATTCAATGAATAATTTCTAAGTCATTCTAAGACACAGTCCTGATTAAGAATCAGAGCAAAAACAACTAATCAAACAAAAAGACAAAACAGTATTTTGATGGAAGGGTAAGTGGATTTGGCATTTAGTCTCAGTTCTGGCATACACTAAACATGTCTTCTTAGGAAAGTTCAGACGATCTCTAAAGACGATTTTCTCAGCTACGAAATAAGAGTAATAATAGTATCTTTTCTTTCTTGGTCATGGGCTATATTAGTTATCTATTAGTATATGTCTATAAAAAAGATATATTAGTTATCTATTGGTGTGGAACAAGTAACTACAAAACTCAGTGGCTTTAAGTAAGAAATATTATTATCTCACAGTTTTCTTTGGTTAGGAATTCCAATGAACCTTGCCTAGGTGCCTTCAGCTCAGTCTTTCACAAGGAGGCAATTAAGGTGTTAATTATGGCTGTGGTCTCATCTGGGGAAGGATCCACTTCTAAGCTCACTCACAAGGCTTAAGTCAAGCCTCAGGTTTACACTGGCTGTTGAATGGAAACACTGAGCGTCCCTCTACAGAGCACCTTGCAACATGGCAGCTGGCTTCCCTCAGAGTGACCCAGTAAGAGAGGAAGACAAGGTGAGCAAGAAGTAACTATCATTTTGTCACCTAGTTTCAGAAGCAATATCCCATAACTTCTGCCACATTCTAGCCATTAGAAGCAAGTGACTAGGTCCAGCCCACGTTCAAGGGGAGAGCATTACACATGGGCATAAACATCAGGTGGTGGGCACACTAGGAGCCATCTTAGATGCTGTCCACTACAAAAGATAACGTATGTAATATTCTGAGGAATAAAACAGTTGGGGAAGCATCCTCCAAATGAAAGAAAGTTTTACCCAGGCAGACTGTGAATTATGAAAACGCGCTTTATGGATAACATTCAGAGAATCTGCTAAGAAGTGTCACCCCACCTCCTCGCTTGCCTTAGATGCATCACACTATGGCAGTATTTCACCATCTTTTTCAGTCTGACACATCTGTGAACTTGTTAGTCAAAAAGGGGGGGGAACGGTGAGCAAATGAGGGACCTCATGACCCACCAAGTAACAATCTGACAATTCATGCTTTATATTTAGCATGGGAAGCAGTGATATAATGGCTATAAGGAATATGGGAAAAACAAAAAATTCAGGAACTTGATAAAATTGTTTCCCAGAGTCTTTTCCCTACAAAGCTGTTTATCAGCTCAACTTGGAGATATGCTCTAATGAAAATTTACATGGTCAGTGTGGCAGCTTGAAAACACAGCCCCAACATTCTTGACATTCCTATGTACAACTGGGATCTATGTCTCCTACCCTCGACTTTGGGTGAGGGTTTGTGACTGCTCTGACCAGGAGAGAGTTACTGCGTGACTTCTGAAGCTAAATTAAGAGAAACCACACAGTTTCCATCTGGTCCTCTTGGACCACCCACTCTTGGAACCCAACCACCATGCCATAAGGAAGTCCAAACCAGCCCACGTGGCAAGAACCCTTGGAGAGCCCTAAGACTCTGAAGAAAGAAACAGAAATGTTTGGCTAGTCCCAACCCTGATTGGTCGAGCTCCAGCTACCATGTGTCTGCAACACAAGTCCAGAACTGCCCAGCCAAGTCCTTACTGAATTCCTGACCCTGAAACCATAAAAGAAAACTTAAAAATGATTATTGTTTACTTAAACTAGGGAATTTTGAGGTGGTTACATGAGAAGAAATAAGCAGAACAACCAGAAATTAGTCATATATGTTGACAATAATGTCATGTATAATAAGATAGTAATATAAAACAGCAATAAATTTTTTTGAAAACATTTAAGACAGACCACAGAGGTAATCATAGCCTCCAGAAAAGTCTTGGTATTACTACAACTGAGAAACATTTACAGGTAGTAGAAATGTATAAAAGCAATCTTATGTTAATAGAAAAGTAAAAAAACTAACACAAATCATAGAAATTGGAAAGGCAGCATTTCTATTTCCATAATAATGTTTCAGATAAACAATAGATTTAAAGATCTGGTCAGCAACTATTTCCTCCTATCATATCAGCTGCAGATCATTTGCTATTTCACCAGCATTACGAATACTATCCATTCCCTCAACATCTGCCTGCCATATGCACATAACTGTGCCAGCCATACCCCACTCCCTTTCATGTAGGAATCATGCCGATCATAAAATCTTAGAATCTCTTCTTTCTCCTCTAAAACATTTATTAAAATCTCCCCCTCCTTCCTTCCTTTCGTTTCAGAAAAATTTTTCATCCACATTTCAAGGCACCGTCTCTTCTACCCATCCTCTCTTGCCTGCTCCAATACTCCTTGATCCATCAAATATGCCCTCTTGGATCTTTGGTGTCCTTTACCTTACAAATACCCTGGTTTTCATTATCTTAAAAATACTTAATTATAAAATATATGAATATTGATTGAAAAATATCCTCAAGATGACATCAATCCTCTTCACTGACCCAATTCTCAAAGCTGTCAACAGGCTCAGTGTTTTCCAATTCTTCACCGCCCCCTCACTCTGTAAATCCATTGTAACTTGGCTTCACATATTCAGCACTCCTGGAAATGTTCTCTCAGAAGTTACCAACCAGTGGCTTGTCTAAGCTTTCTGAGTATTTGATGCAGCTGATACATATTTCCTTCTTGAAATTTTTCTCCTTTTGACTTCAAAAAAAGTGCTCTCTGGGTCTCTTCTTCCTCTGAATATTCTTTCTCCATTCTTTCCTCTGAACCATCATCTACTCTCCAAAACAGAAACATTTCCATTTTCTTCTTCTATCTATACTAATTCTCATGGTGAACTGACTCAGAAGCCCAAATCCCTAGCCCCAGGATAATTCTTACTTGGAATACGTATGAAGTTGTACTTCAAGCTCTGTTGATTCATTCAATCTATTGCCTGAATTGTAACATATACAGAAATTTAATGTTCTATACACAGCAAACATTTCCCAAATAAGAAAATGCTTCATATAAACGACGCCAAAGTAACAAGAGCATCAGAAATCACCTCAATACATGGGAGAATAATCCTTAATTTAACAAATTCAGATAAGAGAATTCTCATCTAATACTATTTTTATTAAACTCACCCAAGTTGCTACTTCCTCTGCCGCAAATGCTCCGGTCTCTGTTATTTGTGAATTTGGTGCCCTAACAAACTTCAGTGAACAAGTATCACCTCTGAGAGAAAACTCCCCAGAACATGGTATGTAAAATGGCATCTCTCATAATAGCACTTAAGAAATACATTATATATTTATTTTCTCAATGTCTATCTTTCCTTTCAAGAATATCAGTTCTATGAGAGGAGGGATGTTCTTTTGTGTACTGCTGTCTCCTCAGAACATGAAAAGATTATTTAGCCCAGAGCGAGCACATAATAAATATTTGTTGAATAAATGAATAACTTAGAAAATGAATGATTTATAAAAAGTTTCTGGTACTCTAAGGCAAAAATACTGAAGTAAAAATAGTTCTTTTCACTACATGAGTTAATTCAAATCTCTAGGTCACAAACAGCTTGTCTTTTGCTAGAAGTTTCTTTGTAAGACGTAATGTTATCAGCTATTCTACAGATGGATATCCCACTATCTTAGCTTTCATGTAAGACAAATGACATTACTGGAGCTTGCTACCAACATTTCTATTGGCTTAAAAGCATGGAACTTTCTTTATCAGAACATGCATATAATGTCTCCATGCATGAACAACTCAATGCTTACTTCTCTAATATCTTCATTTTCACTGGATCTCTTCCCAACTTTTTTCTTCTACATAGACTTTTTGTTTGTTTCATAGAACTCCTGACCAGGGAGAACCTTAAGATGTTATTAGTCCAGGGCTTTTCAACCTTTTCTCGGCAGTGGGATCTAGTTCACATGCAAATTTTTTTTTTTTTTTTTTTTTTTTTTAATCTTAATACAAGCAAAGCCAAGAGCAGACAACCTAGAACTATGCCTCCCTCTGAGGCTACACCCGCCTTCACTCCAGCATCACTGAAACATCAAGAAGAATCACAGCTCTCCTTTGAAAAACCATGGAAAGTCTAGCTTTTCTTAATAAACCAACATGTGTTTTCTGTGTTGACACTTATACTTTTGGGGCAGGAAATCTTTCTTTCCCTCTGGGCTAAAAACATTTACTGAGCACATACAATGTGCCACACACTGCATAAGCAGTGTGCAGAACATGCTGGGAACAACCAAGGAAGGAATCAGCTTCATAACCCACCACCCCTACCTGCAGAACATACCTGAGCTGATGCATTATCTTGCTCCAGGGAGTAATTTTCTTTTTCCATTCTTGTCCTTCATTTATCTGCTGGTCACCCTTCCCTTGATTTGTTTCACTGTACTGGTTCTCCCCTGGTCTAACTCCCCAACCCCCCAAAACATGAACATCCCCTATAGTTTAGGCAATGGTCTACTGCATTTCCCTCTACCTTCTCATGATTCAAGAACTAGTATGATGTGGGGAGTCATCACTGTCTCTTTTGGGTGAATGGCTCCTTCATTCACATGCATCTCCCTAATTTTGTTGTGTATGAGTTATATACTGGACATGTCCATCTTGGGTCACCCACCATCACATAAAGTTCAGTAACTTGAGCTGTCTTCTTGCTCTCCCTCCAGTGGTACTCCTTTTCAAAGTTCCCATTATTTTCAATGACCTTGCTAATCACTTAGTTCCCAAATTTGAAACTTTTAAGTTATCTTTGACTCTTTTTCTTTCTCATCATCTATATCCAAGATGTATGACAAGTTTTGCAACATCTTTCTGACTTCATTTTCTGGAAGCTATTCAAATGTTGCTGACTATATTTTTGAGGCAAGTAGTGGCTGTGTCTGTTGGTTCACCACCACAGTCACAGTGACTTTCACATAAGATGCTTAATAATCTTGCTGAATGAATGAATAATTAAATGGGGTAAAAATGTGCAATGCTTACTGTCGCATAAAAACTGCAAGCAAATCATCTAGTAACAGGGAAATGTATGAGTCTATTATTTAGGCACATCTTAAAGATAGTATAGAATAATTAAAATAACATTTTCAACTATATATTAATGGCTTGGAAATGGTTCTCCATTTAATGTTCAAGAGAAGCTGAACACAAAACGATAAATTTATTACAAACTCAACTGTGAAAAACTAGAAGATGGAATACAAAAATGTTTAATGTTGGTTATATCTCAGTAATGATTTTTTTTCTCATACTTTTCTTTTACTTATATACAGTTGATTCTCTGAAAAGGATTTTTCACCATGTAAATGACTTTGCCTATAGATGAGGCTTGAAGGAAACAAGTACAAATTAAGAGGTACTTGTTCCAGGGTGGGAGATAGAGTATTATAATCTATTGTCCCTATTTGTTTTTCTAAACTTGACTTTAAAATTGTAGCTTAGTATTTTCAATATTCTTCACTCCAACAGGTTTTGTTTAGTTCTCTACTTCTGCCAGTCTTTATATAGTTGGGTTTATCATTTTATCATATTGTATTTTTCTTTTTTAGAGACAGGGGCCTCACTCTGTCACCCAGGCTGGAGTGCAGTGGCACAATCATAGCTCACCTTGAACTCCTGGGCTAAGTGATCCTCCCACCTCAACTTCCTGAGTGGCTGGGACCACAGGCACGTACTAACACACTGTATTATTTTTGCTAAAATGCTCTTAATATTACTCTCTTATTATACTGTTTTATTATATTATGGATAAAACGATATTTAAAAATACTAAACTATCAAAGTGTAGTCTTGAACATTCAACCTCACCTTCTAACTACTCCTATACTACTGCCTGATGTCTCCTTTCCCCCTTATTTTCATGTGAAATCTTATACTTTCTTTAATGCTTAAAAAAATTTTATTAGAAATTTTTTCTTTAAATACCCATAACTTATACATAATATAGTAACATTAAGCATTTTTTAAAAATTAAAAATGGTTAGAGCTATAAGACAATACAGAGCTACAGTGAAAATATCACTTAGGTTAATTTCCTCCTTTACAGGAGGAAATCTGAGAAGGTGGCTTACTAGGGGTAGAGAGTGAGGTGGGGCAGAAAACAAAAAAAACACCTTGGATTAGAGCACAATATTTAACTCTTAGAGTTCAGTATTTTGACGAATATCGAATCCACTGTTACTGCTAGGTCTCACATCTGCTGATCAATTGCTCAGCAATTATTCATGACTCCATTTCTAAAGTATGTCTTGCCCACCTGCCTTGATTGTCATGGTCATTTTCTCCAGGCTGACATCACGACACATAATTCTTTTACATCGTCATTGTACCTAGAGCTACAGAGTAACTGCTGATGCAGTATGGCAGGAATGACTTAAAGCAAATCCAGTAACGGTAATGATGTACAATCAAATAATGTACAATAATTTAACAATAGGTGGATGAAATTTCATTGTAAGCCAGGAAACTCAGGTGACAAGGAAAGGTGTGATTGTCAGGGTTATCAACATTCAAAGACAGAGAGAAAAAGAACAGATCTGAAAAACAGAATCATGCCAGCTCCTTTGTCATGACTGTTATACAGTGGGCCATGAGCCACAGAGACCCAGAAACATCTGCCAAAGGTTTCAGACAGCTGTGCAAGCATTCCCTGCCATTTGTTCAGCTGTTTTGAAGCGAGAGAGACACATATTCCCAGGGTTGCACTAAGTACCCTTCTTTTTCAATTCAGAATAATATGATTAGAATACAATTTTTTATTAGTTGTAATTTTGTCATTCTGAATATATATTCACCTGGATGAATGCATTTGCTGCTTATTTTCCAACTAATGGAGGTGAATAGAATACACCGGGCCACATTAAAAAATAAGCAATGCTAAAGAAGTGAAAAAAAAATACTCTTCCCGCCTAAGAGCAGAGTTACTGCTTGGAGAAATAGGTGCCTATTTACCTGGCAGTTCAAAATGTCTTGAATATAATTTATCAAAATTCCATCATCTTCCTTCCTTCCTTGCATGTAAGTATGACAGTGTCAAGGAAAATGATTTAATGGTGAAATTTCAAATTGTAGCATATCTCAGCTCACCTTATATATATGAACATGGTTATTATGTTCCAGAAACGAATTCATTGAACTTGTTAAAATTGTGACTGCTCCCTTCAACCAAAGGAAGAAAAAAGAGAATAGGGCAAAAAGAACCTTAGAAAGAAAAATGTAAAGACTTTTACAAACCGATCTTTGTTTCCTTTCACAAATTTTATAAAGACTCAGTGTGTGGGAGCTAATTATATTAGCTGTCTTGGGTAACAAGCTATTAATTTTGTGTTTCAAAGTTATTAATCATCTTTCTATATACAGTTCACAGGCAAATGAATGAACTTAATCCTCATATTAAAACACAAAACAAACAAATAATCCCGTTTCATGACTTTTCAAGGTTGATTATCTCCTTGGCAATGCTTTACCAGAGGCCAGATATACAATTGCCAGTTTAGAAAAGAGTCTCTGGCAGTTTATCTTAGAGGTCTGTTAAAGCGAATTTAATTACTATTTAATAGTCATTCCTCTCCAGATTAGACATTAAAGGTCACAGAGAAAAAGCATTCTTTTTTTTCTCAGTGATTTAAGCATACTGGGTTTGTAAAATTTCCTCCTCCAATGATCATACCAGTCCTGAGAGAGACTACTTGTGTGATATATAGCTAATATTTGCAAATTCAAACAATCCAGTAGAGAAAATAAAATATTTACGATGATAATATTTAATGTCAAAAGAAGTCTTTAGATTTCTCTTCATCTGGCTTTGTCTAATTCTTCAGGGCAAAACATAACATCATTTAATTCTAAAGCAGTAATTTTATATAGATGATGATCTTCATTTCCTAATTACCAAAGGACATTTTACTGTAAGAGGCATTACACGTGTAAAATAACTACAGTAAATGAAAGGGTTATTGCCATAAATCATGATGCTTATCTGCATTTGAGGGTCTCTGTGCGCTAATGAGAGCAATGGTAGTTTAGTGCATCAATAATCCCATAGGAAATTCAAAATGATTTATTTCTCTGACTTATTAAAAGCCTAGTCATAGCTCAAAGGTTTCTGAATACCCATAAAATTAGGAACCTAATGCCATAAAATTAAAAAAATAATAGCAAAAATTTCATACAGGAAGTAATCCAACAAGATATTACCCAATGGAAATTACTCCTGTTAAACAAAGATTTCAAATGAATGCTCTGACTAAGCTACGCCAATAAATTATGTTTTATAAAACTCATATTTTGGTTCTTTTGCTGTATAACGTATCTCTTACATAACCCTTTCTTTCCCTTTATATTTAACCTAAAGTAATATATAAGTAGAGCTATTTCTTTCAGTATAATACCCCTTTTAAAGTTTTCTGCTTTCAAATACAGTAGAGTAATAATTCTAGCATAAATCAGTAATTTGACAAGGTTACATAATTATTGTTCAACAGCTATCAGAGTGAAAAGTGGAGTCTAAAGCTTAGAAAATTATTCTCAGAATATAATTTAGTGATACTATTATTAGTATTATGCATGAGCTTTACATAAATAAAAATGCTAAGTATTTGGAGATACGTTATTGCATAAAAACTTATATAAACTACAGACCATTAAAATTTCCTCTAGGCTATTTTTGTCAACATAAAATATATGGAAAAGTTTATATTTTTAAGAAAATTATCATGAGAAAGTTATTTAAAAGAATTAAATTTGAATAAAGTCTTGAGTAGAACAAAGAAACAAACATGTTTATAAAAACTGTACATTTATGATAACAGCCATAAAATTGAATAACTTAATCTTAGATAAGAAAGTACAATTTTGTATTATTTCTATAGACTCAGTACAATCTCAATAAAGTGAATAAGAAATATTTTCTTGGGAGCAGACAGAAGAGAGGGTTTCATCAATTTAAATGAAGGGATGGACATGAAGAAGTAGTCAATACATTTATGAAAATTAAATTTTGTTAAAATAAGGACTTCTTATTATAATAATTATTCTTAACTAACAGGATGACTGTGCAATGAATGTTTCTGGCAGCATTTTATTATAGTGGAAAACTGTAAACAAGCTGTCAATATTGGGCTGGTTAAGAAAATAATATCTCATCCATACAATGAAACACTCCCCAGTCATTAAGAATGATGATAGGTTTCTGAATTTATGTGTCATTGAAAGGTATAAGTTACAAATTGTTCAGTGAAAATAGCTGGTTCCAAAAGAATATACAAGCTATGATTCAATCTTTTCAAATATGTATAGAAAATATCTATAGAGGATATATGTCAAAATACTAGATGTGGTTTTCTCTGGGTAGTAGGACAAAGGGTAATTTTTCAGCTTGTATTCATTTTGACATTGTAGGAATTTTCCATTATAAAGATATACTATTTTTATAATCATGTTAACATTTGTGTATGAGCATTTATAGATATCAAATAAAATAAAATTGAAAGGAAGTGGATACAGATTGTTTCTGACAGAATTAAACCAACAGGACAACACTTTGAGGAAGGTTTCTGTGTTAGGGACTTTGCTGATTGTCCATTTGTTGTTAGTGCACAGTGACTCACAGGGATATAGACTACTGTGTGGAGGAGTCACACATGCTTTAATTTCCTAGTTTCCAGTCTTCTTTTCTTATTTTATTGCTGTAAGTAAGGGGAACACAATAATGATGGAGACTCAGTTGATATCACTATGTTTTGCAGTTTCTATTCTATTCTATTCATATTGATAGCTATATTTTAATGTTGCACTTACTTAATTTGTCTAACTCTGATTTCATGTTTTAAATAATAGGTTTATATGAATATTAGCTAATGTAGAAACTCTACTGAATAAAAATATTTGGCATAAAATGATGTACTGAAAATTACAACGATTTTTATACATGTAAAGTATTTACTATGTGCCAAGCACAGTCCTAAAAGAACTTTGAATATTAGTCAATTATTCTTCAAAGCCACCTATGAAGCAGGTGTTATTATTATCCCTCATTTCACCCATGAGAAAACTAAAGCTCAGAGAGCTAATAAGTCCCTTGCTTAAAATCCCATGGTTAAAAAGTGACAGAGAAGGGTGATAAGCCCAGATAGTCTGGATCCAGAACACTTACTTTTGACATATTTTCAAAAGTTTAAGTAAGCTTTTAATTTTAGGATAGTTTTAGATTTACATAAAAGTTACAAAACATAATACAGAGAGCTCATGTATACCCCTCACCCAGTTTCCTCCTCTAGTTAAATCTTATATAATATGGTACATTTATCACAGCTAAGAAACTCACATTTGTACATTAACTAAACAACATACATAATAATGTTTTTCTTTCCTAGTATTTCATCCAGAAGACCACATTACATTGAGTTGTCATGTCTCCCCTAGCCTCCTGTGATTTATGACAGTTTCTCAATCTTTCCTTGTTTTGGATGACCTTGACAGTTTTGAAGAATACTAGTCATGTATTTTATAGAATGTCTGTCATTTTTGACTTGTGTGATGTATTTTTTACAATTTAACTGGGGTTATGGTTTGAGGAGGAAGACCACAGAGGTGAGGTGCCATTATCAACACATCATATCAAGGGTACACACCAACAACATGACCTATCTTTATGATGATAGCCTTGAAGACCTGACTGAAGTACTGTTTTACTGGTGTCTCCATTGAGAGTCACCATCTTCCCACTTTCCATGCTCTGCTTTATGGAAAAATGTTATCAAAGTTCACAGTAAAGGGGGCTGAGGGAGTTAAACTCCACCTGTTTGAAGGAGAGGGGGTATCTATATTAATTATTTGGAATTCTGTCAGAGCCCTCATTTTTAACCCATTACTTTCTCTATATTGCCTCTCATGCCCTATTCATTCCTACCATTTTGACATGTTATTCACGTATAGTAGTATAAAAACACAATTCTTAGCTGATTTCCTGCTTTTTCAAAGGTGCAAAACATATTAGAACTAAATGTGACAACAAATTTGTTTTAAATTATTTTCCACAGACTGCTATAGAATTAGAAATCAATTTTTCTCATAAATACTCTGTAAAGGACTTACCAGAAATATTCGTTCAAGTTGATCCTGAATGTCTTTCATTCCTGGAAAAGCAGCAACTCCTTGGATCATTTCAACAAAGATGCAACCTACTCCCCTACAGAGAGAAGAAAGAATCATTACAAAACTTCGATACATTCTGCTTAGAAAAACTAAATCTGAAATGAGAATATCCACTGCTACAGAAAAGAAGCAGTGTATAAACAGTATTCTTTCTTCCCTCTAACTTCTATTTAGATTCAGGGGTACATGTGTAGGTTTCTTACATGGGTATATTGCATGATGCTGAGGTCTGATGTATGAATGATCCCATCCCAGGTATGAACATAGTACCCCATAGTTTATCAACCCTTGTCTCTCTTTATTCCTCCTTCTTCTAATAGTCTCTAGTTTCTATTGTTGTCATCTTTATGTCATGAGTACCTCATGTTTAGCTCGCAGTTACGAATGAGAACATGCAGTATTTGGATTCCTGTTCCTGTGTTAATTCACGTAGCATAATGGCCTCCAGCTGCAACCACATTGCTGTAAACAACATTATTTCATTCTTTTTTATGGCTGTATAGAATTCCAAGGTATATATGTACCCCATTTTCTTTATCCAGTCCACTGTTGATGGGCACCTAGGTTGAGTCCATGTCATTGCTATTGTGAATAGTACTGTGATAAATATGCGAGTGCATGTATCTTTTTGTCAGAATGATTTGTTTTCTTTCAGATATATGCCTAGTAATGATATTGCTGGGTTGCATGATAGTTCTAAGTTCTTTGAGAAATCTCCAACTTGTTTTCCACAGTGGCTGAACTAATTTATTATACATTCTCACCAACAGTGTATGAGCATTCCCTTTTCTCTGTAGCCTTGCCAGCATCTGTGGGTTTGTTTGTTTGTTTGTTTTTGACTTTTTGATAATAGCCATTCTGACTGGTGTGAGATAGTATCTATTTCCATTTCTCTGATGATTAGTGATGTGGAGCATTTTTCAGTATGTTTGTTGGCTGCTTACATGTCTTCTTTTCAGAAATGCCTCTTCATGTCTTTTGCCTATTTTTAATGGAGCTACTAGATAAACAGTATTTTTAATGAGCACCATGAGCTATCTAAGTGACATACGCCTAGATCCTATAACCTACTCACTCCTCCTACCCCCATCTACTGAACTGAAAGAACTCTAAATAGATCCAACTGTACTGGGCTCATAAAAGAGTGGAAACTAATAAAATAGTGCATTCTAGTGCTATTACTTATAGAATACAGTTAAAAAAGTCCTTAGCCTGATATATGAGTCCCCAGTCATGTTCAAACATCCTTTTCCAACTATACTTCATAAACTCACAAAGTATTGTAGTCTCTAGACATTCATTCAGTGGTTCTCAATAGTCTTTGCATTAGAATCATCTGGAGTAGGTTAAGAAACTGCATATCTCTGACCACAAACCCCAGAGATTCTGTTTCAATTTGTCTAGACTGGAGCCCAGGCATCCACATGGGCTGCTCAGATGATTCAGGGCAGCTACAGTGAGAATTGCTGAGCCAGACTGATCTACCTGAGTGCCAAGCATAAACCTGTACCATTTTGCTCAAATTGCTTCACTACCTAGAGTACTCTCCTTCTTCACCTATTTACTTGATAGCTAATTACAACTCAACCTCTACAATCCTATTTAAATGCATCTCTTCCATGATGCCTTCTATGGATCTTTCATCAAACAGAACTGCTCCCCTTATGAGCTTATGGATTAAGCCCTTACTCAATATATCAGCCATCTACTATGCTTGAAATTCTTTCCCAGCTTGACCCGCTATGCTTACAGTTCCCATCTAGCAAGTTAGTCCAGTATACTAAAAGACCTTGCCTCTCAGACTACTACAGCTTGCACCTAACCCAACAGGTATAACCAATCCATACTATGGACAGAGAGTCAATTAGAGACTTCTGCTAGGACTCTGGAGAATGTGGCAGGATGGTAAGAAACTAGCATATGAAGATAGCTAAGTCACATTAGTGTCAGGGAGCCAGCATGAGTGGCCACCACACATTGCCGCAGATAAACTTCCCTGAACTGACTTGATTCTTGACTTCTGGAGGCCTAGATGTTCAGATAATCCAGTGTTTTGATTTTTTCCTAGAACTCTCTACCCACTGGAAATTCTCCAGACTTTAAAAAATGCCTCTATTTGAATAGGTTTATGTTTCCTGCAAGTATTCTAATAAAACCATAAACATATTGGGACCTTCTTCAACTGCTGCACTCATACTCAATTTAGGGCAAGCAAACTCTTGTATCTTTAATTTGTTTCAGAACCCTAGGGGTTAAGACCAAGTGACCTACTTCTCTAAAGCTACTCCAGTTGTTATCACAGTTGTATATAAACAATGTTTTGAATTAAAGAGGTAATATATTTGCAGAAATTGCTTCCCCATTATACCACATGATTCTTATTCAGGGTAAACACCAATCAATAGTATACAGTATCAAAATGACTAAAAATGAATGCCATTTTAAATCGTAGGATATAATTTTATTTAAGTAGAAAAGAACTAATGTCAAACCAGTGTTCTAGGTATATGGGTTTTTACACAAGTTGTTTTCATTTTAGATTTGAGAGACAACATAGGTATCAAGAGAATTATTTTATTAATATATAAAATGCAATGATATGCTTATAAATATTAGGGCTTCAGATGTCTGGTTAAGTCTACTTAAAATTTCAGTATAGTGGCTTTCCAAATTTCTCTGTCAGGAATTATTTTCTAAGACTATTTTCTTCTTATTTAAGTTTACATAATAAAATATCTTGGGTCTTAAATAGCTACCTGCACCTTCCTTTTTTACATTCAGCATATCTTCTCTGCTCTCTACTTTTTGGCCTTCATTTTCCCCACCATAAGCTGCAGCTCTGAGTGTGAAGAGCCTCAGCAGAAGCCACAGCCACCCCCATTATGTACACAGCTAAGCTGGCTAGGAAAGTAACTATTACGCTGCCAGAACTACTTATAGAATTTATTTTAGCACTACTTGTGTTTAGTCTATATCATCTCCATAATATGTTACTTAGAACGATTAAAAGACAAATCTATGCTGCAATTCTATTCTGTTGGAATAAAATGATGTAGCATTTTTATAGGCTCTTATCTGCTTAGCTGGCTAAGACTTGGACTTTCATTTCTAGTGGATGTTTCCCATGACATCATCTTTTTCAAAGACGCTTGAGGATGTACCAAAGAAGCTAAGAGAATTATACTTAAAGGAGTCACAAAAAGAGAGAAAATGCGCAAGAAAATAGAAAAGTAGATGTATAAAACATATCGACATATGAATATAACAGAATTCCTTATTACTGGACTGTCTTATTGCTAAACAGCAATAAAAGCCCTTCAATGTAATATGAAGAAACTAGTGTCTGCTTTCTCCCCACCTCTTTCTACCCTCCATTAGCCCCATGCTCCCTCTTTTGATGGATTAAGTTGACTGCACTGAATGGTTTACTAAGAAAAAAAAATCATCCACTTAAGCACTATAATTTATGATATATAATCTTATATCAGGAAATGTCTCTTTTGTTGCTTTTTTTTGAGAATTTGAATAATCATGCAATTATCATCCACTTAGTCTAAATTTTTCAAGAATAAGAACTGGTCACAAAAGCTTACAATTAAAGGTGTCATAGGATGCATAGGTCATAGTATGTTCAAACTCTTAGTTTAAGATTAGTTACTATGTAAGGTAATATATAAACATCTACCTATGCTCATGTATTTTTCAATGTTTTTGAACTCAACATTTCACAATTTAATTTATGTCTGAGGTATATAAATGGTTTTCTAAATCACAATTCAAAACAAAATTTTAAGCAGAATTGATAATTTGTTGTCAGTACAAGCAGAGTCAGACAACCTTTTAGGCTTGAAACTTGTAAATTTGGGAATTTTTGATATTAAAAAGATTATGAAATTATAACTAAAAATTTGGCTACAAAAGTGCACTTAGAATGAACAAATCAGTCAAAAGCAATCACATAATTTTAAAGCTAACAAATAAAACAAAGAATCTGACATTCAGGAAAACAATGTAAAATTAACTATCTGACATTTATCATTAACTATGTGACAAATCTCTCTAATACATTTCTTTGTACAATTTTGGCTGTATAATCTTCAATTGATTCTTCTGAAAATTCTATAGTATCATTGTCTGTAAGGAGACTGTAGAGATAATTTAGACTCCTCTAGCATGATGATGACATTGGTTTGGAGGCATGTCTAATAGTTTAGATTTTTTTTTTTCTCAGCTTCATTTCTCATTGTTGGTAAGGTCAGCAAACTTTTAGGACCATTGTCAATTTTGGGAAAACCTCTATCAAGTTTCTGTTTAGTAGATCTATATGGTATAAACACAGTAATTCTAATGTATTCCAGTTTACACAGTTCCTTGAGCATGAGAGGACATACTTAGCTCAGAGTGTAGGGTTAGGAAGGATTTGTATGCTTAATGCCTGAATGGGCTAGAAAAGTTGAAGCTGGTTGGATTATGGGGTGATGGCACTAGGAGTGGAAATATTCCAGGCTGAGAAAACAGTGTCTAGTAGACTGAGGGAGAAGAAGGATAGTTTATTTTACTAACTTAAAAAAATTTTTATTTTATATTTAGAAGACAGGGAAGCAATATATCACACTTGGACTACCTTTTATTTTATAAACATTAGGAAATCTTACTTGTTAAATTTAATTTTATAAATATAAGGAGCTTCCAAAATTATGCTGGGATCTATCCTGATTTCAGAGGATTTTCTTTCCATGTGTTTTCTTTCTACTCACATCCTACGTAAGTGCTCCTATATTGACAAAAGGAGAGGAATCAGGTTTTTAAAATTATCCCTTAAACTTTTTCTTCCTTAAAATCAACAGTAGAGGCTAGAGGCAGTGAAAGCTCCGCATGGTGTGCTGCTGACTTCTATCTCCAAATTTATATCATGCCTGTATCCACATTAGACATCCTCTGCTCCAGCCAAGCTGCTCTACTGTCTTCTCCTAAAACTTGCCACACTTTTTCCCATCCCAAGATTTCTGCATGGATTGTTGTTTCCCTTTACCCTCTCTTTATCTGGTTAATTGTTTTTTGCTATTCAGGGGTCAGTGTAAAGAGCTCTACTTAGAAATGTATTTCCCACTTCAAGGCAGTTCCTCCTTAGAGTCCCAGCCCCAGGGTCTCACCCTGCTTCCCCTAGTTTGTTCCCTTTATAACACTTAAAGATGATAATTTGTGTTTGGCTTTTGGGATTGTGGCTCCTCTGGATGGAATATCTACAAGATCAGGGACAAGCTTGTGGACATCATCTATTCCCAGGACACAGCAGAGTGTCAGGCACATAACGAGGGCTCAAAAATATTTGCTGAATGAATCAAAAACAATGTAAACCTCTTTCCCTCTGGGTATTCTGTGTGAGCTGAGTTTAGTGACTTGTTTCCAAAGAGTACAGTACGGAAATAGGAGTGGAGAGGGAGTGTGGATGGCAAATTTACAATAGAGAAAACTGGCAAACACTATCTCAGCCATGTGACAAAGGTTAACATTATCAGTGATATGTCATGATTTCCCATAAGAATGATGTTTATGAGCTTTTTCAAAAAAATAAACACAGAAATTGATCCCCTGGTCTTAAAGCTTGAAACATAATTTGTCTTATTTGAGTTCGTTTCTCAGGAAACCAAACTTCAGAAATCCCAGATAGTATTACGGAACTGAAACTCCTCTTCCTTATTCCTCCCTAATTCCTGTTTCCCCGCACGTAGCTACATTCCTTCCTCACTGTATAAACCCCCAATTTTAGTCAGCTGGGGAGATGGATTTGAGACTTTTCTCTTGTCTCGTCAGCTGCAGCACCCAAATAAAGTCTTCTTCTCTGGCAATACTCATTGTCTCAGACATTGGCTTTCTGTGCAGCAGGCAAATGGGACCTAGACTGAACCCCTGATATTGTGATAACAGTGCCAAGAACACTCACAGGAAAATCACAGGTTCTTCCATAAATGCTGCTGAGAAAATTGAATATTCTTATGCAGAAGGACAAAACTAGACTCCCATGCCTCACAGTACACAAAATCACCCCAAAATGAATTAAAGATTTAAACATAAGGCCCAAATCTATAAAACTACTAGAAGAAAACGTAAGCGAAACACTTCAGGACACTGGTCTGGGAAAAGATTTTATAAATAAGACATCAAAAGCACAGGCAAAAAAAGCAAAAATAAACAAATGGGATTATATAAAACCAAAAGGTTCTACACTAAAAGCTTCTGTACAGACAGGAAGTAAGTCTCAAATCCATCTCCCCAACTGACTTAAATTGAGTTTTTATTTAGTGGGGTAGGAATGCTGCTACATGTAGGAAAACAGAGTGAAATGATCAACAGAATGAAAGAACAACCTACAAAATGGAGGTAAATATTTGCATACTACTTATATGATATTCTTAATGTCTAGAATATGTAAGGAACTCAAACATCTCAACCATGAAAAAATAATCAATCTTATTTAAAAATGGGCAGACGAGCCTAGGTCCAACGGTTGATGTCTGTAATTCTAGCAGTTTGGAAGCTGAGGTGGGAGAATCACTTGAGGCTAGGGAGTCTGAGACAAATATGGGTAACATAACAAGACTATCTCCACACACACACAAAATAAAAATAAAAAAAATTAGCCAGGCATGGTGGCCCACACCTGCAGTCCCAGCTTCTCAGGAGGCTGAGGTGGGAGGATTGCAGGAACCCAGGAGATTGAGGCTGCAGTGAACTACGACTGCAATACTGCGCTCCACCCTGAATAACAGAGAAAGACACTATCTCTTTAAAAGAACAACAACAACAAAAAGGGCAAATGGTCTGAACAGATATTTTCCAAAAGAAGATACAAATTGGCAAGAAACATGAAAAACTACTCAACATCACTAATCATCAGAGAAATGGTCATCAAAACTACAATGATTCACTCCAATTAGGATGGTTATTATGAAAAAGATTAAAAAATAACAAATTCTAGAGAGGATATGGAGAAAAGGGAACTCATATACTGTTGGTGGGAATGTTCTATGGAGAACGGTATGGAGGTTTCTCAAAAAACTACAAATAGAACTACCATATGATCTAGCCATCCCACTACTGGGAATTTATCCAAAGGAAAGGAAATCAGTACATTGAAGAGACATTTGCACCCCCATATTTATTACAGAACTATTCACCAGAGCCAAAATAGAAAATGAAGCTAGGTATTCAACAACAGATGAATGGGTGAAGAAAATGTGGTCTATATGCACAATGAATACTATTCAGCCATAAAAAAGAATGAAATCTTGTCATTTGTGACAATATAGATGGAAGTGGAGGACATTATGTTAAGTGAAATAAGCCAGGAACAAAAAGTTAAACACCACATGTTCTCACTCATATGTGGAAGCTAAAAAAAGTCAGTGTCGTAGAAGTGAAAGTAGAACAGGAGATACTAGAGGCTGATAAGGGTAGGGAAGGAAAGTATAGGGAGAGATTTGTTACAAAATTACTGCCAGAAGGAAGGAATAAGTTCCAGCGTCTTATACCACTGTAGAATGACTACAGTTAAGAATAATAAGACTATATTATATTTAATATATACTACATATATTACTAATAAGACTATAACAATAATACTATATTAGATAGTTTTGAATAGCTAGAAGGAAGATACTGAATGTTTCCAACACAAAGAAATGATAAATGTTTGAGATGAGGGATATGCAAATTACCCTGATCTGATCACTACACATTATATGTATCAAAACACCACAATGTACCCCATGAATATATAAATTACTGTCCATTTTAAAAACTTAAATTTAAAAATTAAGTTTAATATAAAAGTATTTGAAAACATATATATACATATACCCTATGGCAGAGGAATTCAAGGTAAAAAGATTTGTTTAAACTACTATATTTGGGGCAATAATGGGGTGGAGTGTATAATACAGAGAAAAAATAGAATTCATAGGGAAGGAGTAAGAACTTTTCTCCATTAGAACAGGGAAAGACAAGTTTAGTGTTACTTCTGTGGGAAGGTCTCCTGATCACTCAGACTATGTTAAGTCCCCTAACTCTGTGCTCTCAATGATACTTTCTACAACTACAATTTATTTATTTACTTGTAAATGTGTTAGCCACCATCACTTTTATCAGAACAAAGATTTGGTCTTTTACTTTTAAAGATATAGTCCAAATGACTGATAGGGGTTATGGTGATATGGCAACACTACCAGACCTGAATGAAATAGGGTTAGGTCAAAAAGGTACCAGCTAATATGCCTTATAATGCATGTATCTGTTCATCAAAGTCCTGTTGGGATTTTATGGTGTAGGATAACTTTTTATCTTTCAATTAAAATATGGATTAATTACATTCATCAGCACAGATAGCAAAAAATATCTGCATTTGACTCATGATATTTAAAAAGATATTGTTAACTGGATGGTAATTAACTCAATAAATGATTATATCACATGAGGAAACAGATTAAGACCTAAAGGTTATTATTTCTATAGTTGACATTAATCTAATTTTGGTTAGATTAGGATATCAAAAAAATAAAACATCGTTCTCCTTCATCCCTAATTCTCAAGGCAAAAGTTTGGCTTAATCTCAGTAGATAATGCAGAAAGACTAATATTTTAAAATATAGTGCAATTAAAATGTCAGAAAATATTGCCTAGATTTTAGTTTTTTATTTCATTCATGTGTTGGCAAAGGCTTGAGATTCCTTAGGACCCAGAGCTTTAAGCAGAGTGACAGGTTTGATTCTAGAGGTATCATGACAGAGCACAGCCCATGCATTGCCATAGGTGCAGTGGGAACAAGGACTCATCCAACTTAGACCATTATGGTGGGGGGAGACCTGCCCCTTCTTATACATAATCCCTGATTGAAAGTCATAAGAGGCCTCTTCTCAAGTTCAGAGAATTATTTAGAGCCATTCAGAGCTATCTGCATTGTGTTAGACAAGAGAGATGTGGAAAAAGGAGTGGCAAGCTGCTTCTGATTCTGAAAGGAGACAAGCAGATGAACAGAGCCGTAACTTACTACAGGTTAGTTCTCTTGCCTTTCTGCCTTTTGACATTATGCTGACATCAGAAATTTCCTCAAAGCCTATGTATCCATCCAAAAAAAGTACTTGAAACAGAGCTTCTCATCCTTTAATGTGCATGCTAATCACCTGGGGATCTTTTTAGAATTCAGATTCTAATTACTGGGTTATAGGTTAAGGCCTGAGATCCTGCATTTCTAACAAGCTTCCAAGCCATGCTAATGCTGCTGTTCTTAAAATCAAGTAGTGAGGACCAATAATGTAAAAGAATTTGGGTAATTCAGTTTTGAATGGAATTTTATAACTCAGATCAATTCTCTGAACATATATCCAAGCTCCAGCCAAAGGAACGACAAAGAAACAGGAGATAACTGAAATGAGTTAGATTAAATGCAAAACACAATCTAAATTTAACACACAGGGATGCAATACAAACTCAGAACGCTTCCACATTAATTAACCTAATAGGTAATTTTATTTAGCCATGGTTCACTGAAATACACCATTATGCAATTAAAGCTAGAGCTATTTGATACACCAAGGTAGCCATTTATTTTCTTACTCTTCTCTGGAGGAATGTATATATTTGGAAAATAGACCAAAGAGTTTTGTTCCCTAGGAGGTCAGCTTCAAAAAAACGAAAATTAAAAAGCAACATTTTTTCTATAATGCAAAAGAAAAGCTATTACATATAACAGACTTAATCATTTCATTTTGGCATTTGCAGTATTTGAAAAGTGAAAGACTAAAAAATTACATTCTGCATGCCCTTGGTGACTACTGAAGGAACCAAATTGATTGAACTGTCACTCATCATTTACTGCAGTTAGTGCTTCATTAGGCACAGATAGGCACAATATATCTTAGTCAGATACTTCTATGGAGTATTTTGCACTTAAAGAATGAAAATAGAACCCTAGATTGTGGGTACAAACCCATATTAGAAAATATTCAACTCAAAACAATAAACATTTAATATAATGGGAAACTATAACATTTATTTTTCAACTATGAAACAAAATTCTATCTCTTAGAAGTTGTACTTACAAATTAAGCATATCAGAATAAAAATAAAACAAAAGTAAAAGATGAAGCCTAGGAAGCTAATGTAGTTCAGTAGAGTCAAGGCCCAGGGTGGCCTGCTGCTGACTGGGAGGGAGGCACCAGGCAAATGAATTACAATTCTCTTAGTAGGATCTACATCAGCAGTAAGACTAACAGGGAAGACTGAGAAGCCCAACCATCTTAAAGTACCAACCAGAATAAATGTTCCTTAAGTTCCAATGATAATTTTTCCTCACACATTTTAAGTAGTGTGTGCATTTATTATTATTATTTTTTAATGAAATGGCAAAGTTTGTATTTTTATTGGGACCAGTTACCAAATCCAGAAACCCAGGAATCATGTGAAATTTTGTGCTTTTTTGTTAGTATGTTTATGCAGTCATCAAGTTGTCCACATCCTAAGTATTCCTAAATATTTCTCCAATCTGATCTCCAACCATTTTCTCCCTTCCTCTTTACCATCGTTTTTGAATGCTTCTGAAATCCTATCCTCCATCTCTATCCACAAAACACCATATGTTTCACCTGTTAGTCTTTGTCCATCGCATCTTCTACATGTCCTTCAAACCTAGCTTTGTTAGCTTGGAAAGATGGCTTTGAGAAATCAGGCAGAATAATTACCACTGCATGAAGCCTTCCCTGACCCCCTTTATCACTCACCGAGGATAACTTTATCACCTTCACCTCTGAACTGCCACTGTACTAAACATATGCCTGTGTTATAGCTCATCACACTGTCTTTCCCTGTGACCTTGAAGGCATGAATAGCTCTTTCTCATCTTTGTAGCTCCAAGATCTCACAAAGTACCTTGTACAAAATAGGTGTTCAATAAATATCTTTAAAATGAGGGAATAAATGAATGAATTGCATAAACTAGTCTAAGGAGTACACATAAGATATTGCAACAGAAAAAGGCATTGATTTAGAGCTAATATTATCATATAAAATTAAACGCTAAAAAAAAATCAATTCAGTAACTTCACTAAAATATCTAAACTCTAACTTCATTTCTAAGAGACTCCAGCTGTCTCAAAGGAACTCCAGCAGTTTCCATGGAAACTTCTGGCTGCACTGTACAATTTACTTGAATGCTAAAATTTAGAGATAGAGGGACCTTTGAGAAGGCCTAAGACAATGTTTTGATTTTTACCTGTAAGGAAGTTGTATTATATGTTTAAATGTCTTAGTGTTGGTCGCAGAATCAGAAACTGCGTCTCCTGAATCCAAGGCCAGTGATCCCTTCATTATGTGGTGCTGTCTCCATAGTTAAAACAACCTGGCTTTATTTGGTCAGCCTGGGCAGGTTAAAAAAGAGGAAATAGAGATGGCAACTTTGATTTCTTCCCAGGTGACACAAATGCTAGCAAAGATAAAGATAAAACCAAAATCAAATCTTCAAAATTAGGGGTTTTGGCAGAGATCACAGTAAAACTACCCTAGAAAACTAGTCTATCATCATTGTTAATGTGCTGAAAACAAGACACCGGTTGTGTTTTTAAAATGCTTAAAAATTTGGCCAGGCTGAGGTGGGTGAATCATCTGAGGTCAGGAGTTCAAGACCAGCCTGGTCAATATGGTGAAATCCCATCTCTACTAAAAACACAAAAATCATCTGGACGTGGTGACACGCATCTATAATCCCAGCTACTCAGGGGGCTGAGGCAGGAGAATCACTTGAACCTGAGAGGTGGAGGTTGCAGTGAGCCAAGATGACATCACTGTACTCCAGCCTGGGCAACAGAGTGAGACTCTATCTCAAAAAAAAAAAAAAAAAAAAAAAAAAAAAAAAAAAAAAACCAAAGCAGACTCCCATGGATAATGAAGACTCTAGAGAGGAGTCTTAAAGTAATAACCCCAGGTTACATAGATAACAGGTAGATAACAGGGAATATTTGGACTGGTAACATCCAGCAACCAGTAACAATTAATATAAAAATATTATAAAGAGGAAATGCCCTCACTGAGGACTACTATAAGAAAAAAATTAAAAATTAAAATTATTTCATTGAAAAGCAGGGAAATACTATAACAGTGAAAGGAGATGTTCCATTTGACAATTCATTAAAAACTCTACCGATGATGACAGGCACTTCTCTAAGGAATAAGCATAGACCAGGCAGAACAAGAAAAAAGCAAATTAATAAGCTTTGCACATCTTTAATTTCTGTTTATACGACAGCTGATGCAAAACATGGAAGTCATATTTTAAGGCTCCTCTCTGCAAATGTATTAATCCTTATGCGATAATGTAGGAAATTAGGAAAAATTTGTTCATGGGTAATTATCTTCAAAATCAAAGCAATAAACACATTCAAGCAATCTTTTTCAAGAAATTTCATGTGGCATATTGTGAAGAGAAATCACTGCTAAAACCTTCATGTCAATTATCTTACTATAAGGAGAATAACTTCAATTTACAGTAAGTTAAGTTGGTATATTTAGTTCCAGTCATTGAATGGCATAGCTAGACTTTGATGGACTATGAGTAAGAATGCTGAAATGGGCACTACTAAAATATATGACTGGATGATTGATATTTTACAGTGAAGTATTTGACAACCACCTAATATCTTAGATAACAGATGTAAGACCTGAAGGCACAAACCTTTCCAGTATAGATTCTCAGGGTCCATTTTTTGGTGAAGTCTGTGGGCATTGTGGGATATTCTCAAATATCTGCCCTGAAATGTGGCTTTGCAGTCTGGTCACTGCACATAGATCACAACCTGAATGATGCCCTTGGGGTTGTGCATTGCAGCAGTGCTAGTGGTGGTGCTGCTTCAGGGCAGGAACCAGGTCTTTCTCACCTTGAACCTCTCGACATTCTGTAATGTTCTGTTGAATTAATAGATGAATGAATAAATGTGACTCACAAGGTATAAGGGAGATTTTTGTGGGAAGGGAGCTACCCTGAGATTCTAGAGCTGTGTTTGTTTGCTTGTTTTCCTTGTGTTACCAACAGCCACACCTACTGTGTGAGAAAAAAAACAAAACAAAACAAAAACAAAAACAACAAAAAACAAGCACCTCTAATTTCAGGGGTTATAAAATGGTGATAAAACAATAAAAAAATTACGAGTTGATTTCACAGGGTTACTGAAATCCTGAAAGTTTCTAAATTAAATATATTAGGATTAAATATGACAAATAGATGAAAATTTATTTATTGCTATAACAAAGTTTTTAATCTGTTAGAGCTTCGACTAAGCTATGAATATATTCAGTCTTCAAAAGTAAACAAGGTAAAAGCTATCAATAAAGGAAGAACCATTTAAATAACCAATCAGAAAAAATGAGAAAAGCTTTGCCAAGCTCAACTGAAAATGCAATTATATAAACATCCCACTCTTGGAATCTATTGTCTCACACAGAAATGCAGAGAAATATAAAATGCCATAGTAAAAGATAAACTATCCACATGGGTGTAGGAAAATAGGAAGCTACTCAGATTCAGTCATTAGTAATTACTAAGTGACTGTCACATAGTATGAATACGTTTTGTTTTATTTTTAATGAAATTTAGCAGGCTGTTTCTTGGCCACTGATAGGTTATTTTAGTTGAGTCCTCAGTTTCATTCTTTTTCAACTATTGCTTTATTTCTTTTCTTTCTAATGACATCTACCAACAGGAATCTAAGGATACAACATTTGAGGAATAAATTCTTTTAAACCACAAATATCTAAGTTTATCAATTACATAATGTAGTGTCTAAAATTAAGAAAGCCACCAGTACGTTTATGTTATATTAATTCATACAACAAAATACCCACAGATAAAAATGTGATTCTTAATTAAATTCACTCAAGGTAATGTAGTACTGTGGAATTAATTCACAATTGTCATAACAAGCACAGAATTCTCCACTTCCATCCTTCAATAAGCAATATGAAGTAGACATCCTAGTAGACATCTTTAGTGACTATTGTCACACAATGATATTTATAGAGGCTGCTAATTTCTCTCCATTCACATTGCAATTCAATCATGTCTTTCCTGTGCATATAAGTTAACGATCCACTTTTTCACCTTCGCTGGATTGGAAATTTTCTATTGCCTAGAACACTTGTTGAAAATGTTTCACTAATTACTTTTTTCAGACAGCCCATAGATCCAAAGAAATACTTTCTATAATCTACTCATGTAAAATTGTTATCTTTTAAAAAATTATGACCTCACATTTTATTAACTTGCATCACTAGTTTATCAATCAGTATATGGCATTCTTTTCAGGTTTGTTTTCATAAATTTGTTATTTCACTAAGAGTTAAACGGAAGGGATTATAAACATTCACCACCACACTAAGATGCCAGCAGTCATGAGTTTCCTGCCTGTACTATGTCATTTAATTGGCTCCCAGTCATCAGCATATATAATTTAAATTTGTACCCCAGGAAAATCATAAATGTCTACATGGCAAAGACCCTTGTAGTCAATGTTAATATTTAAAGCCACGAATATTAAATAATCAACAAAAGCAGGGCATATGGGGTAAAACATGCATAGATCTCCCTTTCTAGACACCTCTAGGATTAGGGAAGCTCTCTTCCCACAAAGATCCTTATACAATATGAGCCTGCCTTCCTTCCTTCCTTCCTTCTTTCCTTCCCTCCTTCCCTCCTTCCTTCCTTCCTTCCTTTTCCTTCTGTCCTTCCTTCCTTCCTTTTCCTTCTTTCTTTCCTTCCTTCCTTCCTTTTCCTTCTGTCCTTCCTTCCTTTCTTCCTTCCTTCCTTCAATCTTCCTTTCTTCCCTTCCTTCCTTCTTTCCTTTCTAGATTCTTATACAATATGACCCAGACTTCCTTCCTTCTCTGCTTCCTTCCTTCCTTCCTTCTTTTCTTCTTTCCATCCTCCCTCCCTCTCTCCTTGTCTTCCCCCACCTCCCTCCCTTCCCCTCCCTCCCTCAGCTCCCTTCTCACAAAAATCCTTATACAATATGAGCCAACCTTCCTTCCTTTCATTCCATCCTCCCTCCCTCCCTCTCTTCCTCCTTCCTCATTCCCTTCCACTCCTTCCCTTCCTTCTGCACAACCTTATATAATATCAAGACACTCAAAGTGAGAAAGACCTGGTTCCTGCCCTCAAGCAGCACCCACTAACACTGCAGAATTTGTCCTCTCCAAAGCAACCCAATTGTCAGGAAATAAAATATTAAACAAGGATAAAAGAACTCTATGAGAAAGCACAAGTATGTGAGAGATAACCTGTTTTGAGAAGATGCAGGTGAAGACATGACAATCTAGGAGACCACAGGCAGTTACAGCTTCAAGTAATAGTCAGATTATTTACCTACAGCAACTTGGAAAAAGCTCAGGATGTAAAAAGTGTGAAACTGAGCCTGACAGCCGGAGATAGAGGGGAGAACTGAAAATCTGTATGAAGAGCAAACTTGTCTCATAGGTCTTATCTAACTATCTCTCATCTCACCTAAACACAAACCAGCAAGGTACGTGAAATTAAACTCAGGAGGCCTCAAATTGAAGGTAATAGTTGCAGTAGAGAGCAGGGTGAAGAACTGAGCTGAAAAAAGGGGAAATCAAGTGGAAAATATGTTTACTCATCTATGTGACCATCAGCTCCCCTTTCCACACTACTTTGAGAATGTAAACTGCTCGTAATCAGCATGTGAGGAGGAACAAAGAATAAACCTTGAGATACTGACATTTGAGGATCTCTCAACAAGGAGTTTAGCTCTTTACCTAAACAACATACAATGAACTGACCAGTTAATTGGTCCCTTCTAAGTGTATAGATTTAAGTGCTTAATATATAAAAGTAAATGAAAAGCCAAAAATGTCCCCATTCCCATATTTGAAGAAATAGAGATCAGAAGGAAAGGAAGCAAGAACAATTTTATATATGGTAACTGAATTTTTTAAAACACAGAATGTTTATAAGATAAAAAGTTATATAAAAGACTTTAAAAAATAGAGGATTAAAAATGGAGCTCCAATATCAAAGCAATACAAACTTTCTAGAAACTGAAGACAGAGAGGATGGAAGAAATCATTTTTTAATAGAAATTCATTTTCTAAGAGCTAAAACACATAAGTCTTTACCTTGAAGGAAGCTTACCAAGCACCAATAGAAAAAGACACTACCAAGGCAGTAACATCATGAAATATTAGAATACCAGGGATAGAGGGAAGAATCTAATTTCTTCCAGAAAGGAAGCATGAGGGGGCACACAAATGATCAAAAAGTGGAGAATGGAATCACACTTCTCAGCAGCAATACCAGAAGCTCAATGGAAATAAAACAATGCATTGAAAATTCTGAGGAAAAAAATTAATATTCAAGTTATGCATTAGCATTAATAATATACTTCATCAAACATTATCAATCATTTATGAGAGTAGAACAAATGCATTTTCAAAAAATTAAGAATTTGAAAGCTGTGTATCTAATACATGCATCTTTCTAACGCACCTAAAGGAGGAAGACTTGGAATTCAGATCCAGGGAATCTGCAGTCAGTGAAGCTCCAGAAGAAAAATGGATCCAACACAGAAATGACTATGTATAGAGTTATAAGGGAACCAATAAGACACAATGAAACACTCAGCAACACCAGGAAGCCGTTACTCCCTCTTGAACTAAGAACTAAGTGTTACTGGTATCCACTGATAGCTAGAGCCATGGGAGAGAAGCTTCCCCACAGAAGTCATGGTTAGCCATTTCCAGAAACATAGTCTAATGTGGGAAAGAATTAGGGAAGAATATATAGTCACTCTCTCCTCCCACTTGTTTTTGCCTAAACCCAGCTGGAAACCAGTAAGCGATGGCAGCTCAGAGGATGCAATTCTGTGGGGGTCAGCCAGTAGGACACAGGGCAGAAGAGGGTGGAGAAGAGATTGGCAAGGGAACAGAGAATAACCAGCTTAGGATCTACAGCACCATGCAGGGACTAAGTGGGGATGGGGAATGAGTGGAGAGCAAGTGAAGTCCGAGATAAGAAATGCTATATTGTGCTATGGCAAGAAATCAGAGAGCTGAGAGAGGAAAGTTTCAAGAACATGGCTAAGGAAAGGAGATGACAAATTTGCTATTGTGTTTAAGAATTTGGAAAATAATTTTCATTGGTAATTGACAAATTCTTCACAATTATGATTAGCCTTAAGAGCAAAGACAACTAATAAGAATCACAGACAATTATTAAGTCCAGGAAAAGTGAAAGGTTATACAACAAAGTATATCATCATAAATACTACTTGACTTTAACCATGAATAATATTTATATATTAATATTCTAAGATATAATATAGATTCTAAATTAGGAGAATGAAGTAAGGTTGACAGAAGCAAGTTAAATCCTCATCTACCATAACATCTACTTAGTAGATAGTGTCTAAAATAGTAAATAGCAATATAAGCAATTTAAGACAGGAAGAAGTAAAATCCTATGTCTAAAACAGTTAAAAGTAAAAATAAATAAAAAATAAAAATTAAAAACAACAAAAGTGTTAAAAGTAGTTGCTTCTGGGAAATAGGATTAAAGGGTAGGTGTGGGTGAGGCAGAAGATCACTGTTTTTCTATTGTTACTATTGTGGTATGTATTAGTTACGGGTTATACTTGCAATAGCTTTTATTGCTATAATTTTCTGGTTCGAAAACTGAAGCTAGGGGTAGCTAAGGAATTTGTTCAACTAAAGTCACACAGCTAAGAAGTGGCAGAGGGAAGCTAACCTAGGTTTTTAATGTGTTTTCTGCTATAACAATGCCTTTCCTTTACAAAGCAAAACACTGGTAGTTACATTTTGTAAAAGTTGTCAACATCAAAATGGAGTCACTTGTGTTAAAACTCCTGACAAACAGAGCTGGGGAAGGCCACAAAGGAAGGGTTCTCATGCATGAAAACTATAACAAAAACCTGAAAAAACCCCAAAACCTTGCACAAAGGGCATTGCAACCTTACACACACAAAAAAAAATACTTCTGAGAAGACATCTGGCTGCCCAATGTCAAACTGCTACCACCCTTGTTATTGCTCTTTGTAGTCAAGGATAATTATCACAAAACAATTATGTAATTCTTCTCATTTTCCTTTAAAAACCTTTGTCTTCCTTCACCTCTCTAAATATGCACATAATTTATTATGGCACACATATTCCCATTGCAATGCCTGTTTCTGAATAAATATAATTTTCATTTAGAGAGTCTCCCTCTCCATTTTTGTTATTTAGGCTGACAGTTTTCAGAAAAATGATTTCTGCATGAGTAAATATACAACTTACATCATGAAAGCACCAGTGCACACCCAATGTTCTCTAAACTTTGAATACTGACTTACTTGTTTTGTTGTTGTTGTTGTTGTTGTTTTTTTAATTTTTGTGGGTCTCACTCTTGGCGCCAGGTTGGAGTGCAGTGGTGTGATCATAGCTCACTGCAGCCTTGAAATCTGTGGCTCAAGCAGTCTTCCCACCTCAGCCTCCTGTGGGACTACAGGCACATACTGCCATGGCAACTGAATTTTTATATTTTGCCGAGATGGGACCTCAGCATGTGGCCCAGGCTGATCTCAAACTCTTGGCCTCATGCCATCCTCCCACCTTGTCCCCCAAAGTGCTGGGATTTACAGCTATGAGCCAATCCTCCTGCCTGTATATTTCTAAATGAAAACACACACACACACACACACACACACACACACACACACACACACAGACTCACATAATTAAGATGAGAATATCCTGGGCAAAAAAATATTTTTGATTCTCAAGACACAGACAGTATGTTAATTTCCCTAAAACCAAATACGGCAGCTTTTATATATCCCATAGCACTCCTGGATGCTATACTCCAATAGAAATGCAGTATATCTAGCTTGGCTGATTGATATTCTAAGAGTGATAAGAACACTGTTCTCAACATTTGTGGAGTTTTATATTTCTTAAAAAGTTTCACATGTAACCATCTATTGTTATTTTCACAAACCAGTGAGGCAGCTGAGTATACACCAAGGGTTATAATAATGTCATGAAACTGAGTCACTGTAATTGGCTATTTAAAAACCACTCAAAAACCAGCTTGAGGATAGCCAATTATTTTGCAAATGTAGATTTAAAATGGAGACTTTTTATTTGTTCTTAAAAAGATTTGGTAGTGAACAATGCCTCATTTTATATATTATCATTCAGCTAATTTATTGCCAATAAATGACCAAACACGCACTGAAAACACAAATATACTCTTTCTCTCACAAGCATACATATTGATAAACAACAGTGGATATAAAAACTACAACCACATTAGACTTTTTATTTTATTTTCTGAGATAGAGTCTCATTTTGTCACCCAGGCTGGAGTACAATTGTGCAATCTCGGCTCACTGCAACCTGTGCCTCCCAGGTTCAAGCAATTCTCCTGTCTCGGCCTCCCAAGTAGCTGGGATTACAGGCATGTGCCACCATGCCCAGCTAATTTTGTATTTTTAGTAGATATGGGGTTTCACCATGTTGATCGGGCTGGTCTCAAACTCCTGCCCTCAGGTGATCCACTCAACTCGGTCTCCCAAAGTGCTGGGATTACAGTCGTGAGCTACCATGTCCAGCCCCTCACTCGACTTTTGACAGAAAAATAAAAGTACTTCCTCTCAGCATCCCAAAGCCATCACTAAATTTGGCACTTTGGTAGCCACTCTAAAATGCCACAAGAACCTAGTATGACAGAACTGTACTTATAGAGATCATTTGTATTAGGCAATGTAACATTAAGTTTGTTGCAAGGAATTTGAGTTTGAAGTCACCAGTCCTTAGTGTGAATTAAACACACAAATGTGGTAAGTCTCTTCTGATTAATAGTATTTGGCAAATTATTGCTGTAGTGCATTATGAGAAAAGTGACCACATGTCACAGTTATCTCTGTTTTACACCTATTATCCTGGCAGAATTATTAACTCTCAAAGGTGTCCTGGCATAATAATAAACTATAGGGTCATCCTAATTTTAAGGGACTTCAGTAGTGGGAGTGTACTTAGAAACCATGGCTGCCACCACGAGATCAGCTTCAATCTCCTGGATACCCTCCTGATTGTCCCCAGTTCTTTTGTTATGTTCCATTGCATTTTGGTGGCTACACCAACAAGTCACTTGGATCATGCATTATTTGAGCAGTTCTCAAGAACTCTTAAAGATGTGTTACCTTTGACAGTAACTAATTCATATGCTTCTTGGTCTTATGATCTGATTAATTAGAAATAGTACAAACAGTGCTGACAGACACATGATTCAACATAACTCATGAACTCAAATTCTCGTTCTTACTACCCTTCGGTTTAAAATGAACTCATTCATTTTAGCAAGGGTAATAAATAAGTAAGGGCTAAGAATTGGGAAAATATTAATATATGCCAGCATAGATACTGGTCCCATGAAAATGTATTAAATCCAATGAATTGCGTGTTAGTTTATTTTTTAAAAAAACTCTTCCTTGCATAAAACTATATAGTAAAATGTCTTCAAACATTGATGTCAGGAGAGAAAAGCAGTCCATAGACTGTTGAGTAGGGGTGAAAGATACCCACTATATTTGAACTATGCAAAGGACATGACAAAACTCAGAGTATAGGCTAAACTATAAAATATATGTTTTACTGTATTTGTGTTTTGGAGTTGCTCTCGTGGTAAAATAAAGACTAATTTTTAAATAAATCTTCTTAAGAGATTATATAGTGTAATGCAAAAAAAAAAAAAGTTTTGAATAGGTTATCCTTGAGTTTGAGCATGCATTGTATTTACTAATTGCATGACCTTACCCATATTATTTAGTCTCTCTGGGTTTGGTTTCCTTTTACTGTATCATGGTAAAACAGGTAAGCAATTAAAACACATAGCAGAGCTCAGAATACAGTCTGTGTTCAATAAAAGCACCTATTATTGTTATTATTATTACTCATGCCTCAAATTAAACTGCAGGACCTCATATAAAACAAATTTATTTTCAGAGTAGGGGCTATGGTAGGGTTAATTTGTTATTCTCTACCTTAAAACATTAGTAAATAAACCTAAGTCCTAGGAAACATTATTTCCTTGGTTCAAGAGAAATCATTAAAGATGATGGTAGAACTTTGTATAATGCCAATATGTAATGGTGACTAGGCTTATTTAATAAAAAAGCAATGCTAAATGGCCTTATCATACTTATTAAACAGGTAATTTCTTTTCCAATATATGCAAAATCAATTTTGATGCAGACATTTTTCTATATATCAGGAATAGTATGGAATTTTTTTCTAACCACCCAGCTGCTACAATGTTAAATAAATTAATTTTAATCTTAAATCAGAGATGTAATAGGGAAACGGATGATTTAATATGCAATCTCATTACATTTGACAGGCTTATTTATAAATGATTTGTCCCACATTTTGACAAGCATAGTTAATATGTTAATCAGCTTTTTAAAAAAATGATGAAAGGAAAAGACTGACATGCTATCATTCTTCATATACTGTTGGGGTATTGGGGAGTATTGTGGTTGATACCTCAGGGTAATGCTACTGTATATTTTACCCCCACAAAGTACTATGATCTTGATGAGATAATCATTTATTAGCTTCAGATAACTTAGTCATCTTAATTTAAAAATTAAGCCCTTATATAATCCCAAGTGACCTTCTGCTTTTCTGCTTTCAAAAAACAATTGTAGCTCTAAACATGTTTATGAACTTCTATAGAGGAATACAAAGCTTATTTATGACCTCAACAGCTTGAGCAAAGCTCCCTAGCAAGGGAAGAACTACACAGATAAGCTGCTTGTTACATTTGCACTTCTCTTAATTTGGCTTTCAGAACTTAGTAAGCCTTTTTGGTTTAGAGGCTTAGCAATGATTTCCTATGCCTTGACTTTCAAAGAGTTATAAATCCAAAAATTAAGAGAAGCTATACAGAGGAAATGTTTGATTCCTCTGCTTAACAGATATAAAATATAATATTTTTATATTCCTCTGTTAAGCAGAGGAATCAAATTTACAGAAGGATATAAAAGTATCAAAAACTATCTATCTTGATGAGTTCCCAAATCACACAGGGTTGTTTGTTCATTGCCAGTGTTGGAGACATGGAGGAGAAGATTGTAACATGGCCAGCTTTGATTTCCATCATTTTCTGACAAGTGATAGTGCATATGTGTCTTCATTAATATTTTTATTGCCTGTGGATACTTAAACAGAAAACTGGAAAATGTAACACTGTATAGGGATCGTTAGTCTTTAGTTACTACCTTACTGCCCCACACTGATAAATGAACTGTAAAAAAGGCCTGAAACTGCTGCCACCTGCCTCCCTGCTATTGTCCATGGGTTAATATTCCCACTTCTCTTTGCTGCAGCTGAGCCATGACTCAATTATAGTCCCATTTCTAGTTATCTGAATAGCCAGCATCGATGTCATCGATTAGGCAAAAATCGGTACCTGTGAACTTCTCTCTAACTGGAAAAACATATACTTCTTATTTGACTTATAGGATATTAACAAGATAGCTTTTAGAAAATGACTTGGAATGAAATCAGATTCAGACAGGCAGGCAAGGCATAGATATAATATAGATTTTAGGGTTTAGAATTGAAGAGGTGGTAAGCATGGGAAGCTGTTCAGACATAACACATTTGCTATTTGGTTCTGGCAATGAATAATCTTGGCATGAAGGCAAAAGGGCATTTGGGGTCTACTAGTTTCTAGCAGTTTTCTTCCTTTCCACTTAAATAACAGTCTTCTTCTTGTGCTTCCATTATGTCTCTGTTCAAAGCAAATTGGCAGAAAGTGTCCAAGCTGTCTTCCTTGAAAGAAGGAACACACACAGAAGAAAAAGTGGCACACAGTGGAAATCAAATACTGATCTACACCTCAGAAACACACATATTAAGTCACAGTCCATTTGGTTCTTGGTGCTTTTAAAGGTTTGGGAAAAATTAACCACTAGTTTGTAAAAAAACGTTCTGAGGGTAGAGTCTTAACTGAACTGCCAAGCAACTAAGACAAAACTGGCTCTAAGCCACAGATGTTTCCAGCCAATGTTTTACTAGCAGAGTCCTTAACTGACCTCATTGAAAGACAACCTAGAATTTCCATATTCAAAACACGAAGAAAAAGCCCCATAACACAAGAATCTGAAGTAATGACTCTTTGCATAGCCAACTATAAGTCAGGAAGTAGGAAAGGGATGAGAAAGTGTTAGTAACTAATATCCTGATGCATTCATTGGCCTTTATTTTCAGCTTTTTCTGCCATTACAACTAATTATCTAAATACCCATTTTACCCAAACCCCTGTCTTGGGGAAAAAAATCTAACTATGTAAACTACCATTGCCCCCAAAAAGCCCGGAAGTATGATAAAATAAAGATTAGCTCAGCCCCTTACGGCAGATGATCATCTTTATTCTCAGTGTTTTAGAATATCATTAAAATGGTATTAGGTTTATTATAAGACATTGCAAAATTGATGACAACAGGTCTTAAGCTGTATAATTATCTGACCTTCTTATTGCTCCGTTGAAAGCTGCAAATCTACACTTCAATAAAAATAAATGTATTCTCATGTACACAAAATGTTGCAGGTAACTTTAGTGGCTTTATAAATCCCCAAATCCCATTCCTAGGGAGGGCTACTGGAACATTTAAAAAAAAAAAAAATCTGCACTGTGCCCTAGATTATGAGACACTTGTTCTTTTCTCACCATAACATTTTTGGATCAAAAACATCAGGAAAGAAGCCAAGCCTCATCATAGCCCCTTTATGAAAAGCCAAGATTATTGGGGGTAGATCACTGAAGTAAGCATACAACGTAAGATAAACTACACATACTGCAGTTTTACTGAGGTCATAAAATTATATGAACACATAGTGGAATTCTATATATGGGGGCATAATCATTCAGGGAAGATTACTCCTATTATAAAGTAGCCATGTGCTATGTAAATTGTTTTACTTTGGACACAATTGTGAGTCTAGAAGAGAAATTTTTCTATTAATAAAAGACATGTTCAACAATCAGTAGTAAGCTTGTCCTTCATGCCAAAAATAAGATTATTCCATTATTTGATTGTTTGATTTGGATCACACTTAATTGGAAACTCAGCATAGTATATACCATTAATACTAATTATGAATTAAATCTTGCCAGTCATTAGACCTCATAAAATAGATTTTTAAGCTTTGCTAAACGCATTGTGTGAAATTAAGAACTAAAACTAAACACATAATATTTTTTAAAAGTAGTCATTTTATTTCATTTTGGGCAATTAGTGTCAGAAGTTTTCAGGAACATACTGTGGAGTCAAATTGGTGCCTAACAGTTATACCAAAATTATCAGACCACTCATCAGAGCTTTGTTGCAAATTTAAACAGGCTCCCTGCTACTTCAATCCTGTTGCCATTTGGAGATATATACTTCCCTTGTTATAAAATACAGTCACAAATTAAGACCCTTAGGGAGAAAAATCATGATACTGACAGTTAGAAAAATGTCTCTGCCCCTGTCCATCAAGAACCATTACCACACGCCACCTGCAAAGGAGACTCTAATTAGAGAACATTCCCAATCATGTTTTTAAACATTCAGCAGTATGGCCACATGCAGGCAAACACTCCTGCACTATTAATCTTCATTCAAACTGTTAGGATGTTTGTCTAGGCTTGACCCAGACCAAGCACTAGAGATAGATTAGCTAGAATAAAGCTTCCATTTCTCACCACATGTCAAGGCAGGTGGAATATTCTGTTGAGCCTAGAAGGACATCTGGAGGTCTGTACCACAAGGTAACCACTTCGTTGGAGTATGTGTGGCTAGGGACGGATTTTGCTCTTGCAAGACCTGTGGGTTACATGAAACATAAAGAAGTTTAACAAGCGTTAGCAAAACAAGGGAATTTAAATTCCAATGCTCACAATTTTAAAGGTCAAACCTGATCTTTTAATACAGAATCAGGAGTCCAATGTCAAAGTTAATAGAGAATTGGGGATTGTTATTTCTGTTTTTAACACATGCTAATAACCATTAAATCATTTCTATTTCCTAATAAAGCACTGATATCATTAATCTAATAAAATATCAGCAGAGTAAACAAATAATTCATAAACCGAGATAACACAGGAGCTTAGAAATCTCTTGAATTTTTCAAAAGAGTTATAAGTATTGTGAGAAAGGGTTCCTTGGTCAAATAACTTTGAGAAAAAAATAGATTTAGATAGGTAAAAAGTCCCTAAATTGTGAAACTTCTCAGTTCTCTTAATTGTTCTAATGCATACTGTGAATCTGCAAGAGGAGAATATGATACTTTCCTCCAAGAATTGTCCTACAATTTCTTGTGGTTTCAGTGTTCTGTCAAATAATCATTAGGAAATGCTTATTGCACAAGTTCTTTTGAAAAAACATCTAAAGAAATAACTACAAAGGAACAGTCAAATAAATCTGGTACATACATTGATGAACTCATATATGATAAATTAAAATGTCCTCTAAGAATTTTTTTTTTAAACTGGGAAGATGTTAAGTGAAAAGGCAGATGCAATTTGACCTCATAACCATAAATACTCATGCACAAAAAAATGGTTTTGGTTTCCCCCCCCCTCTTTAAAAAACAAAGTTTGGCAGAAAATACATTTAAATATCTTCAGTGGTTACCTCTGGAATATGGGATTATCCTCTTTTTTAGTAAGTTTTTCTGAGAGTTTTCCCAAGATTTGTACAATGAATGTGCAATCATTTTAAAACCTCCAAATCTATAGATGTTATTTTTTAAAAGAAAAAAACCCATATGACAGCTTTCTATCTAGCTGTATTCATTACAGACAAGTATAAAGTATTATTTATGGTTATGATGTACATAGCACATAAAATATTTTTACAGTGAACCTACCATAACATATTCATTTTAAGGTTCTCACTATTTAAAATTTTTTATGTAGTAGTAACGAAATGACTTTTTCTCATTTATTAAATATGGCACTCCATTTTCAGAATTATATATAAATTTTAAAATTAATAAGACAGCTGGTAATACAAAGAATTTCTAATTAATTCAACCATGGTAACAGTGTCCCAATTTTTTTCTACAAGGCAGTTTTAATAATAATGCAACAGTATACTATGAATTGGTTAATATTTATAAGTATTCCATATTAAAGTATACAGATTATACACACAGAGACATCCTTACACATTCATGGTCCCCAATTTGTGTGTATATGAATGGAGAAACTATTTTTGATAAAAGATTTCTATAACAACCTCTTCCTTTTTTCCTTCTTTCCTCTGCAAGGTTTTATCCTACCTTAATTCAGGCAAAATTGAAAAACAGATAGGACAATCAAGATGATACAATGTCTGCAGAATTTGGTAATCCCATCAAAAGGGTTGGTTACTCAAATGACTGTGGTTCCATATGAAGACTAAAGAGCCAGGCACAAGTCCTGAAATACGTCATGATTTGTTCCATATGCTGTTGTCAAGTCAAATGGGATGCTAAAAACATTTAGGATTGACTCCCCTGGTTTTCCCGAGGCCCTGTTGTCAGAAAGCTAAGCCAGAAGGATGAGAGAATGAAAAAGTTGAAGATTTTCATTGACAGCTCAGACCAAGCTAGTTCTAAAAAAATTGTGATGTTCCCAGTCGTAGGGAAAAAATAAGACTTCAAAACAACCTGGAAGTAATATAAATCAAAATAATCATGTGCAATTTCAGATCAACTCTGTTCACTCTGAATATGAGTTTGCTAAACTGGTTAAATATTTTTGAAAAGTACAAATAGAAAAAAAGTGCTTTACCTCCATGATTGTCCTCTTTCCCACATGTTTAAGCCAAAGACTACTCCAATTTTATTCAGATGAGCCACATAACTTCCCCAAACAACAGTACAAATAAATTTCAATATCTAACTATCCAAAGCTTAAGACAAAGTCTCTTAAAATGGTTTGCAGGTAAATGTGTCAGATAAAGTGAAGAATGTTACTATATTTTTAAGATACATTATTCTACACTGCTTGAGAAAAATTCTCTTATCTCATTTGAATATAGTTAGTCAATGAAAACAGTTTCTTGTAGAAAGTGTCCTCTTTATTGATGAACAAAAAGTTTTCACCCCCAAAATATCTGTTTGGTTAATAAGAAAATCCTAAAACTTTTCAGGAATAGAGAAAATTATTAAAATGATGACTCAAAAAATAAAAATTAAAGGAAGACAAAAAGAAGCACAGAAAGATAAAGAAAAGAATAAAAAAAAGAGGAAAGAAAGAAAGAGACTTTGAAGTATAAATATATACAACTACATTTTTTAACAAATATTTTTGGTAAAGATATTGCTGTTTATACAGTTCATGCATCAAAACATGCTTACTCATGCAAAATTTATTAAACTGCATTCTTCAGTTGAAAGCAAACTGTAGGACAGGATTAATTAGCACAGCATGTGTGAAAGCTTTCTTTCTCTGTTCCTTGTCCGTTGCTATGGTTACACTACAGGAAGAGCACTACACTACCTTTTAAAAGAGATGCAGTTCATGGATTATTATCAAAACTTCCTATATTAATGTTTAGTTTGATTTAAAAGTCAAAAAGCAAAGCACAGGTTATATGCACGTTGCTGCTTTGGCTGAGTATGTGCTCATTAAGGAATACAAGTTCCAATGGGCATCTAAAACAGCTTGCAGAAAATTTAGTGTATCCAACTTTACAGTATTGCCATTTCTAGCAAATGAAAGACCCCAGAGTAAAGAGGATAATCCTGCTATTCAAGCCCTACTGCCAATGATTCAAAGTTGAGCTGCCCTGATACTAGCATAGTCGAATCTTGAATTTCTAGAGGAGTAAAGCAGCTTTATAGGTAACCTCTTAACCAAAAAAAATATTCCTTCTCACATCTCTGTAAGATGGTTATCTTATAGATAATATCTACTGCTACCCTGAGCCTGATTCTACCCTCTGGCATGGACGCAGAATAAATCACAGGATAGTGCTCCCGACATTTTCCCTAAGCACAACAGTCATTCAGCACCAAACAATGGAGACTCTCCAGGACTTACCACAATAGCTCTCTCTGCCCCATTAGACTCTGCTGACCACTCCCTTCCTTCTACATTTTCCCATTTTTTTTCTCAGATATAGAGTAGTTAACCAGAAATGACTTGGTTTCCTTCTAGGAACTTCCCCTTTTTGCCTCTTAAATGCTGATTTTTGTCTATGGCTATATACACATATGCTCAAACCAGTGCTTTCTCAAATATATACACTCTATAGGTCACTGGGCCTTATGTCAAGTTTTTAACTGTCATCCATAGATGATTTGTCCCAAGATTTTATCTCCAGCTTATGCTTATCCTTCGGCTCCAGACCTGGTTCTATGTAAGCCCCACTAGCCATAGGTACTAGAAGGCACTCAATATAACTCCAATCAGAACAATACAGAGAATACACCAAAAGAGACCAGGGGCAAATGCATTTGACTAGTAACTGTTTTATGTTCCAAAAACAGCCCAAGGTTCTTTCCTTTTAGCTGTCAACAGATGTACACTAGAACTTATATTCTATGCACATTTAATTATTCCTTCAAATTCCAGTGCATCCTTTTTTGTAGGTGGTAAAACTGGCGGGATTTAAGCAATCTCTTTAACTCTATGGAGAAAACTGTTGAATCTAAGATAAGGCTCAGAAATAATTCTCATTCCTTTGCTTTGACTAAGGAATTGAGAAGGAACTGGCAACATTCACTTACTCCTTTCTAATGAAGTAAAATTAATAATAGGAAAAGCTAGGTGAATTTGTACAGTCAACTAAAATACGGCATAGAAATAGTATATCTCATTACTTCAGAGTCTTTCCATAAAATGGGCTACCACTTTGTGTTGGTCAGTGGTTTCATATTATATTATAGAGCCACTCCCATACCTCCTTCCCCAAATTAAACAATCAGAAAAAAAAGTCTTGCTCTTAATCACAGAATCAATATTTCTAGGAGAAAGGTTCCTTTCTGTATCACTTGACTCGAAACAAACATAAAATACTTGGATAATATTTTACCATAAGACAGTTGCAGTGGGCAAGGGAAAGACTTGAGGCCTTCTCTATTCCATGAATCAGTCCATGGGGTGAAGGTTTTTCCTACTCCACAGCCAAAGACTGACCAAGAATTTCTTTTTTGATATAATTTTAAATGGAATGTTCTCCCTCCTAGAGGATTTATACTATATTAAGTATCTTATGATGTGCTAAACTGTTTGAAGACACTCTATTACTGCTTTTATAGTGTATCAATAAAAAACCAATCTTTTTTTCATCTTGAATGTATCTCAATCTTAAACATTTCTCCTGTCTCCAATTATCCAACTTCTAGTGTCTACATCTTCTAGTGTCTACAACTGACTGCTGTACATCACCACCCATCCATTCACCAAAGGTGGAAATATTGTTTCAGTGTAGTCTCCCTCTACTTACAAAATCGCAAAACCCAGTGGATTTTACTTTATAATTTTCCCTCTTTTATTCCTCCTCCTTAGGTCCTCATATCATCTCTTGCTGGATTATTACACTAGAAAGTCTGCCCATGGCACAATATTATCTTTAAAATATAGATAATAAATTATCTACATTTATTAAAACTATTTTTATTGTTGGCCAGGCATGGTGGCTAACAACTGTAATCCCTGCACTTTGGGAGGCCAAGGAAAATGGGTCACCTGAGGGCAGGAGATCGAGACCAGCCTGGCCAACATAGTGAAACCCCGTCTCTATTGAAAATATAAAATTAGCTGGGTATGGTGGCTCGCACCTGTAATCCCAGCTACTTGGGAGGCTGAGGCATGAGAATCACTTGAACCCAGGAGGTGGAGGTTACAGTGAGTCAAGATCATGCCTGAGTAACAAAGCAAAACTCTGTCTTGAAAAGCAAAAACAAAAACAAAAATTAATTTTATTGTTTAACTGGAACATTCCTCAATGTGAATAACAGTAACAATAACAACAAAAGACTTAAATGCCCAATCTACTCACATAATGACTATGAGAGGTGGATACCGGCAATTCCCTCCCTCTTATTTGACTTAATAGGAAGTATATTCTTCCCAGAAAATCGGGCATCTTGAGGACAGGTCTATGTTTTTTTTTTGTTGTTGTTTTTTGTTTTAAAGTATATTTGCCATCTTATGGTATTGTTTAATGTGGAAAAGTAGTTTCAAGATTACAATTAAAATATCCTTTTCTTTCCTTTGAATGTAACATCTTTGTTTCGGTTCCTGTCCAGACTTTTAACAGTGCTACTTTTTACAGGAAACCAAAATCCCTTAGTCTTTCTACTAAATAAGGGTATTCTTTGAACATAAATAAAAAGAAATTAAGTCCAGAGACATTGAAACATGTTAAGGTAACATTTGATTCTATTTAATTATTCCTGCATTTTTAAAATTCAATAAATTATACCTATCCTAAAGGGTAAGGATTTAAAATATATATATATTTCATTTGGCTGGGCACAGTGGCTCATTCCTGTAATCCCAGGACTTTGGGAGGCCAGGCAGGTGGATCACCTGAGACCTGGAGGTCAAGACCAGCCTGGCCAACATGGTAAAAATTCTCTACTAAAAATACAAAAAATTAGCCAAGCATGGTGGTGGGCACTTGTAATCCCAGGTACTCAAGAGGCTGAGGCAGAGAATCACTTAAACCCAGGAAGCAGATGTTGCAGTGAGCCATGATCGCACCACAGCACTCTAGCCTGGGCAACAATAGCTATATATATGTGTGTATATACATATATATATATATATATATATATATATATAATAGAAATAACAACATGTTAATATAGGCATTCCAAAGAAGACAGAAAATATTCAAACAATTAATTTTCATATACAGCCAGGAATTTGAACTTTTTTTCTATTTTTTTCTCTTTTTGCATAGAAAATAAAATCAATATGTTTTTCTGGAAAATAACAACTTTAAGTGAAATTGATAGAGGTTGTAAACCAACTAGTTAGAATTCTTGACTAAATACTATATGAGAAACATGCTTTTGTTCCTAGAGCATTAGCATGCATGTTGGAAGACTTGCGATATGGCAAAACTAAATGCCTGGTAGTGGTTCTGGCACCAACTAGTTTGTTATTTCTCCTTGATGAAGTGACTTAAGCTTTCTAGTCTTGGTTTCACTATGTGTACAATGAGGGACCTGAGATCTGGGGTCAGCAAACTATGGCCTGAGAGCCAGCCATTTGTCTTTGTAATTAAATTTTGTTGGAAAACAGCTACATCCATTCACTCACGTATATAGCTGCTTTTGTACTATACAGCTGAGCTGAATAGTTGACAGAGACCATCTGACCCATAGGCTATGATATTTAGTGCCTGTCCCTGTAATAAAAAGGCTGCTGACTCCTGGGACAGACTAGGTTAAATTTAAGGTTCATTCAAATTCTAACACTTAGTGATTCTAAGAAAAGGTTTTTCACTAAAATCTTCATTCAATGTATGAAGATCATATATGCTCAAGTTCTTAAGCAGCCCTTTAAATAATTCCACTTCAACAATCCCATCACATCACATCTGCATTAGCAGAGAATGCAAAATCATTTTCAATAGAGTATATGTGAATATATCATCATTTTCACAGTTCACTGGTTTACATTTCATTTTCTAGTTTCTGCTTCTCAGTTAATGATACTTGTAGTTATTATTCCAATGCTAGATGACAACACAATATAAAAAATGAAATTCAAAACTTGACTAAATCAGCAATTTTGATGAATTCCATAACCATGCTGATTTACTTCTAATTTTCAAAAATTAAAGGTAAAACACATTAATTCATCATAAGAATCTGTTTTAAGTCAAGGCATAATATTCAGAACTCTTAAGGCATTTGTTTGTAAATATGTATTAATATATACTCAAAACATTATATAAGTATGTACCTGTATGTGTTAAAGAGAAAATATTTATTGAAATAATTACAACCATAATGAGGTCACGTAAGGTAAGACTAATTGTGATTTATGCTAGAGATATACTTTGCACTTGATAGGAAAGATGCCAATCTAGAAAGATAAAATTTATTATACAGACATATTTTAAATGACAACTTATGCTCTTGTTAGCATATTAATTTCTTTAGTTTTCAAAAGAAAAATTAGTATGAGTGTTTATATGGGAGGCCTATGAGAAAACTTTCCCATTTCCTTCCTAAACCACCTAGATTTCTTTTTCTTTTTTTCTTTTCTTTCCTTTTTTTTTTTTTAAGTAGGAAAAGAAGGCAATATCCTTACCTAGTCTTATTATAGAGAACAGAAAATGATGAAAATCAGTGGATGTGCAGTGTTCCTTATACAGAGGCAAAACCAATGATGATTTATAGAGCAGTTATAATCTGTTAGGTACGGTAATGGTTTTAAATGTATTATATCATTTAATGGTTTCACAACTTAGAATACTGTAAGATTATTCATACCCCAATATAGCAGAAAAAAACCCAAATGCCCTGAGAAACTAATTTACCCCAGATCATACAGTAATAAGTGGCCATGCCCCCTAGAAGACTGGGAATTTGGGAACAGGTTGCCTGGCATGTATTGGGCTCTTATTGGGTGGTAGCCTACAGCAGTAGGTCCAACGTCCAGAATGGTGACTGGTTACCATAAGGTTGTGGGACGGATGGTAGTGAAGATAGGAATGGGAACTGAACTGAAAACACAGGCTGGTTGTTCGGAAGGAGGTTCCAAAAACATGAGTAAATTAGAGACAATGATTGATGCTGTCTAGAGAGCCTCCAGGACAAAATGCCTGTGAGGAAAGGAGAAAATTGATAAGGAAATACTGCCCAGAAAAGCTCAGGAAACTTCAAGCTAGTGTCCAGTTGCTGAAATAAGATCGATTCTTAATTTGCTTTGTTTGTTGGTTTGTTTTGTTTAAAGTGGAAAGGGTGGAAGGCAGTAGCCCCATAAAGCCAGTTCCCCTGGCTTGCCAGGGTAACAGCGGGAAATGGAAACTGTAGGGAGGGGGGACCGAGAATAGAGAATGGTCTATTTATCTTACAGGATCCTAAAGACTCATTTTTTTTTTTTCCAAAATCTCAAATTGTGGTGTAGTCAAAGCCAATCTTAAGGGCACATAATAAATAACACTGAAAGAAAAGGCTCTTCTGAAATGCCCTGACTAAAGTGAATTTTTAAAACATTCCATGAGATAAAAATAGGCAATTACTTTCCAACATGAACTAGGAGGTTTTCATGTTTTTCCAATAATAAATGCCCTTATGAATTAGTGCAAATTAATGAGGCAATTATTGAGCAAATTCAAGAAAAAAGAGGTTTGGGTCATATTGAATTACTATAATGCTTTTAAATTTTATAGTTGCTGTCCAAGTTTTCTGCATTATTTTTACTATGCTGTTAGTATTTTTTTTCTCTCATCATTCTATGTGAGGAGAGGGCTATTGAAAGACATATACATCTTTATTTTGATAATTTTAAAGGTGTTTTGTGACATCTGGTGACAAGCTTGGTTGTCTTGAAATTGGAGTTGAGTGTTGCTAATGCAGTAAATAAGCATCACCACTTTGAATCTCCAAAAGAAGCAACTGGGGAATATTTTCAAAAATACATTAATTCCATGAAATAAATACATGCCACAATCACTGCAAAGAAGAAGCATCACCAAGCTTTCATGCAGGCAAGGATCTAAGACAGTCTGTATCTTCTATAATATTCTTATTTATTTTTAATCAGAAAGAAAATTGAGGCCCAAAGTTCTGTCCATTCTGCCTCCACTGTTTCTAATCTGTTCCCTTCTTTCTCCCCACTGCTACTGCCACATCAGACCCTCAGACTTAAACACTTCTGGGTCTTGAATCTATTAACTCATCTCCTAGCTGCAAAGTTAGACCTTCCTATTCCTCTTCTATATTTTGATGAAGAGGTAGTTTCACATAGTATATAAGAACTCCCTCTTTGGGGTCAGGTATGATTGTCACTTACAAGTTGTGTGATTTGGGGCTGAGTTTCAGTGGCTTTGCCTGTGAAATGCATGTAGTAAAACTCTGTCAGATATTCTCAATTTGCCTCTTCTGATGCATTCTTGATTCCCTGTCATCCTGTTCTTTGTTCCCCACAGGTTGTCCTTAATGAGTATGTAATTACAAACTCCTTGTCCCCTTGCCCGAAGTTGGGTTTGGCCAATGGGCAGCAAACTGACCAAAAGATCATAAAGAAGGAAAAAAGTGAGGTCATTATATTTGTTCTCCTGGCTTCTTCCCAGCTGGACAAAGAAATGGTATTGGCTAAGTTCTTCCTTGGAAGGCTGCAGCTCTTGCTCAGGCAGTTCCAAAACCAATTTCTCTAAATCTCTCCAGGAGGAGGAGTGAAATTTTCCACACTATTGCTAGCCTGAAGAGGCTTCACATACTTAACCCTGCCCAGAGTTTCATAAGCAGTCCCTTCATCAGACACTCAATTGCCCCATTTGTGTTGCCCTTTGTTTCCTTCTAGAACCCTGATACAAGAGCCACATCTAACTCAAAGGGTATTTGTGCAAATTAAATGAGACAATGCATGAAAAATGCTTCATCATACAGTTGGCCTAGAGTAACACTTAACTCATACTGGCTATTACCATGAACTAAAACACCATCCAATCAAACCAGTTCTCTGCTAAAAAATCTTAATAGATACTCTGGGCTTTATCCTGAAATCCAAATTCCGAGGAATAAAAAGAACATGTGACTACCCTAGCCTTGTTTCTTCCCATCTCTTTCTATATTCTAGCCAACTGTTAGCAGTCAATCAAATTACTTGTAATTATTTTTTTCTTATGTCAGTTCATTGGCACAACATGGTATCATATCCTGTAATTATTAATACTTACTCAGCAGATGATTCCTACATATCCTTCAAAATTATACTCAGGGCCAAGGACTTAGAAGCTTCCCTGACTAGCCCTCCCTTTCCTGGTCCAGGTGATGAACGTTCCTCTGTTCTCTGATTTACCTTGGCACTGCACTTACACAGATAAACATAGCAAAGTCATTCACTTATATGTCAGCTGCCACCTGTCCCACACAGGTGGAGCAGACCAGTTTTCCCAAAATAGGGCCACATTTTTTTCCCTTTTTGAGAAAGGATCTTACTCTGTCACAAAGGTAGGTGAAATGTGGCCCTGGCCAGGTGCGATGACCCACGCCTGTATTCCCAGCCCTTTGGGAAGCTGAGGCAGGAGGATCGCTTGAGCACAGGAGTTTGAGACCAACCTCTGCAACATGGCAAGTTCGTGTCTCTAAAAAAGATTTAAAAATTAGCCAGGTATGGTGGTACACTCCTATAGTCTTAGCTACTTGGAGGCTGAGCTGAGAAGATCACTTGAGCCCAGGAGTTTGAGGCTGTAGTGAGCTGTGATTGTGCCACTGACTTCAGCCTGACTGACAGTTTCTGGCATGACATCTGACCTACAGTAAGTCTACTGATAAACTGACATATCTAGCAAGAACAACCACCTAGTATGAACCTCTAAAGCAGAGGTTCGTTTGGCAGATGGCACTTGTGTGTCATCCCAGCCTACAGGGATAAACCTGTCTTAGTCCATTTTTTGTTGCTATCAAAGAATACTTGAAACTGGGTCATTTATAAGGAAAAGAAGTTTATTTTGGCTGATGGTTTTGGAGGCTAGAAAGTCCAAGATCAGGCAAGCTGCCTCTGATTGGCTTCTGGATAGTTTGGTATTGTGTCATCATGTGGTGGAGAAGTCGAAGGATGAAGTGGGCATGAACAAAAAGGGCAAACCATGAGAGGCAAGCTTAGTTTATAACAATCCACTCTCTTGGTAAATAATTCAGTTCCCTGAGAGCAAGAACTCACTCACTCCTGTGTGGATTAACCCAGTCCTGCAAGAGCAGCATTAATTCCTTCTGACAACCTAATCATCCCTTAAAGATCCCACCTCCGAACACTGCCACACTAGGGACCAAATTTCCAACACATATTCTGGGGGAAACACTCACACTATAGCAGGACCCACCCCAACTCATTCAGAACACCTATGTTTTCACCTTGAGGCTTAAATAGAAAACCTATCCTTAGATTTCAAAATGTTAAAAGAACTTAATTTGAGTTCTTTTTTTAAAGTTGAATTATGTTAAAGCTCAAGATCTATTTTAGGGGGTAAGAACCCCAAAAACATACATAAAACACTTTAATCTGTTTATGATGCAAATGAATATTTTAAAGAAAAATACAAGGCTATTAAATAAGGCTATTAATATTCTTATTTATACCATAAAGCTATTAATATATAAGCTACCAGCCCTTTAATACAAGTAATGGACCCACTTTCCTGACTAATCAATTTTTCTCAAATTTATCTAATACAACATTTGAATTTTAGATAAATAAACCTCAAGAATTATTCAATCTGTCCTCTAAACTTTCATATTACATCTCAATCTCTATTCAGCTCACTTGGCAGACAGTATATAAATCTTTTATTATTTATATTTTTATCTCTGTTTACCTCTCTGGCTGTACAAAATATGCTCTCTAAGAGCAAGGATCATTTCTTATGATTGTCTCATTTTTTTTACCACCACTCCTCACCCCTTCTGCATCTATATGTAACATTGGGTCTTATGTAAAATGTACAATTTAGATAAGACTAAGTCTGTGTAAAACACACTTGGAAAGGGGATTAATTCTTCCTTTACTTACTAGGAATCCAGGCTATGAATTATTGTACTTAGATGTGTTAAGCCAGCTTAGATCTCAACCATAGAAATATCAGGCTTCTGATTCAGCATGACACCTTAGCTGCCTCTCAACTAGTTAACTTGAGTGATTGAGAGGTGTGCCCACACTCAAAAGTTTTTTTAAGAAAAACCTTTGATGGGCAGAAGTATAAAAATACTCATTTCAAAGCTTCCAGCTGTTCAGCTTTACTGAAGAAAGAGACCTGAATTTACCTTTGAGGCTGTTTCTTTCTTCTTGGAAAATCAACTTAATGGCGAATCCTCTTATATAAATATAAAGCAAGTCCCTACCCACTGTTCTGGGGCAAGCAGTGAAATTAACCTGCATCTTGATGTTTCAGAGGAAAGGGTTTAATGCAAGCTGGGTGCATGTTTTGGCAGAGCCATGTTTCTGAGGCTCTGTGGCTTCTTTGAAGATAATGTTTACTGACTCAGGAACATAGAGGCTGCACAATGATGCTTCCCCCTGTTCTTGATCAGCGGTTTTCAGGAAGAAAGCGTGTATGTTGAAAGCTATTTTTTCACCCTCCAAAGGAGCAGACCAATAAAGCCCAATTTGCAGTAACATTTAAGTCTAAATCTCACAAGGATTACTGATATTGGACTGTCGCTTGTGATCTGATCCTTAATCCCTGAAGCCACAAGTCATATTTCCTTATTGTGAAATTTCTCAAGATTAAACTGTTCCTCTGATTTGTCACCCAGCCCTCTACCTTGTATAAATATGTGCTATGATTGTTCTACTGGGGCTGGAGGGCAGAGTCCCCAATCCTGTGGTTGGGGGATGAAAGGTGGACTCCAAGATCTAAAATGAGACTTCACCATGCACCTTAGATTCTCACAAGGAGAGAACATTCCTTCCTGAGCCTTGCGGTTGTAGGGCCTGAATTCCAGGTAGCACCCCTGGGGTACGATCACTAGGGAAGTAGAGAATCCAGCCCTAGTCAGAAAGAGATACACAGAAAATAAAGAATAAGGGATCCCTTTATCCAACCCTGAGACTGATCCTCTAAGCTCAGAGCAGAGCACTTTGAAGAGAAGTGTGTGATACCTCTGCTCTGTCCTGCCCATCTACAAATGTCTAGGTTTCATAAAATCTTGCTGAAAATGACAGCCAGATATCAGGCCAGCTTTGCCCTTTGGCAGATGGTAAAGGAAGCCAGAATAGCCATGTCAGTGGAAGACACCAGGGAGGAGCCAGGTGTGCCTTAAGGGTCAACATTAGAGGAACTTTTATGATGGCATGAAGAGAAACAGCAGGGTATAAGAGCATGAGGTACTTGCTTCAGATACAACAGAACAACACCTGACGTACTTGTGCAAACTTCCAGGGCCCATGCTGGGTGCAGTGGCTTGCACCTGTATTACCAGCTACTTGGGAGGCTAAGGTAGGAAGATTGCTGGCACTCAAGAGTCTGAGTCCAGCCTGGGCAACACAGCAAGATGCCATGTCTACAAAACATTAAAAAAATAATAGCTGGGTTTGGGAGTGTGCACCTGCAGTTTCAACCACTAAAGAAGCCGAGGCAGGAAAATCACTTGAACTCAGAAATTTAAGGCTACAGTGAGTTATGATTGCACCACAGCTCTTTAACCTGTCTTGCGCTCCTGCAAGACCCTGTCTCTAAAAACAGACACACAAACAAATAACCATGGCCCATGCTGAGGAGCCCCCAATGTCCTGGAAAGGGAGGAAGCTATAAAGAAATCTAGGGTAAGTGATTCAGGCAGTGCGTACAGCAAGTGCTCACGCTCTGAGACACAGCGGGCCTGGCATGTGACAGGTATGGTGAGGAGGTCCATGTGATAGAATGCAGCACATCTTTCATGCACTTTGGTGCATCCATGCTTCCAGGCACCCTCCCCACATCCCTTTCTCTGCCACTTCCCATATCTGATTCTAATCCCAACCCAGCCTCTAATTTTTCTTTGATTCCAGAAGTTACTAGGTATTTCTCCCTGTTGCAGACTTTCTCAAGATTCAACCGCACCTCTGATTTGTCACCCAGTGCTTTGGCTTGAAGCATCACCATCACAGGAAAGTGGGCCTAACCTATTTAAGGCAGAGGCCATGCCTGATTGTTGAAGCCCCCAGGATCAACACATGAGTAATGTGTTCATTGAGTTAACTGGTTGAACTGAACTTGAAAGCCATTGATTATTTTTCAGAAGTTTCAGAGAGTGACCAATGGCAACTTTAGTCAATGGCAACATGTATGTGTGTGTGTGTGTGTGTGTGTGTGTGTGTGCGTGCGCGCGCATGTATATCTCACATATATGTGTGTATTTAACATCACATATATGTGTGTGTGTATATATCTCATATATATATATATCTCATATAATTTTTTTTTTTTCCAGACAGGATCTGGCTCTGTCACCCAGGCTGGGGCACAGTGGTGTGATCACAGCTCACTGCAGCCTTGACCTCCTGGGCTCAAGCGATCCTCCCACCTCAGGCCCCTAAGTAGCTGGGACTACAGGCACATGCTACCACACCTGGTTGATTTTTATGTTTTTTGTAGAGATGGAGTTTTGCCATGTTGGCAGGCTAGTCTAAAATTTCTGGACTCCAGTGATCTATCCGCCTCAGCCCCCCAAAGTGCTGGAATTAACAGGCATGAGCCACTGTATCCAGGCTTATTGTACATTTATACATACAAAAACTATGGGCATGGAGATTCACTGTGACATTGTTTACAGAAAATGACTAAAAATAACCTCAAACTCCAGGAGAGAACTGAAATTACAGTACAGATACAAAATGCAGCCAATAAGGCCAGTAAATTGCTATGTACCAATATGCAACCAACTATAATATATTGTTAATGGAAAAGGCAAAATAAATAATGGGGGCCTATTAGGTATTATTTGTGTAAAAAATGTGTTTACACTTGCATATTGGATCTCTGGAAAGATGCATAAGGAACTAGTAAAGGCAACTGCCTGTGGGGAAAGGAAACAGGAGAGAGAACATTTAACTTCCACTATACTCCCATTTTGTGCTCTTTGCAATGTCTATTACTGGGTGTACATGTTATCTACTGGAAAAAAAAATTGTTTTTAAAGAGAAAAAGAAAAAGGGTCTAATAAGTCCTCACACAGCCCTGGGCAGTCTCAGCTCTCCACATCCCCCAAGATTACAGCCTTATTTCTTTATGGTATGGGTCCTAAAATAGTCATTGGTTGTAAATGACAGACTTTTTATGGCATGGAAGGAAAACTGGTGGCTGGTAGGAGAGAGTTAAAGACTGGATGGAACAAGCAGAAATAAATTACTATTTAAATATTCTCACTAGTACAACCAAGTTGCCTTCCAAAACTCAGGTTTGTCTGTATAACAGCTCACTTAGCTACTAAAACCTGGGATAGGCTTGCATGAACAATCTGAATCATCAGACAATTTAGAAGTTAAAAAATAAAATCTTCTTTGAAGTGAAATTTGCTTGCAGAATAAATCTTGTAATAGATTGCTATAAGATGATGAAATTTTCAAAACTGGCCAAGTGTTAGAACTATTAAAACAAAATTATATAATTCACAAAATAAATGCAATGAATGCTGCATTGCTACATCCAATAAGACTGTACTAATAACCAGTACAAATGAATGCAAGAAAACAGTTGAATAGATTTTGATAAGTTTGAATTTAGTGTCAACAACTTGACAATCTATGTAGCCTCACTTGTCAGTAAACATTACACATGCTACATTTTAGAGGACCAAGAGTGTTCACAGAAGACTGCTATGGTTTTTAAAGAGCTGGCAGCAATGAAACCCAAACTTATCTTGTACTATACTAGACAACTGTCTTAGCCTTTAAGAATTACAGACAGAAACCTAACATCTGAAACACATGTCCTTGTTTTTCAGAATCTGTTATGTACACTTTAAATATTCCCATCTTGTCAGTCCAAATAATTTGTTCTTCACTACAGTTACCTTCGCCAATAAAGCTTTATTTGAAATCTTACAATATGGCTGAAGACACCCGAAATTTAGAAACCTTTTTCAAAACAAATTTTAGTTATAGAATCATAAAGTGCTATTTTGCTATCCACTCTTTTATTGATATTCCTGTTTCCTTCATTAAATATTTTGTTAAAGGAACAAAAAGGGGAAACTATATTTGAAATATAAGTCTAGAAGTAAAACTTAGTACATGTGGACTGATTAATCCTGGAAATTATATGTTAAAATCCCAAAGTATGAACCAATAAATCATGGGCACAAAATTACTTTAAATCTATTACATAATTTTAAAGATGACAATGCATCAAATGTTGTAAACAAATAGAGTATACATGTGTCAAAACAAATTTCAAGGGAGTTAGTGTTCAAAATCAAACCAAATACACATGGACTTTTAAAAAGATATCCTTTATAATATCAATTATTTTCTGTAAACCTTGCTTTGTTTCAATTATTGGCAACTTTACACATCATTAACTTTTAAGTCAAAAGGTAAGCCATTTAACGTAACACTTTTTCTAAAAATAGTTTTCTTACATTAACATTCATTTTTGCAACATTATTATCATAAAGTCACAAATGACTCATTAAAAACAATTTATTGACTTCACGTACTTCCTATGAAGAGCTAATTTGCTGGCAATGTGTGAGGTATTAAGTTTGGGTTGAGTTTTTACTATATTAATAGGTTTTATTCCACAAAGACGTTTAATAAAAACAACATAACATTAGCAAGTTGGCCTTTTGAGGAGAGAAGAGATACCTATGACAAAGGCCACATGTTCGGAAGGTAGCTCTGCAATACGTAAAAGCCTCGTCAGTCTGTGTGCTCATTTAGCCCAAGAGCTGACATTCTTATTACACAAGCTCTCAAATCTTCAGGATTTGGTGGAGTTATTCAAGTGGTTTTGAAAGACTCACAAAGCAAAGATGCATTATTCATTTCAAAAAGGATCGCCATTTAGTACCACACAAAAAAAATTTGTGTTTAGCAATATTACACGAAAAGAAAATATAGGGTGACATAAGTCAACAATTTGTAAAAATCTTATCAGTTAGTGGTATAATTTAGGATCTACAATTTGTACTTTAGTATAAATTATAATACACATAAAAATTCAAAACTACTCTTTTTTAATTATCTTTACAAATATTATAAAAATTGTGTGATATGAACTTACTCTAACTACATTTTATAGGTTTTCAGAATACCATAAATAGGATATTTTCAGAAATAATAACTTTAAAGACAAGTATACTAAATTATAATATTACAAATTATTTCATTATCTATGTATTCCTTTGAAAATCTCACTGAACCAAATGCTTTATTATCAGCTCACTGGGTATTAGTAAGAACAACTGAACTGCAAAGGTGTAGAACAGGGATTGGCAAATTATGTCCCGTGAACCAAATCTGCCCACATACATTTGTTGACATGGTGTCTGTGGCTGTTTTTTCATTGAAACAATAGATTTGCATAGTTGCAACAGAGGTTTCCTGGGCAAAAATATTTATTATCTAGCTCTTTACAGAAAAAGTTTACCAACATCTGATCTAGACAGAAATTTTGTTTTCCATGCAGCTTGTTTATTATTTGAAATCCTACTATTCCAGATCAAGGTCTGAAAAAAACAAAAAATAATGGTAAGAAATATAATGTTTACTTGACTGCTACAGGGAACCAGAGTACTTTCTGAGCTGATGAAAGTGTTCTACAACTTGATTGTGGAGATGGTTTTCACACTATATACATTTACCAAATGCATCAAATTGTAAATGGTAATTTGGTTTTATGTAAAATGCAATAAAAAATGAAAACATTTGAAGATAAGTTCACCTCATTTTTGGAGTTGGATAATAAAAATATCAAAATAAAAAGAGAATAAAGGAAAATCAGCTAATGATTTGAGCTATGCAATTCCTGACAGAAATGTTTCTACAGTTTACATATAAATTACACAATACACGACAATGTAGAATTTTGAAAACTTATTCTTAAATATATTTACACTGTTCTATACTTTGAATTATTTATTTGTGTGTTTGCTTGCTTATTTATTTATTTATTTAAATCATACCTCACTGAAGCCTTGAAATCCTGGGCTTATGTGATCCTCCTGCCTCAGCCTCCCAAGTAGCTGGGACTACAGTTATGCACCACCATGCCCAGCTAATTAAAAAAAATATATTTGTAGAGATAGGGTACCACTACATTGCCCAGGCTAGTTTCAAACTCTTGGCCTCAAGTGATCCTCCCTTGTTGGCCTCCCAGAGTTTTAAGAATATAGGCATAAGCCAACATACCTGGCCTAAAATATTTTAATTTAGATGCCAGACACAGCATGAGTATTCATTCGTGTACCAAGAAGTAAGTGGTAGATCAGGGAGTAGTTAATGATTTTGTGATGAAGAGTATTCCCTTCCTGAGGGCATCCAAGTTGAGGCTTCAGGATCAAAATATTTAAGGAATTATTCAGCTTTAGATACATATCAGAAATTAAAACCATGATATATAACAAGGATGAACAAACCCATTATCTACTAACAGACTCTAATAACTACAGTGAGTTCAAAGGAAAAAAGAGAAAAAAAGCTACAGGAGACCAGTTTTCTACACAAAAGTTTTCTCTTCATTAAAAACCTCAGTAGTAGATTTCATTAATATTTTGAGGTAAAAGGAAGCAAATGACTTATTTATGTTGGAATATGATGTTACCAGATTTCCATATAAAATTTGTGACCATTTCATGGAAAACATTTGTCTGTTTTCTCCTGCATTTCTGGTATCTCACATAAATCTCCACTTTTCTATCAACTTCATTTAGGACAACTAATAAACTGGTGATTAGCTGTTGAAAATTTTCGACAAATTACTAAAATCACATGGCCTTAAAATGTAATTTACATATTGTTTTAAAAAAACATAATTTTCTAAAAAGGAAAAACATATTGTTATGAAAGTACAGAGAGAAACCTGTGAAATATGTTAACATGGGCCAAATTAGAGAAGGCAGACAACAAATTTTATTGTCTTCTTCTTCCTTTTTTTTTTCTTTGAGACAGGGTCTCACTCTGTTGCCCAGGCTGGCATGCAGTGGCACAATCATGGCTCACTGTAGCCTCAACTTCCCTCTATTAATCCTCCTGCTTCAGCCTCCTGAGTAGCTGGGACTCAGCTGCATGTCACCACATGTAGCTAATGTTTAATTTTTGTAGAGACAAAATTATAGGGTCTCACTATATTTTCCAGGCTGATCTGTAACTCCTGAAATCAAGCGATCCTCCCACCTCAGCCTCCCAAAGTGTTGGGATTACAGGTGAGAGGCACCATGGCCAACCTATGTTCTTCTTTATGACTATCTGTGACCTCTATTTTAAAATAAGGCACATGTATTACTTACAACTGTAAAGAAACAAATACAAAAAAAATCTTACTGATAGATATATTAATGAAAAAAAGAATAGATGTTATCATGGGTATAATCGCTCATTATATAAAGATAGGTATACATGTAATTAAGGAATTTATAGCTGCTGCAATCATAATAAGCAAATGTTTCAAGAATTCTCTTTTGTATTATCTTATTGTGAATGTTTTGAACAATGAATATATCTTGAAAATAATTGTGCATTCTCCTTTTGTATAATGTAAAGATATATTTTAAAATTTTCCTTGAATTTACTTTTAAAAATGCTTTCTGAAAGCATTAAAATTTGGCATTCCTTTCCTTAATTACCTAGTTTCAGTCAATGGAATGATGACTGCTATGGTTTGAGTGTTTATCACCTCTCAAATTCATGATGAAATTTACTTGTCATTTTAGTAGTGTTAAGAAGAGAGACTTTGAAAAGCTCATCAGGTTATGAGAGCTCTGCCCTCATGAATGGATTAATGGCATTATGGCAGGAGTGGCTTCATTATCTTGGGAGTGGGTTCCTTATAAAAAAGTGAGTTTGGGCCCCTTTTGTGTCTCTTTCTTGCCCACTCTTGTCCTTCTACCTGCTGCCCTGGGATGATGCAGCAAGAAGACCTTCGCCAGATGCTGGCCTTTTGCTCTTGGACATGTCAGCTTCCAGGGGACTGAGGAAATACATTTCCATCCCTTATAAATTACCTAGTCTGTACTATTCTATGATAGCATCACAAAGTGGACTAAGACAATACATGAAGAAAGACAATAAAATCTCCATTCCAGATCATGCTGTCAGTCCCAGTAATTCTGTATTTGTTGAATTTCTTTAATTTTTTCATGAGCCAAGCAAATTTACTTGGAAATTAGCAAACGTAGTTTTAAAGAAATAACCACAAATTGTGTGTATATATCTGTATATCTATATCTGTATCTGGTAGTGAATGAAATAACTTACCTAAAATAATAGTTTTTAAGGAACATTAAAAAATATTAAAACCCGTAACTTAAAGCTAATATAGATCACTGAATCAATTCTTATTTTTTTAATTTACAAAAAACTAAACTGTCCTTTTAAGTGACTGGTCCAAAATCATAAAGCTAATTGGTGACAAAGTTAAAAGAAATACTTGGGCTCCCAATTCCTTGATACCATGCTTTTAAAACTACATTTCACTGCAAAAGGAGCCTGTCTGTTTGCTGCCATCTCTGCTCAAGGAAAGGACTTCCAGAAAAGACACAGGGTTCCTACTTTCTCAGCCCCAGTCTTTGCTGTGAGCCTTGGCTATCACTCTCCTTCTATCCTAGAGGACTGGCAAATGGGACCAGGACTTACTCGCTCAGCCTGGCCTCCTTCGATCTGTCAACTGGCCCTGTACACGGCAAACTGTACATTGCTGGCACCTGGCTGTGGGCTCTGCCATAGTCCCAGGGACATATCTGGGCAGGGACTGGTCCTGGCCTAAGTCCTGCCTGACTGGCAGCAGGTTCAAGCTGATAGGATGCCAGAGAAACACATGCTGAAGCCCTCTTGTGCCGCCACCCTCACACCCCAAGGCCTCCTGGGCACTGACTGCCTTTCCAGATGCACATGATGAAGGGTGGAGCTTGGATACTACAATTGGAGCGAGAGCAAGGGCTGGATGGAAACAATTCTGCCTAGCACAGGCTGCAGGCTAAATAGGAATAAAGCAAGTGGAGTGTCAGATCAGCAGCTGCTTCAGACATTTTGGAAAGAGGCCGGAAATAAATAAATAATAAAAAATATAACCAAATAGTTGCCATCTGTTACTGTTGCTATCATCTTATTGAAAATCTACTCTCTGGCTTTGCTGCCTACAGAACATCAACATTTCTGCTCATGGCTACACAGCAAAAGCTCTGTCTTCTGGAATGTTACTATGAGGAATTATGAAATATTACCATTATATAAATGTTACCTACCTTTACTTATACCAAGCTCTGCCTCTGTCATTGTCTTAAAACTTCATTAAATCCTATTCACCCTTTGAAAATAATTTTTAGGTCTTCCTCTCTAAATCTCCTAAGCAAAAAGTGCAATGTCCTTTTCTGGTCTCCCATCCTATATAAAAAGTTACTTGTCATACAATATAACTCGTAATATAAATTGTCTATTTTCTCAGTGTGCTGTTTGAAAACAATCTACAGTCCCCTGTTTACATAACTTCTCGACCTATTTTGCTATAAAGAAAAGGAAACTTATGTGAAGATTTAAAAAGATACTACAGGCAAAGTGCTTACCTCAGTGTCTGACATGAGCAACAACCAATAAGGTGCTTATCACCACTATGTATTATTAATCATCATCATTATCAATACCATTTATAAATCTTTACTCCCTAAGGTAGGTCTTGACATGCATTACATGCTAAGTTAACTATTCTTCTTTTTTTTTTTTTTTTTTTGAGACAGGGCGTCACTCTATCACCTGGGCTGGCATGCAGTGGCAAGATAATGGCTCAGTGCAGCCACGAAATCCTGGGCTCAAGCAATCCTCCTGCCTCAGCCTCCCAAGTAGCTGGGACTACAGTCGTGTGCCACCATGCCTGGCTAATTTTTTTGTAGAGATGGGGTTTCCCATGTTGTCCAGGCTGGTCTTGAACTCCTGAGGCTCAACTGATCTGCCTGTCTTAGTCTCCCAAAGTGCTGGGATTACAGATGTGAGCCATCATACCCAGCCAACTGTTATTCTTTATGGAAAACCATATCACATATTTTAATCACCATGACATAATTGGACAATTCATTTTACACCAACAGTGGCTGGCAAACTCTAAGGTGGTTCTCATGACTCCCTTGCCTACTTGTATTCACATTGTTGTGGAATCTTCTTCCTTTGAGTGTCTGTGAGAGGCTCTCAGTCCAAGAGACACAAATAACGAATTTTGTCAATAGCTACGTGAGCTCAGAAGTACTTTCCCAATCGAGCATTCAGATGAAACAGGAGAAGGCCAGGCTGACTGTGCAGAGTGAAGACAGACCTGGAAACAGAGGCTCCCAGCTAAGCCAAACCCAGACTCTTATCATACAGAAACTGTAAGATAATAACTCAGTGCTGTTTAAAGCAGCTTATTTTACGATAATTTGTTACACAAAAACAGGCAGCTAGTGTACCAACATTTCCCCAACTTATGTTTCACAGAGTCCAAAATTTGTTCTTAATCTAGTAAATCTGGGAGAAATAATGGCAGATTTAATTTTGACAGCAAAAGATCAAGAGCTTTTAATCATTGATGTACACTGAGATTCTACTGGTTGGGGGGAGGTGATAGAGATGCCCATATGCAGCTCATCCCAAACAGATATGACCAAGGACATTTTTTCTAATTTTAAAAATTATTTTTCATTTATATATGCTTCACAGACCACAGTTTTCTTTTTCTTTTCTTTTCGTTTATAAAATAGAGACAGAGTCTATGTTGGCCAGGCTGGTCACCAACTCCTGGGCTCAAGCAGTCTGCCTGCCTCAGCCTCCCAAAGTGCTAGGATTACAGGCATGAGCCACTGCTCTCAGCCGTAGACTACAGTTTTAGACATGACTTTTCAGATTCACAGAAGCTGTAGGAGACACAGAAATCTAAAGTCAGCTGTGAATGCCTCAGACAGGAGGCAGAACATGTGCAAAAGTGGACAACAGCCATCCCATGAAATGAGGGAAATTATCTGACTCTTCCTAAAAATATCCAAAGATGAAAGTTTCACTTCAAATATTTCTCTAATCCTTATCTTTTTATTTCTCTAAACCTACCAAGCATGATATTTTTATGAACAAAACAAATTATTCAATTGTGTTTCTCGAGAAAATAATTTACAGCTATGAAGAAGAAAAAAGCAGTTTTCCTCTCTTACCCCTTCCTTTCCCCATCGCATCAGCCATACACATCACCTCTCACCAGCAATGACAGAGACTGTCAGCAGGCTGGAGGCAGCTTGGAAAGGAAGGGAAAGGGAGTAAAGTCCAATGAGCACCGTGTTTGACATCACATCAATCACTTTAAAACGTGTTGAGTTCTGTTTTTGTTTTTTAATGTCTTCTGACTTTCCAGAAATTTTACATCTTTGGCAATGAAAGGGCAAACTGGCACATACTACAATGTTTTACTGCCTTCAACATTTGTGCTTTCAATTTACAGATAGCCCTTTAGAACTGGTAGGTTAAAGTGCTATGTTTAATCTGGCACTCAATGATTCCAAGACAATTTCAAATTTGCATCAGAATTTCTCAGCTTAGGTGCATTTCAAAGTAAAGTGATACTATGTCTAAATTGTAATAGCACTAATTCCAATTACTAGTCTAAATTTTATTATTGAGCAAGATCAAGGGGCTTATTTATAGCTATTTTTTGATAAAGTACTAGATAGCAAAACTTAATTTATCTATAATATTCCTATTTAAAAAATCACTGATCATAATACAAATCAGAATTACTTGAAAACTCTTCATGTTATTATTTAAAAGATGTAAAAGAAGTAATATGATATGATCTTAAAAGATTATTTCTAATGAATTATCTTCAAGTCTGAAGACTCAACAGAAATGCCTATGTTGAAATATTGGTCATTCTAATGCCCAGGTAGAGCTAATACCACAAGCACAAATCAATGCTCTCACATTAAAGAGGGAGTAATGAGACCTATACACTCTACTCCACAGGATTATAAGGGTAAAACAAAGTAAGAGCTATGAAAGCACTTCATAAACTATAAAAGGCTATTACTATTACTAGAAATGACTGAAGTTGTAGTCAATTTTGCTTCCTAAAAGCAATCTAAGGTCAAGTGCTGCAGATCAAACATTTCTGTGACTCAAAAACCAGAATGCTTCCAAATGTTGAATTCAGTGTTCAAAAATAAGAACACTCTCAGACGCTGAAGTCTACATCTTGAGCTTGACAGAAGAAAAAAAAAGAAAAGCTTATCCTGTGTTATAACATTGCAACAGTATAGATACCCATATCACTCATACTCAAAGCACACCACAGATATGTCATTCACATAGAAGGTCAAATACATAGGCAACTCTCTAAATTTAAGAAGTGACCCCATTTGCTATTTATAGTCAAGGCTGGCAAAATGTAGGGAACTAATATTTTTATTGTAATGAAGAATACATGTGACAAGGCCCTGATTTATCAATCTGCTAAGGAATCTGTAATCTATCATTATTTCAAATTATTCATTTTGGCAATCTATGTACATTTTAAATTGATGATTATGAGAATATTCTTTCATTCATGCATATTTCCACTTACATATGTTACTCTTTAGATTTAAAGACTGGCCAAATGAATTTTGGTAACAATCCAATTAAGAAAAAAAAAAAAAAACTACCAAAAAGTCCTAGAAAACAAACTATTAATATAATGCTCTGTACACTGTTTTCTTATCAAACTAATTTTACTGGTGAAAAGGGCATCAAATCTCTAAAGACTTCTAGAAATCAAAATGCCATTTTACATTTAAATTTCTGTTACCTGCTAATATAAAAAGTAATACAGCAAGAACTACCCTTAAGAGACCACAATCACTGAAATTCGACAGCAGTTGTGTTCATTCCAGATGAGAGCTTACTCTTCTTTAAAGTATACACTAAGGTGAAATTATGCGTTTCTTCAGGACTGAATTTTCTTGTGATCCACAAAATTTCTTACTCACAGGTATCTCTGAATGAAAACACTTGGCAGAAACACTCAGCTGCTTATGAGGAGCAAAAGTACACCAATGGATTCCTGCTTAGCAAACAAAGTGTTCTGTGTCTTGAAATCAACATGAAGTATAATTTTATTCTCAAAGCATGGCACAAATAATACAAATCTATCGTAAAAATTGTTTATTGCAAGAATGATTCCCTTTTAATTAAATTATTCCCACTTATTTTGTCAGGAAAGCTAAACTGAATACACTGTGATAGAGATACTCTAAAATCTGAACTACAAACAACAGAAAGTGGTTGACATTGATATGTAAAGAACTACTTTTAAAATCGTCTCTTGCTCAGCTATTTTACTTTAAAATAGTCAAATAATAATCACCATGAAATATGCAAGACAATGATTTTAAAATCAGTCCATTTGAAAAAGGTTCTACTGGGATGATCCTTGTGTAATACAGTAACAGATACTCAGAATGGCGACCCCAAGACTGTAAGGAAAGAATAGAGTAGAAGTGCAGGAACCATGTCTCCTTGATGTACCATTGTATACTCAACCACTAGAACAGTGCCAGGGATATAGTATGCACTAATTAAAAGTTTGTTGAATGAAAAATCTACTGAATTCTATTCCTTACCACGTAAGAAGGCAAGAAGGTATAGGTTACATATTTTAGAAAAAAATCATATTAAAAATAAACAGTACTTTGATCATAATAAATATGAAATGTATGCAACTCTATATCAGCCAGACATTTTTCTGAAATTATTTGTTAACCTTTAAAATTATTTTAATAATTTTATGACACATACAGTATTACTATTAGCATCTCCATTTTAAAATGAGTAAGTGAGAGCATTTCAGTAAGTCACCCAAAGGCACACAACTTGTAAGCAGCAGAGGCAGGATTCAAACTCAGGCATGTGGCTCCAGAATCAGCACCCTACTCATTTGGGGATATTTTATTTTATCCTGTCTTTTCAAGTGGGTACATTTACTTTTATTAAAATTTTTTCTCTTTCAGACTAAAAGTTTTTACTGAGCACTTCTATTACACCTCCACTTGCTCTAGAGCCATGTACTATCTACTTCCAGTGTGACACTGTGATTTCGTAAGAAACATATATTTGGTCTTCATCCTGGCACAGAGTTCCTAAAATCCTTGTAATTTTCTAAGAAACAAGGGTGATAAGAGCATCTTTTGTTATAATATTTAGTCTTAGCCCCCAGTTCCTGACATAGAGCTCCTAAGACCCTTGGAATCTTAGTGATAAATTTTTTTGAATGCTAACAAGAATGAATGGTGGCTAGGGGTCCCTAGATAACTTCATGATGGGGATGGATTGCCAGAAGAACCAAGCCATGACTAGAGGGTTGTAATCTGCAGCTCTACCAATGGGCCTCCAGGGAGGGGCAAGGGGCTAAAGATGAGTTAGTCACCACAAGCCAATTATTTAATCAATCATCCAGGTAATGAAACTTCTATAAAACCTCTAAATTATGCAGTTCAGAGAGCGTCCAGGCTGTGGACAAAGTGCTGGGAAGGTGGTGCCCCTGCAGAAAGTCTGGAAGCTCTGAGAACCCTTCCTCCCTACCTTTCCTTATGCATCTCTTCCCTCTGGCTGTTCCCCAGTTGTATCCTTTATAATCAACCAGCAAATATAAGCAAATGTGTTCCTGAGTGCTGTGAGCCATTCTAGCAAACTATGGAATCCAAAGAAGGGGGCATGAAAATGCCCAATTTGTAGCAAGTCAGTCAGAAATACAGGCAGTCCAGGACTTGCAACTGGCATTCAAAGTGGAGGCAGTCTTGCAGGACTGAGCCCTTAACCTAAGAGGTCCATGCTACTGGGTAGTGTCAGAAATAAATAGAATCTTTAGATACCCAATTGATATCTGCCTGAGGTGTTGGTTAATTGGTTATTGGTGTGGGAAAATAACCCAAAAAGTTAATTGGAAAGTGTTATGAAAAGAAGCAGCACAGTATCATGGAAAAGGTGAAATCTGAAAAGAAAATTTACTCCCATTGGCAGGCATCAGGGCATTTTTTGAGCTACTGTCCAGCACTGCTGAGCCCTAACAGGAACACTGTTAAAGCCAATTCAACCTTCATCTGTCCACAAGGCTTCCAATGCTTTAATTCTCCCAAGAATATAATTAAAGAGGGTGGTTCCTTAAATTACCAAACCTCTATTCCAACTTTTTTTGCAACAGGTTTTCCTACTAGCCTACTGTGAGAAACATTCTTTATATCATTTCTTAAAGTTTCCTCAAGGCTCATGAGGTTTAGAGCAGAGTGACATCCAGTATTCTGGGTCCCATCTTCCTGACAGGATCCCAGTGCTCAGGTGACACGGGTCATCAGACCAGCAAGGTTTACTTTGACCTGAACATCCAGTTAGCATTCCTACCTTTTCACATGTTTGGGGAAACAGCCATGTATGTGTCAACTAAGTTATTCATACTCTATAGTATATGACACTGGGGCTCTAAAAACATTGGTAACAATAATATTAGGAATAATAATTTAACACTTACTAAGTAACAAGTACAATGTTAGCTTATTTTCCATCTCTGGCCCAAAGTATATACATTTTTCATATGAGGAGTCTGGATTATGTAATCTCTTAGGTTCCTTCAAAACCTAGAGAAAATTTAAATTTAAAAAGTCTGAAAATGTCAACGTAAAAGGATTTCCTTTTTTTAATATAATTATGAGTGACTTAATTTCCCCCTAGATTTTCTGCCTTTATTCTGAGAAACAAACTTTAACAAAATGTTCCCAATGATTCTAACAACAAATGGATACTTTCAAAAGTAACACTATCTCCTGCTTTCAATTCTTTGAGCAAAATGCTGGCATGTCATTATTTATTTATTTTCATTATTTTTTAAAGATAAGGTCTTGCTATATTGCTCAGGCTAGAATTGGACTCCCGATCCCAAGCAATCCTACTGTGTCAGCCTCCTAGGTAGCTGGAAACACAGGCACACACCACTATACCCAGTTGATTATACATTGTTCCTATAATTCTGGTATCAGAGATTCTTATAACATTATGCTCTCAATTGATTTTAAGCATGTTGAGACCTTAATGGCAACTTTTCAGAAACCATACTAAACATTTGATCTTGAAATCTTTCAACATTTTCCATCCTCTACTTATGCCTCAGTTGTTCCATTCGCATGATGTGGGCACTTAACCAACTCATTGACCCATTTCATCTACTGCTCCCAACTATATGGCTGGATCTAAGCACAGTTTCTACATCCAATATTAGCTGGTCATTGTTTCACAGGACAGATTTCCACAGCTGACAACTCTATTCCATAACTGGAATAAACACTTCAATCTGCATTTTTATATCAGTATCCTTTCTGATTAAAAACTAGAGTGACAAATAACTTGATAGATAGTTCATAGAGAGATGCTGCATTTTTAAAGTTTGAATTTTTGCAAAGAGTTACATAATTTTAGGCCTATAAACTTGATTATTTGCACCAAGATTTCTTTCCAGTATGTGGTAAAAATAAAAGAATGTTTTTCAGACATGTTTTTAAAATTAGTAAGCAGCACAGACCATTAGTTTTTAACTGATTTTTATTTTTAATTTTCCAGTGCTTTCTTCTTTCATTAAAATGAAAAACATCCTAATATCCTAAGTTTATCTATTACCACAGAAGAAATTATTCAAGGTGAAAAGGATATTTAAAAATATTAATATGCATAAATATGCAGTATTTCAAAGCTAAGTAAACCAACACAACACGTATGGAAAGATTTTTTAAAAAAGAAACCAGAGAAAAAAAGAAGAAAGAAAATTAACGAACTGGTGGTATTAAGGTGAGAAACAAAGGTTTAAAATCACAAATTAAAAAAAAAAAAGTTTAACTTCCAGAATTTATAGTGTGTCTTATATTTCCCACAGTAGCTGGTCAGTTTTTCTTGCATCCAGTAAAGATTTTAGAAAACATGTGCTTTAGACTGCAGTAATTCATTTACCATCATCTAAGATTTTAGTATAAATAAAGCATATTGACATATAGTAGTGGAGTCTGGTTTGGACTGAATTTTAAAATAAGCTTTTTAGAAGGTAGAGAAAGGGATGGGCAGGATCTATAAAGCAGGGATATTAGGGAATTGCATGGTCTGAATGTCTGTCCCCACCAAAACTCACATTGAAACTTAATCCCAAATATGGCAGTACTGAAAAGTGGGGGGCCTTTAAGAGGTGCTCGGGTCTTACGGGCTCTCCCCTCATGAATGGATTATTCCATTCATGGGTTAATGTATTAATGAGTTATCTCAGAAGTGGCATTTGTGGCTTTATGTGAGCATGCTCAACCCCCTTGCCACATGATGCCCCGCACTGCCTCAGGACTCTGCAAAGAGTCCCCACTAACAAGAAGGCCCTCACCAAAAGGAGCACCTCAACCTTGGACTTAGCCTCTATAAGAAATATTTTATTTATTTATAAATCATCCAGTTTTAGTTTCTGTTATAGGTAACAGGAAACAAACTAAGACACTTAACTATATGTTAACAATGTTCAAGTGTAATCGCTGTGGCCTTCAACAGCACAGGTATTACATAAATCTGTGATTCATTTCAATGCTACTACTGTTAACAACTATTAATTCTTCCACCCTAGTCATTATGGCTGCTACTTAAGGTTCCAGTCCTTCTACATATACAAATATTTTCTAAATATAAATGGCTATATTTTAACTTACATCCAGTATTACTTATTTGATTTTGCCAACAATTCTGCCCTCAAATTATACAGGGGGGGAAAAACATGTTTCTGCATACTGAAATCCCTGTGCCTAAGTTTCTATCAACAGTGGAGAATAAGATGATCAGCCCTATGTGTAGCAGTTTGTTCTGCATTTGAAGACATCTTGTTACCTCATATGCATGATTTGGCTGAAACTGAACTCTCTTTCAAATTTTCTCATTTCCATGGAGGCTGAAGCTGCCATTCTTAGCAATCAAACCCTATATACATTGCTTCAATCTGGCTTATGGTAACTGAACAGAGAGATTTCTCATAGAGGAAATAGTATATGCATATTAGTTGCAGTTCATATATATCCTTCTTGTTCCCATTTACAGCTTAAAAAAACACTTACCTATATGAGTTTTTAAAAAGATGTTTAGGGCAGTGAAATTATTCTGAATGATATTATAATGATTGATAAATGTCACCCTAACATAAGCAATGGAGTTTGCATGATACCGCTGTGTCAATACAGGTTTATCAATTCTAACATGCATACCACACCGATGCCAGATGTTGATAGTAGGGGAAGCTGTGCATATGGGAAGAAGGTACATAAGAACTATCAGTATTTTCTGCTCAATTTTGCTGTGAACTTAAAACTCTTCTAAAAAATAAAGTTTATCTAAAAGGAAAAAATGCTCTCAAATATTTAGCATTTTAACATGCTTGGAACAATGTTATGTTGTAATAACACAAAACAAAAAGATCCAATATAATTAGATGTCTTTATCATTCCCCTTGAATAGAAAATAAAACCTTTTGAAGAGATGGGCAGGATATTAAACAAGATTTAAATGATGAAGCTAATTGGTGTTTCAAGATCAGGGAAAAGACAATTTTAAGTATCAACATTCCCTTTCAAAAGAGTTACTATATCTTTAAAGTAATGGGTCAAGGGAAAATAACTTTGTTTAGTTCACATGTCAAATACGAATTACATTTAACATGTAAGCTTAATAATCTATTCAATAGATTTTAAAATATGTGTACTTGCATTTAGAGTTTTAATGAAATTCCCTAGAGAAATTAGGGAGAGAAAAAATCCTTTCTTTGGTTCGTATTGTACCAATTATTCACATTCTTTGCTTTCAGATCCACATGAAAGCAACTGCCTAAACTTTTCATTAAAACTGTTTGTGTGTTAAACCGTTCAAAGAATCTTTTAGAAGTAGACGCTTCTAAAAGTAGATGCTTCATTGGGTAATAAAGTTATTTTTGCTATTAGAAAATGTATTCTGAAAGAAAGATACAGTAAAATTGAATCCTGCAGGTCATAACAAATAAGCTAAGTTATATCTAACCTTAAATTTATGATGATAATTTCAATGGTGAATTTTGCATGTCAATGATTTAAAACATAGGTAAAGGTCTGTATCTTTGAGACTAACAGGCTTTTATCCAGAGACAATATTTATCAAACTGACTGACTACTCTGCATCTGAAAGAAGGTGATTTCTTTCTGTTTACTAATATTCCTATGTAAATTCAGAGAAGCACATGACAAGCCATGAGCTTACCATGTCCTTTACAGAGTCACATTTCTGATGTGTTCCTTAATTTAATCTAAAATATGATTTACAATGATTTCTTCTCTCAATTTAGACAAGGCCCAGCCTGGAAGAGGAAACTATCAAGATTAGGAAGGTAAAATTTTAGACCTCTGATGGGAAAGAGACCAATGTGATTTTACTTAATTATAACCACAGAGTTTTTCAACTTTGTTTCTCCACCAGGAAAGCCAATAAAATAAGCTAAGTCCTTAAACACTTATGTTATAGAATTCTTGCTATCTCTCATTCAATTTCAACAGCAGCAACTTTAATCTCGCTGTCTTTCTGTATAGTTAGACCATAACCCTTAAAAATAGTAAAAGAATGGCTTAGAAATATAGATGACACCAATATCATCTTACAGAAATTCTACAGGCTCCTCCATTTTGCTTTAATCTCATTTATATGGAAAAATACATTTAAGTTTTCATACTATTATACTGCAAATGACCTTAGTTTCTCGGTGAATTTATTTATGCATTTACTTGTTTTGCTTCAATAATTTTCTTTTAATGTGCTCTCAATGCTTATTATAAAAGCAAGGTTGTCATCTATTAGAATTTCCAAAAGATAGAATCAAAAATTAGATTCTAGGGAGGGATAATAGCATTGATTCTAGATTTAATGGACAGATTTTTTATTTTTATTTTTATTTTTTTTATCTACCAGCAAATATCTGGTCATTAGAAAATAAATTAATAATTTCAGAAATGTACAACATAAAAAGTCAGCCCTAAAAGGACCTTAGAAAGTATATGTTCAATGCTCTTGTTTTTCGGACAAGGAAGGCTCAGAAGGGGACAAATGATGTCTTGAAAGTCACAAGCTAGTTATAGACAGAGCAAATTCTCTTAACTCAATGTGCAACATACTTTGCTTTCAAGAATAGTACATTTAGACAATCATTTAGAGGTTACAGAGTAGAAACCTCAAATCTTATGCATTTTATATATGTTTACATTCACTTAGTCGTGTTTATTTTGGCAGCCTGAGATCACATAATAAATACCCAGTGAGTGTGCAGGGTCTATGTTTAAGGTTATGTCTATTCCTGAAGCTCTAACACTATCTAAAGCATCTAATTCCATCTACACTCTTCACCATGTGTGGCCAGGATAGCACTGATAAAAAGAAAATTATTTTATAAACTATTAGTTTGCCAAAACTAATCAGACAGAAATTCGTAAATTCAGGTGGGTCTTAGTCTTTAGACTAATACTAAATTTAGTCATGTATATTTTTTATTCATTCAATCAATATTTGCTGAACATCTACTACATGCTAAGCATGGTTCTAGAGATAGTGTAGACAACAGTAAGCAAGACAGATCAAGCTCCTGCCTTCATGGAACTTCCAATCAAGAAGTTTAAGCCAAAAATAAACAGATAAACAAATGAACAAAATGATTTCAGAGCCCTAGAAGTGTTATTGAAGAAATAAGAGTTGATGATAGTATGGAAAAGATTCTGTTTTTGAAGAGGTGATGTGAACTATAACCTCTATTTTAAGAAAAAGGCAGCCGCATGAGAAGCAGAAGGAAGAGCATCCCAAGCAAAAGGAAAAGCAAACTGCAAGCCTCTAGTGGAAACAAGTTCGCGGTTTGGCTGCACCACAGTTTGCAAGGAGCAACAAGGTGGTGAAGACACAGGCTACATAAGGGATTTGAAATATTTTTCCAGTAGATTATGTAAAGATAAATCATCCTTTAAGAAATGAGTCTGCATGCCTCCATAAAATTTTATTATTTTATTATATCCAGGCAGAGCAAATCTCTGCATTAGAAAAGCCATAGTGATTCTCAATCATGTGTAATTTACTTATTCAAAACGTATATAAAAAACAAGGCTCAGGCAAGGGTTTAAATATGACTTTGCTTACAAGAAAAAAAAAATAGTTACAGCATTTTGACCACCTGGAATTCAGAACTGCATTCTGTTTAAACCTGAGGGGTGTACAAATTCACTATCATTTGGTTTACTTCATCCAGAAGGTAAAGTCTACTAAGGTTGAACTCACTTATTACTACTGAATTAGTCAAATGACAAAGTGTTCTTTATGTGATGCATGTTTTTGAACTAGTATAATCTATTTACATAGCATGGATGTCATATATAGAAAACGGCATACAAAAACAATCAGTAATGTCCTACACTAGGCTGCCCTGTAAGAGAAAACATCTACATGTATAAATATAAAGACCTTGGGCCACCTGAGATTGAAAGATATGAATCAAGAGTATGAATTCCATGTTTGCAACCAGCAACCTGTATGTCCAAGCCTGGGCAAGATTCTTATCCTCTCTGAATCTCATCTCTCTCAAAAATACAGGTTAATATACATTCCTAGCTTGAAGAGACAATGAAGCAAGAATTTCTAAGTGTTTAGCACAGAGAATAAACTCAATAAATTTTAGTCTTTACCCCTCAATATTTTTTTCTAATGAAAGTAGTATCATTTACAATATGAGAACTACAATCATGTAAATTATATTTGTCTCTTTTAATCAAAATTTTATGGTTTTGGTCACATAAGAAAGAAAAGTAGGACAAAGAAACCATTTTTAAACCTCTTCACACATCAAATACTGAATTAAGACCTTGTTTTTTTAAATTGTTTTGCTGCCTGGAACCATCCTATTCTGACTGTCTAGCTTCTCTAGAGTTTCCAGTGTGTTTCCTTCATGTCAGACACACACACATGCCCAAACACAGTAAATCACAGTTAATTGCATGTCTTAAATTAAAAGACAAATAATTGCACAATTAATTGGGGGAAATTGTCAGTTGGTGAATGAGTCTCGCTCACTACACTCTGTGCACAGGTTGCATGCCAAGTGCATATTCCAAGCTGGACGATTCTCTCCATGACTCTGAGAACAGGTACATGGGCACAATCTTTCTGCACAGCAGTCTGATCAGAAGAATCAAATGCTTTAAAACACTCAACATTTCAATTGTTGTATCAATAGCTATCTCTACAAGGATGTTCAGTACAGGACTAAGCATAACAGTGAAAAATTAGAAAGAACCAAAATGCTCATTAATAAGGGCCTGAATAGAGACTAGGTTTGACCATTAACGGAAAAAAATCTAAGTGTTACAGTTACAAATGATTTTGTTAAGCTTAGTAACATGAGAAAATGTTCATATCATTTGAAAAATGCTAACAAAATAGTATATTTCTTCTTTCAAACTATGTAACATGGAGGTGAAGCAAAAAATGAGAGAAAGGAATGGGAGAAAGCTACTGGGAAAATAAACAAAACAAATGTTAATATTTGTCCTCTCTGAGTTGTTTATACTTTGTAAATTTTCTAATTTTCTAAACTTTGTAAATTTTCTAATTTTCTAAAACAATCATCTAAATTTTTAAAAATTATATTTCAATTTGTTTTTGAATCCGATACTTTAAAATGTCAGTTTTAAAATAAAGATCCTTAAGAATCTTTTAAGACGAACTTACCCATTACAATAAAAACATGAGCATAATATTGAAAAAGAATCCCTAGTAAGCACATACATACAATCCTATTGTATGTTTGGTTATATAGATAAATTAAATTCACAAAAATGTATTTTATAAATATACAACAAACACATGTTGATACAATTAAATGCTTAATACCATAATCTATTTTAACATATAACTTACAGTATATCAACACACCATAAGAAAATCACTATAAATCATTTTTCATTTCCTGACACTGACCAACTACAGAATATATTCCCAGTAAAGCCAATAATCTGAATTTGAGAAACTCCAAACCTTCTCTCCTTTACCCCCTACTCTCCCATTATTTTCTACCCTATTATAAAAAGACTTTATACCCAGCTACCTAGTGTAATTCTAATGCTAAAATCTGGCAATAAACTATACATACAAACACACTAATGCACACAGAATTTCATCATTTTATCAAAGCAGGAAATGACAAAGTTTTATAATATATTCCTAGTCAACTAGTCATACTAACTTTTGTTTTATTTCATTTTTGAATAAAAGAATTTATAAAACCCAACAAAGTAGATTCATTCCAAAGGTATTCAGCAGTCTACTAACCTTAAAATAAGAAATAAACATTTCCTGCCTTCTTTTATATAATGGGGTATGGAGAGGGAAAAGATAATCATATTTCAGCAAAAGCCCGTATCTCAACCTCAGGCATCTTTATGTCCCAAGGGTAATATTTTCATTCTATTCTTAATGGAACAAATTTCTAATCAGAACATGTATTCAAAAATAATTGAGGCAATGCAATGTCAACATATCATGCTGCTACCAGGCATCGCCTGGTGCTCAGAATCAACTCAACACAATCTCCAGCATGACAGAAAGCCTGGCCAATGCAAAATGTCAGACTTGATCAAGGGAAGGGGTGCTAGCAAGGAGCATACAATAGTTGCGCTCCCTTTTGGATGCTCAAACATAGTGTTTGGAGGAAAGCTTCTATGCTAGAAGAAGACAATCTCAAAACATCTAAGGAAGGAAAGGCTTACAATGCCCACTCCAGAACCTCAACTTTTAAATATTAGTAAGTGTCTATTTTTGTAAGGATATTGAAAATACTTGAAACAAAAGTCAATTCTGGAAAGGTTAACACTACATCTAGATTTCTAGTTATTAAAGTCTCCGGGCAACGTATATTATTGAATATATCCTGCAACCCTCTGAAAGGTCCAGAGGTTTAAATTTAGGTTTCTCTAAGTTTGGCAAAATATTGGTAATTGTTGAAGCTGGGTGATGAGTCATTGAAGTTCATTATATTCTACTTTTGAGTATAATTGACATTTTCATAATAGAAGTTTAGAAAAATAGATTTTTGCTCAAGGAGTATATATTTTATGTTAAAAATTTCACTGACTTTTCCTTTGGAAATATATATTAACAAGATCTGGTTTATGTTTATTATTAAAGACTCTAACAAGCAGTCTGAATTTTATAAAATTCCACAAAGCATTATGTTTTATGCTATCATAAAAAAGAAAAAAAATCCTTCATTCCAGAAAAAAATTTACCATGATCTATGATGACAGAAGAAGTGCACCTAAACAAATGCAGTGCCACCATCTGCCTGGCATTCTCACATTGTGACAAAATAGACTGGTAATTAACTGCTTTCTTACCGAAATCTGCCAGCTTCAACTCCCCCGTGTCACTGATCAGAAGGTTCTGTGGTTTCAGGTCTCTGTGCAAAATATAACGCTGGTGGATGTAAGACAGCCCTCGCAGCAACTGAAATAAAAACAACTGAAAAAATAAGGAGACAAAGGTTAAAATCTGAACACAGATAAATGCCAGTTTCTACATACGGTCTTCTATGTACTTATATTTACATATAGTGAAAATGGGTAACCATCACCAAATATTCTAACAAATTATTTCAACAGAATGTGAGATATTAGCATGTAAATTCCTAATTCACTAAGAAGCAAATCTAGGAATTTCTAACAACCTATTATATCAATTCCAGAGTGATACTTCCCCATCCAGAGATCTATACTCGAATCAGTGTTCCTTAAATTAATTAAAATGTAAATAACCAATTTTTAATAATTGATTTAGTCTTCAGGACTAAAGTGATGTTTGAGAAGAAAGGAAATCTATTCATAACATCATAAAGATTTAAAAAAGAACTGTTTACCAAGTTTATGTCAATATGCACATATTTAATTCATAGAAACAACATAAACATGTACCCATAAGTTTACCCATTAACATGCTTTGAGGAACAGAAAGATAAGATGACTTGAAATAATTAAAACAAAAACAATCATATTGTCTAACTAATACTGCGTTATAATTATACTGCTTTTGCACGTATGGTCACAGAGATTAGGCTGCTGCCTAAAGACAGACATGTACCTTCACTAATTACAAAGCAAACCCATCCTAAATGGAAAGGAGACACAGAAAACAGAAGTCAAGAATCTGAGAGTAATACTTTTGTAAGAAATAATTTCAGAGGTGATTAATAGCCTTTTCTGTGAAGTTTCATATTGGATCATACCAAACGTTTCTATTTTGATAAATAAAAAAGTGTGATTCACCAGGGTTCCCAACACTCTTCTTATAAAAAAGGGAATATTTTTAAACAATTACTTGCCAAAATAATCCTAATTGACATTAAAAAAAAATCTCCTAAAACAAAAACAAATGTTCTTACTTTTAAGTGCCACCAACATTCTAGTCTATATAACCAGCTAGTAACCAAAGGCAGTTTCAGGGAAATTTCAAATGAGTTGTAAAAGACGAATGATAGGATCATTTTGGGGGAGGTGATCCAAGATGGCCGTTTAGGAACAGCTCAGGATTGCAGCTCCTAGTGAAAGCGCAGAGGGTGAGTGGACGC